>NW_025999872.1:315916-381925 GCF_001458135.2 Marmota marmota marmota
TCTCCTCTCTCTCTCTCTCTCTCTCTCTCTCTCTCTCTCTTCTCTCTCTCTCTCTCTCTCTCTCTCTCTCTCTCTCTCTCTCTCTCTCTCTCTCTTTCATGGTACTGAGGATTGAATTCAGATGTATTTTAGCACTGAGCTACCCCTCCAGCTATCTATTTATTTATAGACAGGGTCTTTCTGTCCATGCTGACCTCAAATTTGTGGTCTTTGGGGGGCTGGGGTTGTGGCTCAGAGGTGGAGCGCTCGCCTAGCATGTGCAAGGCCCTGGGTTCGATTCTCAGCACCACATAAAAATAATAAAAGTATTATGTCCAACTACAACTCAAAATAAATAAATAAATATTTTTTAAAAATATTGTGGTCTTCCTGACTCAGCCTAAGTCACTGGGATCACAGACATGTGCCACTGTACCAGCAAACTGGGTCATTTCACTTCCTGGTTTAAAATCCTTCAGTGGCCTCCTTGGCCTGTTAAAATCATTCTGGTTGTCTAAGCTTGGGGGTTTGGGGGGAAATGGAGAGTGAGTGATAATGGTTAGAGGTTTCTTTCTGGGTGATGACAAATGGGAAACTGATTGTGGTGATGGCCCTGCCTGCCTTCCCAGTGTCACTTTCCGCCTTTCTCCATCCCTCTCTTTCTCCAGGCACCAGCCTGGGGATGGGGTGTCTCTCCTTTCTGCAAACACCTTCCAGGGCTGTTTTCTCAGACCACCCAATCCCCTGAGCTCCCTCCCTCTCTTTGCTTGGCTGATTCATTTTGATGCTCCAGGTCTCAGTTTGCACCCCTGTCCCTCAAATCATTTCTTATTCCTTTACCCAAAACAGGCCTCCCCCTTACTTTGGAGTTCAACATTCTGTTATTTCCTTTGTCATACTTTAACTGCTGAGAGTTTGTTTTGTCTGCCTCTCCTCCTGGTCGAGAGCTTTCTGAGGGCAAGGACCACAGAATTTCTTCTATTCCCTTTGTGCACTTTGGGCCTATCATGGAGTAGGCACTTAAATGTGGAATGGCAGAATTAATTAATGCTTTGTCATCACTGAAGAGGGGTGGGGAAGGGTGAGCTGGTCCTGTAGCCAGGGCTCTATCCTCCCACGTTAGGGGCTCTTTCTTCCTCTCAGGAGATCTCTGCTGGCAGCCTCCTAATTATATTTTACTTGACTATAAATCTTTTCGTTAAATGTAATTGAATAATACACCTTTCGAATCATCACATTAACCTAGCATCCGCTCTAAGGTGGTAATTAAAGGCTTCCTAGAATCTCCCACTAGTTTGAAGAGGACTGGCTCTAAAATAAGCCTCTGCCAACACCAAATGTGTAGGCACTGTGCTCATTCTGCCCCCAGAGAAAGTAGAGGTACAGGAGCTGGGCTGCCAGGGGTACCCTCCTTGTGCTCCACCACAGGAATCAGATGGCTGGGAACAACTCTCCAGCCCCCAGGCCAGCACTCCCTCTGGGATCTGGGGTCTTTGGTATTTCTTCTTTTCATTTTCTCCTGGGCCCCAGGAGAAATCTCAGAGCAATCTTAGAGGGAAGGTCAGAAAGGAAGAGAAAGAGCAAAATCTCTTCCAGCACCTGGTGTCAGCTGGTCCTTATCCCCATTGGTCTTTGCAGCTATCTGAGCAACAGGCTAAAGGGGCTGACTCTCAGGGAGGTTCTGCATTATGGTGGGAGAGATTTCAATGAAAAGTCCAGGGACTTAGAACCTAAGTTCTGAGGGCAGTCCCAGCACAGCCTTGGTGGCCCACACCCTCAAGCCAGCCCCGCCCCCTTTCCAGGACTCTCATTCTTCACTCTGGTTTCCCAAGCTCAGAATCCTAGAAACAACCTTAACAAAGCTGTTTTATACCCCACACTGGATTCACCAGCAAATCTGTCTGCTCCACCTTCAAATAAATCCTGAGTCTGAGTACTTCTCACCAGTTCACCGCCACCTTCTGGTGCAGGTCACCCTTCCCTCTCTCTCCTGGATGACCACAGCTCCTGTTTTTCTCCCTGCCCTCCCACCCCAGCCTATTTTCAGTGCAAGCAAAGAAGACCCATCCCAGGGTCCAGCTCTTGGGTACCTGGATATCTCTCTCCTCCCTTTCTTTCCTCTTGGGCTACTCTCTTTTCTTTCTTGTCCAAGACACACTCCCACCCCTACACCTTGGGTGGTACTCAACACCAGTTCTCTCACCTGTCGTTATGTACTTCCTCCTTCACTCCTTTCCCAACCAGCACCTGATTTTCAGACTCAACCCTAGAGAACTTCATATGGGTGGTCTTTCACAGACTATTGGAAGGATAACCAGTCTCACCCCTTGCAGACTCCAAGAATGACGCTGTTCACTTACTGTGTGCACTAACTTGGGACACAGGTCCTGAGCTCAGTGCTTTAGACCAGCACTGTCTGATAGAACTTTCTGTGAAGATGGCAATGCTTAATTTCTGTTCTGTCCTGTACTGTAGTCACTAGTCCACATGAGGTTATTAAGCATTTGAAATATGGCCAATGTGACTGAGGAAATGAATTTCAAATTTTATTTAATTTAAACTAATTCAAATTTAAATAGCCACAGGTGGCCAGTAGCCTCCAATTGGGCAACAGAGCTATAGACAAGCTATTTATTTATTTATTTATGTACTAGGGATTGAACCCAGGGGTCCTCAACCACTCAGTCACATCCTCAGCTCTTTTTTTATTTAGAGACAGGGTCTCACTGAGTTGCTAAGTGCCTCACTAAGTTGCTGAGATTGGCATTGAACTCACGATCCTCCTGCCTCAGCCTCCCAAGATGCTGGAATTATAGGTGTGCACCACCATGCCCAGCACATTTTATTTTAATCTTTATAATTACCCTGGGAGTAATATTATCCCCGTTTTACAGATGAATAAGAGTGACTAATCAGGATAAGAATCCAGTTGTTTGTTTCTAGAACCTCTGACAAACTGTTTCAGGGTTTGGGGCCAGGGGAATACCACAAATCCTTTATTGGATTCCTTCTGTATGCTCTTTTATAAAGCACCCTATTGAATCTGACACATTTTTATCCACATTTCACAGATGAGAAAACTCCTCCCTTGCTTCTCCCCTACCCTGTTCCCCAGTTCCAGCTTGTTCTCCCCAGAGGAGTTTCAGTGATCCTTTTCAAACATGTATCTGATCATGTTTTCCCTCTGCTCAAAATTTGTCCAGCACTCCCCATTTTACTCATAGGGAAAAACAAAGTTGATAGGAAGTCCATGCGATTACTGGCCATATAGCTTGCCCCCCCCCCCCCTCCAGCTTGCTTGGTCCTCTCAGGCCACTGCACTTCCCCAATTCCTCCACTCCCTCTCACTGATCCCCTTGGGCCCTGTGGGCACTAGCCTGCCTTACAGCCTGTGCACTACAGGTCTTAGCTCAAGTGCTTCCTTCTAAAGGAGGCCTCCTCTGACCTCCTACTAAAAATGGGATCCTCCTCGTTAATGGAGATCACCTTTCCATGAACTCCCCAGCCCATGGCAGCTACTCCCTTCTGACATCAATGTGATTTTCTGACGTATCATATCTGTCTCTCCAGCCGGAATAAAGTTCTATGAGAACAAGGATCTCTGAACTACGCCAGAGCTTCAAACAGTTGGCATAGTAGGACATAGGAAATCAATGAAAATATGTTGTGGGCTGGGGATGCAGCTCAGAGGTAGGGTGCTTCCTAGCTAGCAGAGGAGCTGGCTTCCATTCCAGCACCGGGCAGGGGGAATCGGTGAAATCGGCCCCAGGTGTTTCTGCTTTTGCAGCAGGAGGGCTTAGGTGTTAACGGGAAGGGAGCCGCTTTGCTTCCTCTCTCATAATCACTTTCTCTTATGTGGCTCCCTCCACAAGTTCTCTTCTTGAGATGACCTTAGACTACCCCAGGAGTTCCCTGCTTATTCAATCTCTAATATGATGCTGAGAAATTTTGCTAAAAACTCAGATCCTTCTCCCTTCAAAGCTGCAGCCTGGGTCTGTGTTGCAGGCTGTGGCCCCAGTAGGTCTCTTTCTTCCTCCTGCTCCTCCCCTTCAAACCCTCTATTCCTCCCCTTTCTGCTGAGGAGGGGCTGGACAAGGGCTAGTTCTTTCTTCTTTTTAGGTGGGATACCCTGGGACCTAGCTACCCCACCCCACCCCACCCCATCTGGGTATGCGCTGATGTAAAGAGAACAGAATTCTCCCATCCCATGAGAAAGGATGAAGAGTTGTGTCTCCTGGTGGGGAGCATCGGCAGGAGCTTTTCCCTGGAACTGGCAACGGGTTGTTCATGACTCCATTAGGAAGGATGGGAATTTAGCAGCAGGAAGGACTTCCCCAAGTTAAAAAATCAAGTAATCCAGGTGTGATGGTGCATGCCTATAATCCCAGCAATTTGGGAGGCTGAGGTAGGAGGATTGCAAGTTTGAGGACAGCCTCAGCAACTGGGTGAGACCCTGTGTCAAAATAAAAAAATAAAAAGCCCTGGTATTTTGGTGATAGAGCGCCCCTGGATTCAATCCCCAGTACTACAAAAATAATTAAATAAACAATAAAAAAATTAAAACCAAATAAAGTAATGAGGGTCTTCTCTTCGTAAGGCTTAAGAGAGCTAACCCATGCATATTCCTGTATCTCCTCCTGTATATCTTCCAGAACAGTCAGCAACTGTCCCTGGCCTCATTCACCTCCAACATCCCTTTTCCACTTCCCTTCATCCCTTTTCCCTCCTCCCTCAGCTGAAGGCCATGTGCTGGGTCAAAACAGAGGGCCAGCACCACATACTGATCCAGGTCAGGAGGGCAGAGCTGATCTGGGATGCAGGGCCTAACCATCTTCTAGCAGTTGGGTGGGAGGGAAAGGTTGGGGCTTCAGGCTACTTCAGGCTCTGCCCTATCATAGCTGTGTGGTCCATGGAAGTAGGTCAACCTCTCTGAGCCTCAACCTCGACTTTCTCATCTGTTAAATGGAGCTAGTGATACCTGCACTGCAGCATTATGCAAGTTGGAGATGGCTCATAGGAATTTCCTCATAGGAACTGTCATATGGACCAGAGCAATGGTTTCCTTACTGGCTTGCTTCCCTTCCTCCAGCCTCACCCAGTTCCAGTTCGACCTCTGTACCTTGCCAGAAGCCTTTTTCTAAAACTCAATTCACTGCCAAAAATTCCTCCTAAGTTACCCATTGCCTACCAGGACACAGCAAGCACAGTGATTAAGAGCTCCGATTCTGGGATCAGACCTGGCTTGGAAGCCTGGCTCTGTTACTGTCTAGCAGTGTGTTTTGGGTCAAGTTACTTAACATCTTTCAGCCTCCTTCCTCATCTGGAAAATGGGATAAGAGGATCTGCTTCATGTGGTTATTGTAATGAAGAAACAAGGCAATTAATATGAAGCCTTTGGCACATGGGAAATGCTAGCTATACCTATTTTTATTTTTGTGATGCTGGGGATCAAACCCAGGACCTTGCATATGTTAGGTGAGTGCTTTACCATTGGGCTATATCTCCAAATCTATACCTATTATCAGGATAAAGCTATAGTTCCCAGGCATGGCATTTAAAACTATCTGCAGGAGTTAGACAATAGGAAGGACTTCCCAACTTTTAAAGCAGGATTGTCAGAATGAAGCACCTGGCCTGCCCATCCAACCTTGTTTTCTGCAGTCCTCCACATGAATACTGCAACAGTGCGTCAACAGTGCGTCACTCACCGGCCTCCATGCTGAGGCTTCTTTCCGTGCCTTTGTACATGATGTTCTTGCTGCCCAGAATGCTCTTTCTCTCCTTGCCCACCTGGCAAACTCCTACTCATTAGTTAAAACCCAATTCAAGCTTCCTTGTGTTCTACCGTGCGTTGGGTTAAGAGCCACAGGCCTTAGAACCAGGCCGCCTGAATTGTAATCCCAGCTCTGCTGCTTCCTAGCTGGGTGACCTTGGCAAAGTTACTTCATCTCTCTGGGCCTCAGTTTCCTAATACGGAAAATGGATGTGATGATAGAAACATGTATTGGATAAAGTTGTTGTGAGGAATAAATGAGTTACTATGTATAGACTTTGCTCCCACATTTGACAGAGTGAACACCTGAAGAGGTAAGCCACCATAATTATTATCTCAGACTTTTTTGCTTGCCAGGGCAAGCTCTGTCTCCCCCATCAGAATGTGAGCTTGCATAAGACTGCCACTGAGGGGACATGTGACCCTTCTGCCTGGAGGGACAATTGTGAAAATTCTCTTTATCAAGAGCTTTTTAACTGGGTGTGGTGGCACATGCCTGTAATCCCAGCAACTCAGGAGGCTGAGGCAGGAGTCTTGCAACTTGCAAGACCTGGTATCAAAATAAAAACTGTTGGGGATGTAGCTCAGTAGCAGAGCACCTGGGTTCCATCCCCAGTAACAGAAAAACTTCCTGATGGGTCAGGCTCACATCCTGTTTGATCTCTGGGTAATCTTGTGAGCTGGGTTTTAATCTCCTTCCCATGTGAAATGAAGGCCCAGAACTAAGTGCCTTCCAATCCTAGTAAGCAAGTAAGTACTGGAGTCGAGTTCCGCCCTGGGGTTCAGCTGACTCCAATCAATCCCCTGAGCCTCAGTTTTCTCACATCTAAAATGGGATGATAGCTGTTCTTCTCATTTCCCATGTTTACTATGTGATTAACAGTACTTAAGTATGAGACCCATCAAGAATGGGGTTTGCAGTTCCCCTTATGAACTGGGTAATGCTTTGTTTAATATAGGAACAACTTTGCTGGGGACTAAACTAAGGAGTAGCTGAGGCTCAAATGGCGCAGGGCCCCAGGTCTCCTCTCTCCCTAGGGTTTGTCTGGGGCCTGGGGTTAATTCAGCAACCTTCCCTTTTCCTGGGCCCAGTGCCAGCCCCTCCACCCCTTCCCCCCCCACCACCACTGGAAGACAATGGTGGGCAGGCCCAGCCTTTGTGAGAGGGGTCAGGCCAGTTAATCTTGGGCTGGGTTGGGGAGGGGCACTTGGGAGTGGGGGCTGCCTGTGAGGAACAGACAACAGCGGGCTGTTGAGAGTCAGAGGGCGTTGGAGGCAGGGGGCCTGAGAAGTAAAAGCCTGAAACAGGCTTTGGGGAGCGTTTCCTCCGAATGTAGATTTGAGCTCCTATTAAACTTGCCAAAAATTTGTGTTAGCTAATGGATTCTTAATTCTGTCTAAAATGAGAGAGGGAAAATTATGCCATTCATCTTGTATTGGTTTGAAATTACATCTGACACCTAATCGATCATACTGTGGAACATTAACTCTTTGGAAGAGACCCAACTTTTTCTCTCTCCCTCGTTTTTCCAGGGCTCTGGAGCCACCCCCCACCCCTGATTCCTTCCTTTGTATTTCATTAACTAAGCAAAGCTCTGGCTGTCTCTGAGGGTGAGGGGGTGAGGGTTGGGGGAAGGGTTCCTTTGAATCCAGAAAAATAATAAGGGCCCCTAATCCTTCGTCCATAACCAGAGCCCCCACTTTCAACCTTCGAGTGACCCTCCTCTCTCATCCTGCTCTTCTCAGGCATTGAGATGTGTACAGGAACACAGAGAGGAAGGCGTCAGGGTGTGGGGTGACCTCAGAACCACCTTGGGGGCACCAGGGAAAAGCGGGGAGCCAGGCAAAGCGGAGCTGGCACCTGGGGCTGGGCAGGGGCCATGGCAGGGAGCTCACCTTCGACTTGCCTGGCAGATGGGTGAGGAGGAGGAGGGCAGATGACAATAGATTTGCCTCTGGGGATCCTGATGAGCTCTGACTGAAAACCCCAACCCCAGACCTGCTTTTCTGGGAGGAAGACTTTCTGGCAGCAGGGAGAATCCACTGGAGGCCGCCAGGCCTGGGCTGGGAGCCTGGCTTCACTCCTGACAAGCTGTGTGACCTTGGGCAAGTTATATAATATTTCTGAGTCTCAGTTTCCTTCTCTGTAGGAGCCGAATAACACCACCGCGGCACGGAGCTGGGTGAGGACTGGATGCAGGTAGAACTGAGCCCATTTCCTGGCACAGCAGGTGCCCAAGAAAGGTGACAAGGAGAATCCAGATCTCTGCTCCCTCCCTGCTACTGCTTCCCCTTTCCTTCTCACTCTCCCCACCCCTTCCCTTCCAACTCCCTGCCCTACCTGAGGACAGAGCCTGGGCTGAGCAGCCACAAAGCCACAAGATCAGGATGGCCAGTGCTTCCTCTCTAAGAGGGTACCTGGAGGAGACCTGGGACCCAGGGTCTCTGTAAGCCCCCTGGCCCTCTTCTTTTTGGAGATTCCCTGTCTTCCCACAAAATTGTTCTCCCACATGGAGAACTCACTCAGAACTCCCTACCCTACCTGGAAGGTGGAGTCTCTTGAAGGGGAGTTTTAGGTGGTGGGACCAGGAAGAGGGGACACTTCAGCTGGAATAGACCCACTTGCTTTTACTTGGGCACTTTTGATCTCTGCCTGTGGATTCTAAAGGACTCCTGTCCCCAATTTGGGCATCTCTTAACTTTGGCTGGAAGTGAATTGGACTCAGTCCCTCAAGAGCAAGGGAGAGCAAAGAGAACCTAAGACTCAGAGACACAATAGGCCAGGGTCACAGCTAAGGGTGGGCAGGAGAGGGCAGGGACATAACTCCTGCTCTGTTCCTTTTTCCCAGAAGGTACCACCCTGGCTTCTCCCTTAGCTTGGCTTTGGACACTACCAAAAGAGGTTCCAGGGTCCTCCAGCTCCTTATGAATGGAGTCATCATTGAAGACACCTGGCATGCAGCTGGGCTCTGGACATCAAGGGAGAGGTTAGGTACCTCTTTCATGGAAATTCAGGTACCCTCTGGACCTTAGACTTTACTCTAAAAAAGCACCCCACAAGCCAGGCCTGTTTGTGCATGCCTGTAATCCCAGTGGCTCAGGAGGCTGAGGCAGGAGGCTCACAAGTTCGAGGTCAGCCTCAGCAATTATCGAGGCTTTAAGCAACTTAGTGAGATCCTGTATCCAAATAAACTACAAAATGGGGCTGAAGATGTGGCTCAGTGGTCAAGTGCCTCTGAATTCAATCCCCAATACAAAAAAAAAAAAAAAAAAAGCACTCACAAATATTCAAATAAGACAAAGGGCCCAGTCTGGTTTAAACAACTAATTGCCACACAAGGAATCATGATCTCCTATCAGATATCTGTCCCTGGTGCAGGAAATATTGGCCTAGAATGACCATTCTTGGGCCTGTGGAGTAGGTCCTGTGCACTAAGAATAGTGGTGAAATACCCACAGTTTACAGAGGAACCTAGGACTGGGAAAGGGAGGGATAATAGGCCAGGGTCACAGGTGAGACACAGAAGCCGAGAACTTGGGCCTCTGACTCTCAGCCCAGTGCTCTTCTCCTACATCTGCATCTAGGTCACTTTCCAGTCCCAACAGAGCCTGCAAGCAGTTATCATCTTAGGAGGCAGTGACAGCTGCTGAGGGAGACTTCCCCTGAAGAGAGAGAAGAGCAGAGAGGGCTGAGGAGGTTTCTTAACTTCTTCTTCCACCCCGACACACAAACAAACAACAATGGCTGGAATTTTATTTCCAAATGTCTCTTCTCTGGGGAGATCACTGTTTCCCAGGAGATGTCTTGTGGAGATGCCCCTTCCTGCCAGCCTCCCTGGCAGCCACAAGGGGGCCGAGTCTTCCTCTTCAACTTGGAGATGCCACAGCCAGGGTCCCACATGGTTTGTATTAACAGGAAGTAGAACTGAGGGATATACATGCTGAGGATGGGGCAGGCTAGGCAGGCCAGTGGGGAGACTGAGGCACCTGCACCCAGGGCCACAATGGTGGAGGACCCTGGCCAGCCTGGCAGGCATCCACATGTGTACTTATTTGCCTTCAGTTATAGAGGAAAAATCCTCCTTTGCATTTTTTTCCCTCCTAAATGGGGAATGCTTTTTTGTGTGTTTTGCCCTTGAACATAAAATACATGATTTTTGTAAAAATAGGTAATCCCAACAAAGGCCCCAGACTCAAATTTTAGGATATTTTCTCATAGAAAAATAATTAGTCTCTGACTGAAAAGTCCAGGGCAAAAGTGCTGTATTCAGGAAGGAGGGGAGCATTATGACATTGTGGAATGTTCTAGAAACTGGGAGGTCCCTCTGCAGCAAACACTCTGTATTAGAGAGGCTGCTGTGTAATTTGGCTGTTACCCCCAGAAGTTCAGTGGTTTCAGAGTGGAGGTCTTCCCAACCCCAGCTGAGTTCATTCCTTCTGGGTGCACCATGCTGCCCCAGTGTGGTCACCCAGTAAATACAGGTTGAACTTGGGCAGAGGTTGTAGCTCAGTGGTAGAGTGTTTGCCTCAAATGTGTGAAGCGTGGGTTCGATCCTCAGCACCACATAAAAATAAATAAATAAAATAAAGATATTGCGTCCATCTACAATTAAAAATATTTAAGAAAATACAGGTTGAACTCACAGAAGAGGAAACAGACCTACCAATCAAGAGTGACCTCAATCATGTTCACACACACACACACACACAAAATCACCATGGTTCCTGAAAAAATAGCCTCAAATTCTTCACCAACTCCCTCCTTTCCAGGGTTGAGGGGGACTAAACTTTGGGTTACTCAAGAGAGCCAAGCCCATATAAGACATTTCCTAGGTCTGGCCCTGGGACAGGACAGGGCTGAGGCGCTAGGGGGAGACTGTCAGGGCTTGTACGCAGAGAGGCACCATGGACAGAGGGATGAGAGTGGTGGAGAGCCTGATGTGAACTTACATATTAACTCCATGCCATACCAATGAGATGGACAGCAGTTTTCTCCCTCTACTCTGAAAAATGAGGCAGCTTAAGCTGGAAGGTTCAAGGTCATTTTCCAGTTAAGAATGGATTTAAATACATGGAGGAAACTCATCTCCCTCAGTGGATCTACCCCAAACAGCAAAGGAATGGAGGTCAACCCCTCAGTTCCCTTCCTTCTTTCCAGAGAATTTAGGTTGGGTGCTGAAGCAACACATTATATATAATTATTTCATTTAACCATTGACAAATAGGACATTCTTTGTTGATACTGGGGATTGAACAGAGGGGTGTTTTGCCACTGAGCTACATCCCTAGCCATATATATATATATATATATATATATATTTTTTTTTTTTTTTTTTTTTTTGAGACAAGTTCTTGCTAAAGTGCCCAGGCAGGCCTCCAACCTGCAATCCTCCTGCCTCAGCCTCTTGTAACCAACAAATGGGAGGTCTTAATCCCATAAGTAAACCAAGGCTAAAATAAAATAAAATAAATTGTCTTTCCAAGGTCACAAGCCAAGTGGCAAAACTAAAGACATTCCCATCTCAGGCCTGGCCCAAGATGCCTTCCACCAAGATCCTGGCCGGTGGCTGAGGTGGGGGTAGTTCCTGATTCTGGGGACTGGTCCTCCCCTTCACAGATTCCCCATCTCCCATTGAGCTCAGATCTATGCCAGGTTGTGCTCAGATCTGTCCATAGTTATTTGGACAGACCTTATCCCTGCCTCCCCTGAGAACCGTACTCAAGGTGCCCAGGGAGGGCCATAATAAGACACGTGTCACCCATCCTTGGCCCCATGACCGATGCTCCACGTGGATGTCACCTTTCCCATTTTGCCAGGATGTTCTTCCCTGAAGTTCTCAGTCCACCACCGAAGTTTTAAGTCCATCACCGTGCTTCTGCTTCACCCCAACCCTTCCATATCCTCCTGGAGAAGGCGGAAAACCTTTGTTGAGGGCGAGCCCTTTGGCAGGAGCGTGGCGCCAGACACTACTTGGTTCCTTCTCGGAGCCCTCCCCGCCCACGACCGGGGCAGAGGCCAGGCAGGTCCTCCCTTCCCGCCGCAGGGCACCGAGGGGCCGACAGCCTGAGCAGCGACCGCAGGCGAGAGCCAGGGAAGGGACCCGCAGATGCCGCCTCGCCCCCCTTCCTTGGCCGGGGCCCCCACAGTGTCGGGGAGCAGGAGGAATCAATCAGGATAATGAAGCCGCAGCCTGCCACGCACCGCGGGGGCACTGAGGAGCGGGGGCCGGTGCCAAGTCCGCCAGACGGTTCGGAGGAGCCGAGCCCGGCGCGGCCCGGCGACGGCGGCGGCGGCGGAAACCCAGTGCAGGCGTGCGAAGGCCGGACGCGGATCGCGCAGGCCCCTGGCAACCGCGCCTTGGCAACCGGACGCCCGAGAGAAATCTTAAAGCTGTAGCGCCTCCTTTCCCCGCCGCTGCCGTCGCCGCGTGGACCCCGGCGGAAAGGGTCCTACTGAGGAGGGTTAGTGCTGGGAGTTAGGTCTTGGTGTCTGATTCCTACCCTCACTTGTTTATTTATCAAGTGTATCTTGAGCCTGCGTGCCCAAGCACGAGCTAGACACTGGGGAGGGGAATGGGCGGTGATTAAAAAATGAATAAGATCCTGCCAACAGGAGTTCACAGTCTAGCGCGCGAGGCAGACCAGACTGGCTGAGGTGAACAGGAGCTTGTGTTATCCAGGATGAAGGGACTTTGGCTGGAGGACCGAAGGGCTGTTACAAAATATTCCCGTAGTACCTGCTTCGCTCCAAGCTCTGGGTCAGGCTCTTCTTTTCTGGGCTGTCATTATCGCCCCAACAACCCTGTGAGATGGGCATTCTCATTATAATCATTATCCACCCCATTTTAAAGATGAAGAATTAGAGGCCCAGAGAGGTGAAGAGAATTAGCCTGAAATCTAATTTTGCTTTTTGGAGAATCCAAGACTCAGTCATAGAACTTCTGACTCTAGCCAGCTTTCATTATGCATGTCTGGAAGGTTAGACCCAAGTGAGGACTTCCCAATATAAACTGTGTAAAAAGTGAGAAAAGAGAAAGAGTAGTTGAAGGAAAAAAATGGGCACATCACCCTCCTGCCATCCACTAACTGTCTGTGACTTTACTCATGAGGGCGAGATGGTGACCTCCAGATGTCCCTCTGGTTCTGTGATTTGATAGCTCTTGCCTGAAGTCCAGGCACTGCGCCACCCTTCTGGGCAGCAGTAGTTGGCAGGGGGCTGCAAACTGTGGGGGATTCCAGGCTTCTGAAAAAAAGAGGCCAGGGTTGGTGGGGAAAGATAAGAGGGGTGGTAAGGGGGCTTTGGCAAAAGAAAGCTTGAGTCAATATCACCAGGAAGACTGAGCCTCATCTTCCCTTCCCTTGTCCACATATCTTTCTCTTTCTGCATCTTTATTTAAACAAAAAATCTGTGCCAGGACCTGGGGTAGGCTCAGAGGCTGTTGGTGAGGCAAAAATCATGCTGGCTTTGGAGCCACGCTCTGTCATTTACAACTATGTGCTCTTGGGTAGGTGATTCAATATCCCTGAGCCTCAGTTTCCTCATCTATACAATAGATGCATTAATATCTACCTTTCAGTGGGTTATTGTGAGACTGAAATTTAGTGAGAAAAATGTATTTATCACATTTGACACATGGTAGATGCTTACTAACTAACTGGTAACACTTAAATGTCCTTGATTATTTTAGTAGTCTAATAATAATCCTAAACATTTGTCTGTGTCCTAGTTCCCAGAATCTGTGAATGTTACCTTATCTGGGAAAAGTGTCTTTGCAGATGTGATTAAGAATCTTAAGGGCTGAGGTTGTGGCTCAGAGGTAGAGCGATTGCCTAGCATGCATGAGGCACTGGGTTCGATCCTCAGCACCACGTAAAAATAAAACAAAGGTATTGTGTTCACTCACAACTAAAATATAAATGTTTAAAAAAAAAAAAAGATTCTTGAGGCCACAGCTCAGGAGGGCTCTCCTGGACCCAGGAGCACACCCTGGTTCCAGTGAAGCCAGATGGGGTTCAGCAGTAGCTCACTGGAGCTGTGATCCAGCACTTCAAGAGGCGGGGCTTCAAGCTGGTTGACATGAAGGTGCTGCAGGCACCTGAGAGCATCTTTGTTGAGCATTACCAGGACCTACAGAGGAGCCCTTCTATCCAGCCCTCAACAGCTACGTGAGCTCTGGGTCCATGATGGCCATGATCTGGGAAGGGTACAATGTGGTTCGTGCCTCAAGGGCCATGATAGGACACACTGACTCCACTGAGGCTGCCCCTGGGACTATCCAGGGGGACTTCAGCATCCACACCAGCAGGAATATCATCCATGCCAGTGACTTGGTGGAAGGGGCCCAGAGAGCATCGAGCTGGTAAACTGGACAGACAGGGGCCACCACAGCAGCAGCTACCCAGCCTTAGGGCTTGTGCTGGCCTCAGTGCCCCAGCAACCCCCTGGGACCAACTACTTTGGTCAGCAACTCCGGCCCACACCTATTCTATCTCCCCAATCCACTTTCTTGTTTACTTTCTGCCCCACCTCAACCCAGAGGAGTTTGAGGCCCAACTTTATGTACCTTTATGTATCCTAAATCTGCACAAAATTGAACCAAATCCTTCTGTATCAAAGTGCCAGACACTTTTTGTGTCTTAGGTGACCTTACTTGCCCCAAAGGAGAGACATTAAAATCCACTGCTTATAAAAAAGAGAGAGGGGGAGAGAAACTTGAGATGGGAAGATTATTCTGGATCATCTGTGGGTTCTAAATGCCACCACAAGTGTCCTTATGAGAGAGAGATAAAGGAGCAAAGGGAGACTATACACACAGAAAAGATTAGAAGGTGATATGAAGACGAAAACAGAAATTGGAGTGATGGTCCACAAGTAAAGGGATGCTAGCAGCCACTAGAAGCAGAAAGTGGCAAAGAACAAATTCTCCCCTACAGCTTCCAGAAAGAGCATAGTCCCGCTGACATCTTAGTATGTTACCCAGAGAAACTGATGTTGAACCCCTGAGAGACAAGCACTCTACCAACTGAGCTATATCCTCAGCCCTACTGTTGTTTAAAAAATTTTTTTTTGGTTGTTGATGGACCTTTATTATTTGTTTATTTATTTATTTACATGCAGTGCTAAGAATTGAACCCAGTGCTTCATACATGCTAGCCAAACACTTTACCACTGAGCTACAACCCCAGCCCAATTTTCTGTTTTTTTTTTTTTTAAGTCACCAAGGTTGTAGTAATTTTGTTACAGCAGCCTTGGGAAACTAATACCTTTATACTAGAGATTTAGTCTTGAACAAAACACAGGAATTCATGGTCTAGTGGGAAAAGAGAGAAGCAAATAGTACGCAGGAGCATTTAGAAGGGAAGCACCTTACCAGAAACCAGGTAGTGGAGGGGAAAGGTAGGTAAGGCTACTGGAGTTGTTTAGCCAGGTGAGGGACTAAAGCAGGAAATGTATTCCTGGCAGAGAGATTAGTATGGGTAAAGACATGGTGTGGGAGGGAACACTGCCTTCAGGAAACCACCCAAGGGATGGCAGGTGTGTGAGGATATAGAGTATGGGCAGCAGGGGCAAGAAGGCCAAGGGCCTTGGCTTCTACCCCAGAATAGAATCGACCCCTCCAACCTGGACTGGCACTGAGCCCCAGATTAGAAAATCCCAGTCTGTGAGCACTATAAAGTCTTAGACACCATCAAGTATATATAGCCTTGCATGTAGTCACACATAGGGAAACTGAGGCCCACAGAAAATGAGCCCAATTGGAAAATAAGCTAGGACCTGAAGGCCACACACTCTGGCCTCTCTCCTGGGAGACATGGGTGTCCTGTTTCTGGACAGAGATGCTGCTTGGAGGTCCCTTTGCAATTCACTTAAAAGTACAGACCTTGTGGTCTCTAAACAAAGACAGTGTTATTTGCATATTATTTGCATGTTGCTAATTAGATGAGAAAGGCAGATTCATCAGCCTCTCCCTTCATGTCTCCCTCTCCTATCTCACTCACATTGAGTTGTTCTTCATTTATTTCTTGACCTCAACAACTTTCCCCAGAACTCCAGGTCAGACCTCACCTCTCAAGTTCCCTTACCTAGCCCCAGCTCAACTTCTTGTATTAAGTCTTAGGTCCTGCCTGGAAAAGTTACTTGGTGGTCTTTGGTGATATCAGTCTGGGTGGAGGATCTTGGAGCTTACAGAGGAAAGGGAAATGATGAGCTTTCCAGGTCAAAGTTTTCTCTGGGAATAGGGAGCAGTGAGTTCTGTCTCCCTGTAGCCCAGTAGCCATCTTAATGGGGTGATAGGAGTGTGGGGGGTGTTCCTTGGGGATCTGGTGGGCAGGTGCCAGCTGCATGCCCCAGGCCTGCCCCAAGCCTCTTGGCTGGCAGCCACACTAGGCCCAGGAGGAACCAGCTCTTGCTTTGAGGGAGGAGGAATCTTGGGGAAGGTCTAGGAACATTCTGTGGCCTGGCAGCCTAGGGTCAGGTTGAGGTCACCATGCAAATTACTATAGATCCTCTGATGGGGACAGCACATCCAGATTCTTGAGGCTGCTATCAATGTAGAAAATTGTGAAACATTATGCTAAAGCAAGCATGGTATATCCTTGAGGACAGGTACTAATGAATGTTTCTGATATGATAATATGGGGTCACCTGTCTTTTGGAGACAAATAAGGAGAGGGAATCACAGATCTACCCTCTTGTTTCCCATTAGCTCACTCTTCCTTTTGAAACCAAGGCTGTGCCCAACACTCCTCCCAGGTGAGACGTCTGAGCCTGTCATCTGGTGATCACCAGAGAAGGCACCACACTGTGGCCAAGACAGGTGCAAAGGATGATCTCAGGTGCCCCCTGCCCCCATCCTGGCAGAGGAGCTGCGGGGCTCCATCACCATGACCGATTTAAGTTAGCTGCCAGAAGCTGGGAAATTAGGATCCACAGGAAAACCTGGGGCACAGTTCAGGTTAGCAATTTGGAGATGCCAGCTTGCTTTGCGTTAGGATAGTGGCCTGCAAGTGGAAAGAAAGATTGCCCTGAGTGTGAATAGTTCCTCTCATGCATGAGTGATGTGTGAGTTATGTGAACACATGCTACGGGGGCCTCAGCAAGCATTTTGACCAGCTCGCACAGCTGTGTGCACACATCCAAGTGTGCATGAGTGTATGTTATGTGTGTCTGCATTCTACCTTCCCTCTTTTCTTCAGAGCAGGACTTATCTTCTTATTTCCTGGTAAGATGGGAAGTGAGGGATAACCTCAGTTTCATCACCCCAGCCCTGCTCCCTCGTGGAGAGGGTCCTGCCTTCATTTGCCCATGACAGCAAGCAGTGGATTCCTTCTTGGTCCTGAACAGAGGATCCTGGCTCTTTACTAGATGACCTCAACTTGCTCCGATTCTTCTGTCCTGGGAACTCCCTCTTTCCCTAGTATGCTTCATGCCACTACCTCATCTAAAGTCCAAATCAAAGGGAAAGATGGGAAGAACTTGGGGTGATGCTGTGGATGTGGGAGGAGAAAGGGTGGATCAGATACTGTTCGATTTTGCCTGGGTCCCCTTGGAGCACTGCTGCTCATTTAAAATTCCGATTTAAAGCCGAGCGGCTCTTTAAATTTCCACATTAGCATGCCGCCCTGATGCCAGGCCAAGATGTTGGGATGGATTTGGCAGGAACGCCTCCAACAGTGGCAAGCAGCAGCATTTGCCAGCAATAAAACAACGCATGAATAAAAGAAGGCCGCTTGGCAGCAGCAGCAGCCCAGGTAGCTGGGCAAGCCCAGGAGGGGCTCTCCTGTGTGGGGGCTAAGAGGCATGAAGGCCTGTGCAGGCCCATGTGTGAGTGTAGGCCTCAGTGGCTGTCCAGACTCTTACCTCCAATCTATGTCTGCAGTGGAATCTGGGGTGAGGGCCCAGGCAAGATCGGGGTTTCTCTCTTGTGCTTTCCTTCCCACTTCCCCCCAGGGTTATCTTCTTGGAGGGGACAGATGTTGCCTTTGATGAGGACACAAGGACTTGGCCTGCAGCCTGAGTTGTCCTGCTTTATTGGGGCTTAGAGAACAGGTGGGGTCAGAGAAAGCTACATTTCCCGGAATGACTTCCAAATCCATGACCTCAGATATCTGGGTGCTGAGGGGTACTATCAGGATAAGGGGGCTGGGTGAGAAGCTGTCATGAAGACTGGGTCATGGCACTGAGCTTGGAGAGCTGCTCTAGCCTGGAAGGTTGGCAATTGTCTGTGTGCTAGGAATGGGGAGCGGGCAAGGAGAGTAAGGTGTTCCCAGGCCTGGTCTAACTTTAACTCCCCACAGACTTGGGAATGTTGTTTGAGGTCAGTCAGCAAGGGCAGCAAAGGGTCAAATAAAGCCCTGGGCTGGATACCTCCTAGCAGTGCACCCCCTGATTCCCAGGGTCTGGAGAAAGTAGCCCCAAAGGACTGGCTGCTCTGGGATGCTCCTCTGTTCCACTTACCTTACTCAACTCTCCAAACATCTGAAGGCACAAGCAGCCTGTCCTGCTTTGGGTAAACTGTCTATCCCTCCTACTTGGTGTAACCATTTCCTTCTCTGAAGCTCAGGGAAAGAGGACAAAAACAAACAGGGGTGGTCACAGATGGTCTCTGTAACCTCAACTAAGGCAGAAAAGAGGGGGTAATTTACTACAGAGCTACATCCCCAGCTCTTTTTTAATTTTTAATTTTGAGACAGAATCTAGCTAAATTGCTGAGGCTAGCCTCAAATCTGCAATCCTCCTGCTTCAGCCTCCTGAATTGCTAGGATTACAGGCATGCACCACTGAGTACAGCTAGATTTTCTTCAGAGCACCCTTCTCTGATAGGACTCCTTTCCCTTTAAGCTCATGAGTGATTTCAGGCCTCTACATGGGGTGTCTGCATTCTACCTTCCCACTTTTCTTCAGAGTGGGACTTATCTTCTTGTTTTCTGGTAAGATGGGAAGTGAGAGATAACCTCAGTTTCATCACCCCAGCCCTGCTCCCTTGTAGAGAGGGTCCTGCCTCCATTTGCCCATGACAGCAAGCAATGAATCCCTTCTTGGTCCTGAATGGAGGATCCTGGCTTTTTACTAGATGCCTCAACTTGCATGGATTCTTTTGTCCTGGTAACTCCCTCTTTCCCTAGGAAAGCAAACAGGAAGGGCTAGGCTGTGGCAGAGCAAAGGCCCATATTCTGGAACTATCACTGTCTGGTCCTCAAGATTTCTTCAGGAAGAATGAGATGGCCCGACTTCCCTGTTTCTTGGTCCACACATTGGAATGGGTCATCTCTGGGGTGAAGGAATAGCTGAGAAGCTGAGTTTAGGCCACAGATCCCCTTATTATTTATTTATTCATTCAACAAATATTTATCAAACAAGTGCTTTATGCTAAGAACTGTGCTGGGCACTGGGAGCACCCTGGTGAACACAGACAGACATGCTCAACGCCCTCATAGAACTTTCCATCTAAGCAAACAAAGGCCATCATTCAAATGACTACACAGCAAGAGTGAAATAACTATGCTAAGAGCTCAGAAAGAAGGACACAAGGTACTATGAAAATGCATAACTGGGGGACTTGACTGAGTTTAATGAGGCAGGATGAAGTGGTACATGTCTGTAATCCCAGCTACTCAGGAGACTGAGGCAGGAGGATCACAAGTTTGAGGACAGCCTCAGCAACTTAGTGAGACCCCCTCTCTCAAAATAAAAAATAAAGGGCTGGGGATGTGGCTCATGTGGTAGCGTGATCGCCTGGCATGCGTGCGGCCCGGGTTCAATCCTCAGCACCACATACAAAGATGTTGTGTCTGCCGAAAACTAAAAAATAAATATTAAAAATTCTCTCTCTCTCTCTCTCTCTCTCTCCCTCCCCTTCCCTCTAAAAAAAAAAAAATAAAAAGGGCTACTGATGTAGCTCAATAGTAGAGCACCTGTGGTTCAATTCCCAGTACTTGAGGTGCAAGAAGGAGTAGAAGATCAGCTTGCAAAGGGGAGAGAGCAGAAGCAGCTTGAGGGTAGGAGAATTGGCATCACAGAAGGTGCCATGGAGGAGGTGCCACGATGCTGAGGGTTCCTGAGACACTATTTGCCCTGACTTCTCAACTGTTGGTTAGGAGTACAGGTATGGAAAGTCTCTAGCACTGTGCCTAACTCACAGTTGGTGCTCTGTAATGTTAGCTTCCTTTCCCCTCCCCCTGCTGAGCCTCCCTCTAGGGACCCCAGATTTTTGGAACAAAGGAGCTGCACTGGCTTTGCCTCCTGACAACGCAGGCCTCCAAACTCCTCAATGAAAGGCCACAGACTCTCCCTGTCTCTCCACCTTAGAACCATCACATGGAGCCCTACCACCCCCTAACCTACTTCCTCCTTTGCACTGGCCTTCCATGAAGAGGTCTAAGGTCTGGGTCTCAGGGAAAGATGCCATTCTGACTCTGCTTCTGGAACTGAGCCTGATAAGAGAGTTGGACTCCTCAGCAGCTCCCAGGGCTGCCTGGGGTGAATCCGAGTGTCTTAGGTGGGGAGAGGGAGCAGTGGGAGTTGAGGAGGGGGGCTGCCCACCGAAGGCGGCGTAGAGCCCAGAGCCTTTTCCATCGCAGACACCCCATCTGTCTCCCACAGAAGGCTCGGGTTGGAAGAGGTTCGGAGAAGGGGGGCATGGTGGGTGAAATTGTACATGTGTGAGCTAGCACAATGGCAGTGAAGGTGCTGGTCAGGGAAAGGGGTGGAGTGGTCAGTAGGAGGTGGATGTCAGCACAGCTGCTATCTTGGCCACTGGGGACTAAAGTTCTGAGGTTAGGACTGGAGGTAAGGAGGATGATAGAGACATTGCTACACGACTCTCCTGAGACAGCTTTGTGTTTGATTTGGATTTATAATTCCCAGCTCTACTGATCAGAGGGCAAGGAGTCATACCCCTACTCCAACAAAGTAATGGAAGATGGGCAATGGGAAGAGCTGTGGAAAGGGGTACTCCCAAGCCAGGGCTTGGCTAAATTTATGCCACCACCCTCTGCCCAGCAATCAGAACCTTTTCAGACCTTAAAATAATATTTGAGCTCTCTGCTTCCTGGTGGCCATGTTTTGAGCAGTGTTCCTCCACCACACTTTTCTGTCATGATATTCTGTCACACCTTGGGCCTAGTGCATTGGAACTGGTTGTCTGTGGATTGAGACCTCAGAAACCATGAGCCCCCAAATAAACTTTTCCTCCTCCTCTAAAACACATATTTGAGTTAAATAATATTTAAGTGTTCAGAGTATTTTCTTTTCTTTCTTTCTTTCTTTTCCTTTTCTTTCTTTCTTTTTTTTTTTTTTAAGAGAGGGGCTTTTTTTTTTTAAACTTTTTATTTTATTTATTTATATGTGGTGCTGAGGATCGAACCCAGGGCCTTGCACGTGCGAGGCGAGTACTCTACTGCTGAGCTATAACCCCAGCCTGGAAGCTCTATTTCTTTGAAAAACACCCAGAATCTGGAGTGAGTACTTTAAGGGCCTTTCTGCCCCTTCCATATTCCCCCAGTATGTTGAAGTAGGGATGAACAAAGGGCAACCATCAGCAAGAGAAAGGGTGGCTAGCTCTTTTTCAGAGAAAGCCTGCCATCCTCTCTCCTCCCTTACTGCATGCTCTTTTCCATTGCTCTGCATTCCAGAGTAGAAACAGCACCCACCTAATATATCCCCCAAATAATACTTCCTATGACTGTCCTGCCTTACATTCAGCAGTCAACTCCACAAGTGGGACTACAGGACTCAGTTTCCAAATGTCACCTCTCCATATTGTCTCTTTGCAGCCTTCTACCTCATCTCACCCAACAGAAGAACTTTCTTTGCAGTCCCTGCCACAGTTCTCCCCCTACCAACAGCCTTGATACCCTTGGAAGCCGGCAGGGGTCCTAGAAGAATTCTTCCTAGTCTGTCCTTGGGGGACCTGAGGACCTTCTTATCTTGGCTGCAGTGGAGAAGGCAAAGGATCAGACAGACCAGGGGCAGATTCTGAGGGTCTAAAGGCAGAGCAGGATGAGGCTGGGGGCACTTACATAGGCAGATCCTGCTCTTCCCCAGGGCCTGGGTACTAAACTAGAGGAGAAGANTTTTTTTTTTTTTTTTTTTTTTTTTTTTTTTTTTTTTTTTTTTTTTTGATGGTGGTAGTGGTCTAGGGGTTGAACTCAGTGCCTAGTACATGCTAGGAAATTGCTCAATTTCTGAGCTATATCCCCTATGGCCCTTTTTAAAAATTTTATTTTGAGATTATTCTGCTTCAGCCTCTCCAATAGCTGAGATTATAGGCCTGCACCACCACTCCCAACCAAAGTATTTTCTTTCATGTACCACTTTAACTGATCCTGCTGAAGTCCAGCAAAGTAAACATCTACAGATTTACTATAGATTCAGCAACAAGGGGTAGGAGCTTAACAGATTAAGTAGGTAACCACAGGACAAAGGAGACTAAGGAGAGGGAATGGAAACCCAGACTCTCACTCTGCTTACAGATGCCAGACTGCTATAGACCTTCCCAGGGCTTCATTTTTGGTGATATCGTACAGCCCCTACTGCAAGATCAGGTGATGGATTTTCCAGTGGAGAGCTCAGAAAATTCTTCCTAGTGACCACAAAACTTCTTGAAGGACCTACGTTAGCATAGCTCCTACCTCCTGCACCAACATCCAGCCGGTAGGAAAGGAAAACTGACATATAGAAATATGAGAGGAACCTGACTGGAACTGACTAGGCAGCATGGGTAGGGAGCAGTGTGGGGAGTGGAGTGCCAGCCTGAGGAGCAGTTGATGGAGTCCCCCAGGCCCTGGAACTGACCCTAGGAATCTCTGTGGACACCTCCTTCCCACATGCCACATTCTTTTTTTTTTTTTTTAAATATTTATTTATTTATTTTTTTAGTTTTCGGCAGGCACAACATCTTTGTTTGTATGTGGTGCTGAGGATCGAACCCGGGCCGCACGCATGCCAGGCGAGCGGGCTACCGCTTGAGCCACATCCCCAGCCCCCACATGCCACATTCTAAATACTTTTTTTCCCTTCTCTACCTTTGCTTAAGAGAATCTGATTCCACAGCTTCCCTTGATCCCCTTCCCACTCCAGTCTTCTCCCACTCTTCCTGTTCAGAAGCTTTTCCTCAGGTGTAACCTTCTTTCTTCAGGCTGCAGATTAATCCCTCTAAGAGCCCTCTAAAGCAGGTGCCAAGGGAACTCAAGACAGGGCTTCAGTTATTAAATATAAATAGACAGGGGAAGGGAACTGAATATAGAGACAGATATTATATCTCTCAGTCCCTGTGAGTTATTAGGAAGAAGGCACTAGTGGTTGCTAAGCAACAGGTCTCCATAGAGGACAAGGCACCAAAGGAAAAAGCCTCCTTTGACTGAATACTGGGGTGGGAAAGTAAGGAAGGTGAGTGTCAAAGGGCTCTGGACTGGCAGGGCAGGATGTGGGGAGTGGCTGGTTTGTCCTTCAAGACCAGCCCCTTCCCTACAACTATGCAAGCTCCACCTGCCTGTACAACCTTCAGGATTGGTGGAAGGAGGAAGGCCTCAGGCACTCCTTCCTCCCAGCCAGGAGGAGCAAAACCTGGTTTCCATAGCAACCCAGAAACAATCCTGCCCTCATTCTGCTTATGGCTTCTTTGTAACTCCCCACCTCCCCAACTCTCTGCAGAGTACCCTCTATCATAGACTCCTTTATCTGACCTCAACTTTTGAAAAGGGGGGGTGCTCATAGAAAGATTATGTGTGGGCATGCCACAGAATTGGTCTTACTTGGCCCTAAAGTGACCTGTTAAGACTAAAGGAGGTGGGAGAGGAGTTGGGGAGGGGGGTACTTTTAGGGGAAAGTGCTTGCAGGTGACCTATGAGCTCTGCACCTTCTAAGGGGTTGCAAAATGCAGGGCCAATTGCATTAGTTAGAAATGGCATCAGTTGCAAACTGGGCCCAAGGCTTGCTTGCTAAAAGTGCAAGAGGTTGGAATGGGAGGTCAGGTGAGAAGGAGAGGACAATCTCTTTTGTGCCCCTTGGCCATTCAGGCCCCCACCTCCTCGACCTCAAGTCCACCGTTGTCAAAACCCAAGAATGGAGATATAGAACATTAACGTATGTCAAGTATAAGTGAGTGGCACCGAGGGGCATAATCTGTTTTTCTAATATGACCACAAGCAGAGTGTTAGAAGAATTAGGCCGACAGCTGCTGGTTTTTCCCCCCCTTTCTCTTCCCCCTCCTCACTCTCCCTCTCCCTTCCTCCTCGGCGTTTGCACACACCAATGGCAGCCGATCCTTGCTCGCGATTTCTCTTAATCTTCCTCCGCCATCCTGCGCTCTTTCCGCAGGCGGTGCTGCGAAGCCGGCAGAGCCCCGCGTCACACCTTACTGCTCTCTGAGATTGCTCCACAGAGAGCTCAAGGAGATGGCAATTCGGCGCTGATGCCGGCTGGCAGCAGTTGGGAAAGGGGAAGGAGAAGAGAGAGGGAGGAGGGGAGGGGGAGGAAAAAGTTGGCACAGATACCAAGTTTTTCCCTAGAGAGATATGGAGGGGGGAGCGAGAGGAGAGAGAAAATGACACAGAAAGAAGGAAAAAGAGGGAGAGAAAGAGGGAGGGTGGGAAGAGAGAGAGAGAGAGAGAGAGAGAGAGAGAGAGAGAAGGAGGGAGGGAGGGGAGAGAGAGGGGGAGAGAGAATGAATGAGAATGAAGTTCTCTCAGACATCCACATGTGGGCATGCCAAGCCCACCTGACTCATGACCCTCTAAAGATCACACCACCCAGTCGGGGTTCCACATACCACACACACACACACACACACACACACTCACTCCCAGCCAACCTGGAAGTCACGAGCAACCCAGGCATGTTGTGTGTATTCGTGCGAGTGTGTGTGTACGTGTGTGTGTGTGCGCGTGCGCGCGCGCGCGTATACGCCTGTATGTTGTCTCTGTTTTGGATCGCAGTAGAATGCAGTATGTAAATGAGATGGTTATTACCGCAATGTTCATCAAGCTGAGCCGAGAAGACATTAATAGCCTGATGAATATGCATGTGAATTTGTTAATTAAGTTAATTATTCTGCTGAAAATGCATTCGTCTTCCAAGGACATTTTCCCAATGATTTTTACATGCTCTAGCCATTAGTCATGCTATATTTTATCAGGGAAATGAGTTTGCTTAAGTTGTTAAAAAAAAAAAAGAAAAAGAAAAAAAGGAAAAGAGAGGAAAAAAGATGGAGAGAAAGGAGAAAAAATGAAAGAGGAAAATGCACTGAAGTTGAGAAGGGGAAGGCATCTGAGGCTGGCCTGAAGTTGGAGGCCCAGCTGGGCTTTTGAAGCCTGCCCTCGATTTTTATGGGTACCTCACTCTACAATTTTTTGCCCCTTTTTTTTTTTTTTTTTTGATGACAAACTTTTTTTTTCCAGTGCCAAATTTCCAACACATTAATTAATTGTTGTAGCCAATTAACTGTAGTTGTGCAAATGAGTTTAGCACTAATTACCATGCAGTGCCTGTAATCACATAAAAAACTTGCTGAGAGAGAGAAGAGAAAAGAGGAATGGAAGGGAGTGGTGCCAGGAGAGGATGATCCTGGACTGGAGAAGCAGCCAAGGAGACAGGACAAGTGGGATCTCAGGATCTCCCAGTTAGGGACCATCCCACCTCCAAGGGAAGGGACTATTTTACCAGCCATTTTCCGGACTTCTGAGAGTCAGGAAATCTTAGTGCAGGGAGGAGGAGAAAGCCAATAAAGAGTGGTTTCTCTTTGTCTAAGAACTTCCAACCAAAAGACTGGGTATGAATAGCTCCAGTTGTTTCAGTGATGCAGTGAGTCGCTGTATGATCTCTATAATCCTCATCCCAGGTCCTAGCCTCAGAGTTTGTCTCCCTTATGGCTAGAATCATGAGGTAAATGGGGGAAACTGTTATGGGTCCACAGCTACTGGGACAGGCCAAGGGAGCAATGGCAACATCAACTATAAAAAAGCCATCCCTAATAGGAGCCAAACCTGTCTCCTGCAAGTTGGCATCTTTACCATTCATCACTTTGGGGTCCACCTGTCAGCTTAGACTGGCATTTTTGCTTCCATTCTGCTTGCCGCGCCTCCACCATGACCCAGACACTGAGCCTACCCAAGGGTGTGTGTGTGTATGTATGAAGGAACTGTAGCTCCCATTACTGAAAACAACAATAAAGCGCTATATCTCCATTACCCCTTTAGAACAGAGAGCTCGCTTGTCATGGGTCTGTTTCTTCAGACCTCAGAGCACATTCCCAAGAAGGACCTTGAGCACTCATCCCCTGACAAATATCCAAAGGCTGGATCCTTCCTTCCTCATTCACGTGTGTGGGGAGATTGTTCAAGGCTCAACTCCCTTCAAATATGTTCTTATCTGCCAAAAGAGAAACAATTTCGAGGGCACATGCCACAGTGTCCCCTGCCTTGTGACAATGCTGCTCTCTTAATCTATGAACCAAAGTGGCTGTAGGGACCTCAGTTGACCCAGATTCCTCTGGTGCTCTCCTTGTCTCCCATATCTCTGCTAGTTCTGCCTACGCTTTCTTCCCAGCAACATTCCTCAAGTGTAGAAAAGTCTCCTCCACTTAACAGCAGATGATATTGAGTAAATGACTTACCACAAGTCTCAATTTTCTTCAGCAACAAAATGGAGGTAATAGTAGTGCCATTCCCAAAGGATTAAGAAATTCAATAATTGTGAATATAAAACATTCAACAAGTTGGGCATAGTGTTACATGCTTGAAATCCCAGCTATTTGGGAGCCTGAGGCAGTAGTATTACAAGTTCTAGGTTAGCCTGGGCAAGTTAGGGAAACCCTGTCTCACAACAAAAAATATAAAGGGCTGGGGATGTGGATCAGTGATTAAATGCTCCTGGGCTCAATCTCTGGTACAAAAAAAAAAAAGCCTGGAGATGCTGCTCAGTGGTAAAGGACCCCTGGGTGTGATCCCCAGTATCAACAAGGCTGGGAATATAGCTCAATGTTACAGTGCCCCTGGGTTTGATCCCCAGTACTGCAATAAAAACAAAACCAAACCCTCAGCAAACCAAGTGAAATGAGCTATTTCATTCATTGCTAGAAATTACAGTGAGAGAACTTTGCTGATGAGCAACTTAGTAATGGTAAAAAGTGTTCATACAAAAAATGTTCATACAAAAATCTATACATAAATGTTTGTAACAGTTTTATTTGTAATAAATAGTCAAAACCAAATCAGCCCAGATGTCCTTCAACAGGTAAATGGTTAAACAAACTGTGGTATGTCCATACCATGGAATAAATAAAAGGAATGAACTATTGATATACATAAAAACTTGGATGGGTCTCTAGGGAATTAAGCTATATTAAAAGAGTCAATTAAAAATTGTATATTGGATAATTCCATTTTTTATAACTTTATTTTATTCATTTATTTTTTTATGTGGTGCTGGGGATTGAACCCAGTGCCTCACGTGTGCTAGGCAAGTGCTCGCTCTATCACTGAGACACAATCCCAGCCCAGATGATTCCATTTTTGAAATGACAAAATTTTAGAAGAGATCAGTGCTGCAAGGGTTAAGGAGGGGATGGAGTGGAGAAATAGGTGTAATTAAAAAAAAAATGAGGAATTCTTGTGATGCTGGAACTGTTCAGCATCTTGACTGTAGTGATAGAAATATGAATTTACACAGGTAATAAAATTGTATAGCACTTAATATGCACACACACATATACACACACTCACACACGAGTAAAACTAGAGAAATCTTTTAATTTTTATTTTTTAAGAGAGTTTTTTAATGTTTTTTTTTTTTTTTATTAGCAAGGACCTAACTAACATAGAGAGATCCTGCTTTTATTTATTTATTTGTCTGTTTGTTTTTCAATATTTATTTATTAGTTTTTGGCAGACATAACATCTTTGTTTGTATGTGGTGCTGAGGATCGAACCCGGGCTGCACCCATGCCAAGCGAGCGCGCTACCGCTTGAGCCACATCCCCAGCCCCAATGTTTTATTTTTTGGCGGACACAACATCTTTGTTTGTATGTGGTGCTGAGGATTGAACCTGGGCCGCTCGCATGCCAGGCGAGCGCGCTACCGCTTGAGCCAAATCCCCAGCCCTAGAGAAATCTTTACAAGATTGGTGATTGCATCAAGGTCAATGTTCTGATTGTGATAGTATACTATAGTTTTGCAAAATGTTACCATTCAGTGAAAGTGGGAAAAATGAACAAGGGCTCTTATTATTTCTTACAACTACATGTGAATCTACAATTATCTCAGTTTTTTAAAAAAGCCATGATAAATCGTTAATGTTTCTACTAGAAATAAGAGGCAGAAGGGGCAGCCCTTGTGTTTCCTTTGTGAAATTCCAAAGAGGAAGATTAATAAATGTTATTCTCATTAGGGTAATCAATAAAATGATCATAACCATGTAGGGGGGATATTTGTATCTGTTGACCCAGTAATTCTACTTCTTGGAATTTATCATTAAAAATACATGGGCTGGATGAATCAAAGTGTGAAATATGATATATCAAGAATTATGTAATGTTTTGAACAGCCAACAATAAAAAATTTAAAAAAAAAAAAAATACATGGGCTGGAGATGTGGCTCAAGCAGTAGCGCGCTCGCCTGGCGTGCGTGCGGGCCCGGGTTCGATCCTCAGCACCACATACAAACAAAGATGTTGTGTCTACCGAAAACTAAAAAAAAAAAATCTCTCCTAAAAAAAAAAAAAAGATTAAAAAAAAATACATTAAGTTTTATGTGTTCAGATATTCATTGTGATATTATTTATAACAGTAAAAATATCTAAGTGATTAAAAACGGGGGATAAGTCTTATAAATTATGGTGTATCTAGGTGATAAAATACTCTATAAATTTCAAACATACTTTAAAAATATACTCAATAAAATGTATAGCAGGCACTCAATAAATGGAATTTGCTTTTCTTTTTTTTGGTATTTAAAGAGCTAATGTAGATAAACTTGACAAACTTTTGCCTGGAAAATGTAAGTTGTTGCTATTCTTCTAAGGGCTATTTCTCCCAGTTCCATCCTGAATAAAGCTATACTTTCAGGCAGAACAATGGCTAAGTG
Organism: Marmota marmota marmota; assembly: GCF_001458135.2. Taxonomy (NCBI): domain Eukaryota; kingdom Metazoa; phylum Chordata; class Mammalia; order Rodentia; family Sciuridae; genus Marmota; species Marmota marmota. The sequence goes on from NW_025999872.1 coordinate 344,750, forward strand.
GCACATGAGAATGGCCCCTCTTCTGGCTAGCAAGGCATCAAAATGATTTCTTAGGGAGTCTGAGTCAAGAGATTGGGGCTACTTCCTTTCCAGGGGACTTATATTCCTACTCACATAATGAAGAAAATTGGGAACATTCTCCCTAGTACATGCATGTGCATATGTGCATGTGCACATGCATGTGCACGCACGCACACGCGCACACACACACACACACACACACACACATATGGCGATAATCTCCAGGGAATCATGGAGTCTTTGAAGCAATGTCATCCCTGAGGACATAAAAATAACAGTGTTCTACTACATCAAGCACTGCTGATTGGGCACTGAGTATCTTACTGAATATCTGGTACTATCCTTGGTGGTTCTTCTTCTTCTTCTTCTTCTTCTTTTTTCAGTTGCAGATAGACACAATACCTTTTATTTTATTTGTTTATTTCTATGTGGTGCCAGGGATTGAACCCAGTGCCTCACACATGCTAGGCGAGCACTCTACCACTGAGCCCCAGCCGCAGCCCTGTATCCTATGTTCTTTATAACATTATTTACAAAATTTTCACAGCAACCTTAGTGGTAGATGTTCATCTGCATATCACAGACAAGGAAATTTGGGTTCAAAGAGGTGACTTATCAAGGTAGCTGGTAAGTGGCAGAGCTGGCACTGGAACCTAGGGCTGTCTGCCTCCAAAAAATTGTGATCTAACTCCACATACTACATTCGAAGGACTGACGAAGGGTGTACTGTGTGGAAAGCATGCTGACACCGTCTGGAGGAGGCCTGGAAAAGTATCCTTGTTCTTCCAACTTAACTCATTGCAGGCAAAAGAAAAAATCTCTGGAGAGAGAAGCAGGCCTATTCTAAAGTCTTTCATCCCATTAGTAAGTTTTTCTGTTTAACCTGTATGCTTTCTGTTAAAATTCAACCCCTTCTCCTCTCTTCTGTTTCCAGTGAGGATGGTGAAGAGATGACACAGTACTCCTCCATGAAAGGTTCTAGGGAATAGAGAGGGCTTCTCTCTCTCTAGATTTGTTGAGGCCATGCCTAGGATGCTTCAGTCTCCTGGGTCTTTTGGATCTGTCCCAAGGTATCAAACTAAAAGACAAGCAGGAAGGACACACAAAAAAGGAGTAGCCCAGTCAGACCAAGGCCAGCTTGGAGAATGGCCCTGGAGTCTTTGGGACCTTAGTGCTGGGCCCAGAGTGAAGTTAAGGTGGGCAGTTTTTCCCATCAGGATCAGCAGTGGGCTTCGTGTTTGACATCTACCCAGCTATAGAGGTCTGGCTGGCATCTCTCTCCCCAGAGGCTCTTATCTATTCTCAATATGACATCTCTATAGTTACCTTTCTCTCAGAAAGGAGGGGGCTGGGGATTCTGCCACTATATATTTCCCTTCCTTTTCAATATCAGCTCACTGTATATGGTGCAGGTCCAGGCAACCAAACTGGGTGCTTAGAGATGCTCATGGAAAGGAATAATTTTGTTAGGAGGATGCTGAGATCCCAATGCTAAGTCCAAAGGAGCTCTTCTAGGATGTCAAAGCCAGGATTGAAGTTCTTTCTTCTTTTTTCTCCACATGAAAGATAGGAGGGCAACTGGGGCCTGAGATTGGACACATAGAATGGAGGGGTATGTGTCATTCCTCCCTCCCTCTTCCAGATTGTTATTCTACCTTGCTGGGGCCCAAGCATGCTCACTGCTCACTTTGGCTCCCCTTGGTCCATCTACCCTATGGACAGGAGAGGGTTAAAGGCATGGTATGGGCAAGCTATAAATTTCCCATCAGTGTAGGGAGAGCAGGATTGTTGGCAGGGAGGGGGGGCAGGGTTGGGGGGGAGGGGGAGCTGGGAAAAAGCCAGGAGGTTGTCTCTAGGTAACAATAAACACTGCAAGCAAGGAGCAGCTGTTACACTTACTCTCTCTGCATCACAATGCTGAAATAACACTAATAAACCAGTGTACCCAATGCACAGGCAGACATGCATTCAGGGCCGGGGCCCCAGTGTACACCTAGGGCTGCCCTCTGTTCCAGGGCAGGGCCCTTAATACCAGTGGACATATCAGTCCTGGCCTGGGTATACTTGTGGAAGGATGAGGACTGATGAGTCCTTCCCACCTCAATGGTATTTTCAGGATCAGGGTAGGATAGCAGAGGATAAGGATCCTGGGTTCAGATCCTGGAGGCGTTCACTGGTGGAAAGAATTGAAATCTTGGTAGTTCTCAGTTGGGAGCTGGGAAGAGAGGAAGAGAGTGAGAGAGATAAAAGTACAGGGAACATAAAAGTATTTACCATGTTCTTTCAGACTGGAGAAGATGTGGTGGCCAGAAATGGGGGTAGTTAATGGGAGGTCAAAGAAAAGGGAGCACAGAAAGGAGTTTTAAGAAATAGGTGGATTGCTGGATGCAATGGTGCACATCTGTAACCCCAGTGACTCGGGAGTCTGAAGCAAGAGGATCACAAGTTCAAGACTAGCCTTAGCAACTTAGTGAGGTCCTAAGCAACTTAGTGAGAACCTGTCTCAAAATAAAAAATAAAAAGGGCTGGGGATGTGGCTTAGTGGTTAAGTGCTCTTGGGTTCAATCCCTGGCACCAATCAATCAATCAAAAAAGAGGAGGGATAAGCAGCAAGTGGTATAGAGGAGTTATTCTTATCTCTTCTGGGGATTAAGCCCCCCATCTACCTACACCCTAACTAATATACCCAGGCTCCCCCTCAATTTTATACTCAAGGCAGGTGATGGGTTAGCTTAGCTCAGGACTAAACTTTATTATGGGGTCTCTCAACTTGTGCTGCCAGAGAGAGGAATGGTATAGCTGATTCCATCTCCCTGCACAAAGAGTGATTGGTCTGTCTCTTTCACCAAAAAAAAAGCCATCTCTGGATCACCAGGAACAGTTGGACAGAAGGCTTTTACCCTGGCTGAAAAGTAGAGCCACCTGCAATGAAACAGAATAGGCAAGTGAAAATTCAGGCTCGGTCACAGGCCCCAGGACTAGGATCACAGGCATAGACAGTTGTCTTAGTCTACCTTCTGATCTCTTTCTATTATGATATTCAGCACAGTACTCTATCATCCCCTGATTCAAAAAGGATAGAAATGTATATTGCCCACTGGCCTGTGAGAGGGGAAGGCATCAGCACTTTTAAAGACCTGTGTTTCTGCACCCACTGTTCATTCTGTACCAACAGCCTGTTCTGCCAATCTAAATACCCCTAGCTGCTCCTCTCTGGTCCTAGGTGTCTCTTTCTAAGGAAGAAACTACTGAGAAAAGGTGATAATTCTTTTAGGTTCTGATCTTGTTGCAGTGGTTTTCTTCTTCTTTTTTTTTTTTTAAAGAGAGAGAGAGAGAGAGAATTTTTTAATATTTATTTTTTAGTTTTCGGCGGACACAACATCTTTGTTTTGTATGTGGTGCTGAGGATCGAACCTGGGCCGCACGCATGCCAGGCGAGCACGCTACTGCTTGAGCCACATCCCCAGCCCTGTTTTTTTTTTTTTTTTTAATATTTATTTTTTAGTTTTTGGTGGACACAACATCTTTATTTTATTTTTATGTGGTGCTGAGGATCGAACCCAGTGCCGCGCGCATGCCAGACAAGCCAGTTACCGCTTGAGCCACATCCCCAGCCCCATTTTGTTTTGTTTTTTAATTTCTGAAAATGTAGAGTCAACTGGGTACATAATTCACTGGTGAGGCAGGCAAATGAGGCAGGGAGAAATAGTTGGGTGTACTTGGAAAGCTTTCTTCTGGAAAAAGTCCAGAGATACTGGGAGGCCTTAGCACATGTGAATGCCCAGTACTCCCTGTGCAATCCATAGATACAGTAAGGCAAGAATAACTGGACTCTCCTTATGGGAAGCTGCTCCTCTGAGAATGTTCAGCTTCTCCTGCTCTCTTCTCTTCTCCCACTTCCTTCTTTTTTCATAGCTAGGGTCTCTCCTCATCTAGATGAGAGATTTTTTCATCCACAGAGTTCAAAGTGGGGAGAAGGAGCAAAGAGAGTTCTAATAGGCCTGGGCCCCCTTCCCCTCTGTTGTTTTTATGAGCCACCCCCACTGCTGTGAGTCACTAGAACCTCAGGCTCTGCTGAGCTGCCAGCAGCCTTCTCCCTACCCCCTCCTCCAGCCAAGCAAAATGCACCCAAAAGGCCCCAGAGCCCACCATCTTCTTACCCATAGGGCCACAGCCCTCTTTCATCCCTAATAATAGTAATCTGTAACACAGGCACATTGAGATGACTGAGCACAGGAGTGTGAGAGACTACTGCATGTGCTCTATGCAGGGGCAGAGTGCTGGCTGCCGTCTCCATGGAGCAGGATAACCAGCCAGGAGAGCTGGCACACTCAGGCATATAGCCCCATAGGCATGTGAGGGGAAGCAAGAGAGGATGGGGTAAGGATGCTGTTTCAGGAGCAGGGAGCAGGTATCTCCTTTTAGCTTTCTCTCTGGCCAGTTTCTCTCCTTGGCCTCTCTCCTTGAGTGCTAATGAACACCATGGTACAGCCACCTCCATCTACCCCTTTCTCTTCCTTTCCCCTTCTCCATAGCTTTGGGAATTATAGAGAGGGGATCTGCATAACAGCCTTCCAGGTGTCAAGGTAAGAGGTTCAGATTTCCAGGTCTCCCCCAACCACATACAGTGGGAAAATGGGGAGGAGGAAAGGGGTCCCCTTAGAGTAAAAGTTAAACCCTAGGCCATTGCTGAGCATTGTGGCTAGTTCTTTTTTTCCAGAAGGCAGAGAATTCTGGGTACTGTTTTCTCTACCTTCCAAACACTTCACATCTACCCTTCTTTTCCACAAAAGGCTCTGAACTTCTTCTGGACTCCAGGCTGTGGATCTGGAACCCTTGGCTAGACCTTGGGAATATGAGGTAGACCTGGTAGGGTTGAAAGAAAGGAAGCTCTATTTCTTTCTTTCTTTCTTTTCCTTTTCTTTCTTTCTTTTTTTTTTTTTAAGAGAGGGGCTTTTTTTTTTTAAACTTTTTATTTTATTTATTTATATGTGGTGCTGAGGATCGAACCCAGGGCCTTGCACGTGCGAGGCGAGTACTCTACTGCTGAGCTATAACCCCAGCCTGGAAGCTCTATTTCTTTGAAAAACACCCAGAATCTGGAGTGAGTACTTTAAGGGCCTTTCTGCCCCTTCCATATTCCCCCAGTATGTTGAAGTAGGGATGAACAAAGGGCAACCATCAGCAAGAGAAAGGGTGGCTAGCTCTTTTTCAGAGAAAGCCTGCCATCCTCTCTCCTCCCTTACTGCATGCTCTTTTCCATTGCTCTGCATTCCAGAGTAGAAACAGCACCCACCTAATATATCCCCCAAATAATACTTCCTATGACTGTCCTGCCTTACATTCAGCAGTCAACTCCACAAGTGGGACTACAGGACTCAGTTTCCAAATGTCACCTCTCCATATTGTCTCTTTGCAGCCTTCTACCTCATCTCACCCAACAGAAGAACTTTCTTTGCAGTCCCTGCCACAGTTCTCCCCCTACCAACAGCCTTGATACCCTTGGAAGCCGGCAGGGGTCCTAGAAGAATTCTTCCTAGTCTGTCCTTGGGGGACCTGAGGACCTTCTTATCTTGGCTGCAGTGGAGAAGGCAAAGGATCAGACAGACCAGGGGCAGATTCTGAGGGTCTAAAGGCAGAGCAGGATGAGGCTGGGGGCACTTACATAGGCAGATCCTGCTCTTCCCCAGGGCCTGGGTACTAAACTAGAGGAGAAGACAATTCTGGGGGTGGGAAAAAAGATGTGGGGGCATGAAAACTGTGACAAAATTTCCCCTGGCACTGCCTTCCAAACTTTGTGCCTAATCTTGCCCTTACCCCAAGTCAGCCTCATGAAGCACAGAACAAAGAATGTTGAATATATTCAGGAAAGGGGAGGATGCCAAGAAATTAAGCTTTGGCAACCTGGTGGTAAAGGCCCCATTTGCCTTCATCCTTCCCTCTTTAACCCTAGCTCATAAACAGTGACAAAAGAAAGCTAGTAGGAATGGAGGCGGTTGGAAACTTGCTTTTCTCTTCCAGGGTACATCAACACTACGTGAACCAAATGGGACCTAACCAAGAGCCCTAGGGCAGGGTACTACATGAATTTAGGGGCTTTTCTAATTCAGCCTTTAGGGCCTTGAATTTGAATTCTGTCTCTGTTCTAGGCTTAGACATTGGACAAGAGGTATAAGACTACCCCTTATTATACTTTTTGGCATAGCTTTCTCCAGTGGTTTATATTATAGCAGGGAAACTTGTGAGAAGATTTCTAACAAAGTTCCATATTTAATGTTGACTGGAAGATTTATTTCTAGGTTAAAAAGTTGGAATAATTGGTTCATTTCCTTCCCTTAGAAGTTAAGATAAAATTCTGGAACGGGGACTAAAGGAAATCTGACTGCTTGGAATCAAGGGAATGGATGAGATGAACTATGAAACAGGCTATATAAAGAAAATGTCCCCCATGGGCTGGGGTTGTGGCTCAGTGGTAGTGCTCTTGCCTAGCATGCGTAAGGCACTGGGTTTGATTCTCAGCACCACATACACATAAATTAAATAAAGGTCCATCAACAACTAAAAAATATTTAAAAAAAGAAAGAAAGAAAATGTTTCCCAGTAATGCTCCATAGAAAATGCACTTGCTTGACTCCCTAAGTTGCTTCCCAGACTCAGGGGACAAAAACATGAGGCTTCAGGCAACAGAATATAATGTCCTGCTGACTCTTCATTTGACTTTCCTCCCACTATACCTACCTTTCCTTTCCCTGTGTTCCCAGGAACTTTCTAAACCCAGGAACAAAAGCAGCTCCAAGACAGGATTCAAATGAATTCCCCTCTCTGGGTCTTGGTTTCCACATCTGTAAAATAATGGGGTCAGGCAAGATGAGCTCCAAGTTCCCTTCCTTGGAACAGAAAAGATTCTCTGATTCAGACCCTAAAAGGCACCAGTCCTAGTTTGCATGCCATTTTGCAGGTAACTTTGATGGCACTGTTTCAAGTCAAAATGTAGAAAGGCTGAGGATATAGCTCAGTGGTAGAGCTTGCCTAGCATGTGTGAGGTCCTGGGTTCAACCCCAAATATGGAGGTTGAACAGAAATATCTCTGAAATCTGCCTTTCTCTTCCCTCTCATCATAGTCTCTAGTTCCATGGTCCTTAGCTCTTGTACTTTCCTTCAGGGATCTCAAACCTCTGTCCCCACATTCCTTTCACAATTTTACAGCACTCCTTGGGATAAAAACCCAACTAGACAAAACCCCAGGGGCAAGAAAACAGCCTTACCTATTATTCTGATTGCAATTTTGGGCTCTAAGATTTGAGTCAATCAGCATAGTTCCATCCCTTTTGGAGGTCCTGGCAGGGGGGAAATCCTGGCACCTCTCCCCAGTGCCTCCCCTCCTCCTCTACCTTGCTATTCTCCATGCCAGAACGCAAAGTGGCCAGTGATTGATGGGCCCGAGTTCCCGGTAACCGCACCCAGTGGCCCAATCCTCCTCCCTTACCCAATCCCTCCCCTGTCCCTATTCAGAGATCAGATTGTCTCATGTTGGTCCCTGAGGTCCCATTAATTAAAAATACATCCAATTAAATGGCAGGTGAAAACGTGCTATTGGAGCTCTACACCCCCTTGCCCCAGCTTGGTCTCTCCACCCCCACCCCTCCTTCTAAGGCTCAGCTGTGCTTTGAGCTGAGAAAAGAGTGGGGGGCGGAGAAAGAGGGAGAGAGTAGAGGAAGACATAGGGGTGGGAGTATGATGGGGGGCTACTTGAACCTCTGCCAGGGTAGCATGTGCCAGCCTGGGAGGGTGGCACCGTGCCCTGGTGTCTAATTTCTGGAGGTGTGAGTAGGTTCAGTCAGCTGGGTACCCACCTCCATTTCCCTTAAAGGGGCAGAGGGCAATCAGAGGGTATGGTTAGCTCTGCTGCCATGCTTCTGGGCTTGATACGTGAAGGACGGAGTATAAATGAAAGAAGGATCTTAGAATGGTGTGTAATATTTAGGGGTTGGGAGGATCTGAGACTTCCATTCTTGGCATATCTCGGCTCATCCCCAAACTAGGAAGAAGATAACAAGGAGTGAGGAGCCGGATGGGACCCAGGTGGCAGGGCAGGGTGATGCTCCTGAGTCTGGCTGTACCTTTCCTGCAGGAAAGCTGAGAGAAAGATAGAGGGAGAGGGAGGGAGAGAGGGAGAGAGGAAGGAGCCATAATTTGGGTGGGAGCAGATGGATCAGATAGGATCAAATATACAAAGATGGATGTTCATGTGGGTACCATGTCCCTAAGTACTTAATGGGAAAGAGGGCTTAGAGGGACCTGTTCTGTTTGCTTTTTCTTTAGGCAAAAAGCAGTAGCACTAGAGGGAAGTCACCTTGGCCTGGCTGCTGGCAGGCTGTGATTAGGACAAGCTCTGACCATTCTCATGCTCCTCCATCCTTAAAGGATCCCCAGATTTTTCCAGGTTATACATCTGCCCCACCCCATCCCAAGCCCTCCAGCCCCAAGTGATACAAGGCTAATAGGCACTTAGCACATTGAAGAGGAGTTAGAGAAGAAAGGGTGATGAAGAGTGGCACTCAGAATCCAGGCAGGAGTGGGGGTGCTGACCCAGGGCCCCCGCCTGGCCTCCTTGGCAGCCTCAGCACCTCCTCACTTCACTGTAACGCTAATTGGAGATTTTAATCTGCACTGCTGCTCTGCTCAGGGTGCTGGGGGGAGCGCCAGCTGTGCAGTAATTCCAGTAGCACCGACTGTTTAATCAAGCTGTCCTCCTGGGGAGGGGCCCTCAGGCATGGGGGGAGGAGGAAGAAGAGGACCTCTGTCATCTCCCTGAGCCTATTCAGACTGGAAGAGCTTCATGGAGACTGAGGGTCAATTGTGGGGTCCTCACTCCTGTAGAAGCCTGTTGGCCATTTGGCATCACTAACAGAGCCATGACATTGCATAGGGTGGGTATGAGGCACAAGGACCAAAGCAGCCCCCTTTCCCATCCTGTTTTCTGACACCTTTTCTGGCTCAGAGCCTAGAGGTATCCTGAGTGTACTCCAGCCACTCAGTCTAAACACATCTATTAGACTGTCATGAGTTCTTCAGGTCTGTGCTGGAAGAGATGATGGGGTGACACACTTTTTCAGTCTCCAGCCCCCCAATACTTTCTCACTAACAAAGACACTTGGAATACTTGTAAAATATTCTCCCCCCTAAAAACCATAGACACCCCCACCCTCTGGGCCAGAAAGCAATTTTCAGGAGGCAAGGGGACAATGGGGTGGACAGCTAGAACCTGTTATACCCTGAAGGAGAGAGCACCTGTGTGAACTGCTCAGTACCTGGAACTAGGGGCTTTCCAAGCACAACTGGAAGTGCACTGAGCTAGCAGGCTACTAGGGCAGTGTTTAGGGTCTTAAGTCATTTTAAAGAAAGAACAAGTGGTTCCAGTTAATTCTTCTGACTCCTTGGCCCTCAGCTCTCAGACTCTCTGGGGGTGTCTCTGAGAGGTCAAGGAGAAAGGGTGCCCTCACCCAAATTGTCTGCTAAGGTGTGAGTTTTAATTGGTCAGCAGTGCCCTCGTGTGGCAGAAACCAAGACTGCAGTTGCCTGACTGGTATGGTTGCTTTGAGGAATCAGACATCCTGCTTGGCGGGTAAGAGTTATAAATGTTGGTATTCTCTGTACCATCAAGGTAGCCCATACATACCTCCTAGGTGACTACTTCCAGGGACATTTCCTGCTTTCTAACATCTGCTTCAGCCCTCTTATCTACCCTGTTTCACTTGCTCCACTTCTAACTCAAAAGCATCTGCCTCAAGGAAAGCAGCACCTTGCTCAGCGAAGGTACTTATTTGGGAGTGCTGCTTGAGCTATCAGAATTGCAGGAGTAAGAGGGATGCTGCTGAGAGAGGAAGCCAAGGGTCAAGAGGAAAAGATGATGTCACTCTAAGGCCTGGTAGGCAGGAAGATGCTCTGACCCCCCTGACATTCTTTAAAGGCCCCAGAGGAAAGCTGACACCTGAATTCCAAAGAGCAATATCCAGCTGATTCTTCCCTTCAGTCATCCATTTTCCATTTCCCAGGGAAGTCTGGGAATAAGTAGAGTCAGAAAGACTCTGGGAGCCTAAGATCTGAATCCTGGGAAACAGTCACCAGATAAAACACCTTTCCTTGAAAAGATCCAGGTACTCTACTAGGATGCACATCTAGGGATTCAGACTTCCAGCTCCCAAGAAAAGGACTGCCTCTCCCTTCCCCTCTAGCCTCAAAGACCATCTACTTACTGGCCCTTTCCCTTTTAAAATTTTTATTCATTTAATTATTTTAGTTGTTGATAGACCTTTATTTTATTTATTTATATGCAATGCTGAGAATCGAACCCAGTGCCTCACATATGCCAGGCGAGTATGCTACTGTTGAGCCCCAGCCCCAGCCCCATTACTGGTTCTTTTCTATACCCACTAAATGGGGGGGAAAGGTTCTGAACTACAGAAAAAGGAATGGATATTTGATAGCTGGAGGGACTCTCTGAAGAGAAGGGTTTGAAAGTTAGCAAGACAAGGAGTTGAGTCTTCTTGCTGGAGATAATAAACAACAGAAATACCATCAGAAAAGCTGGACACACTGCCACATGTCTGTAGTCCCAGCTACTTGGCAGGCTACTTAGCAAAGAGGATTGCTTCTTGGGCAACATAATGAGACCTAGTCTCAAAAAAAAGAAGAAGAAGAGGAGAAAAAAAAATGTTACTCCCAGAAAGAAATATGGCCCTATTTGGGATTAGGAGAAGGGAGAGCATACCTACCACCAGGCAAAGAGGACAATGGTGGGCACTGAAGCCAGGTGACCCACCTGCTTTGGGCATTGGGAATGGAGGAAGCAGGCTGCAGGCATCTACTTCTGGTATTTCACACAGTGTTCGGACAGGTGCAGTCTCCCATTGAACCTAGAAAGGAGGTGAAGAAGCTGGTTAGAGGAAGGGAGAGGGACATCACTATTTTATCTTGATTTGAAGGAATAGAAAATAGCTTTTTGGAAAAGAAGTATTTTGTGTATGATAGGGGTAGTGGGTGAGTGGGGCAGCCATCCTAAAGAGAGGGCTGAAAGTGAGTAACCACATCAGCATGGAGGAAATATCTATTAACACAGCTGGCCAAGAGGAAACAACAGGAATGAAATGCTGGTGCCAAGAAAGGGAGTCACTTACTCTAGCTGGAAGAACTTGTTAACCAGAAGATAGGACACCAGAAAGCCATCAAATTAAAAAGCTAAGAAAACTCCTCTGGAGATCTCTGAGGGTAAGAAACTTCCCTGAGATCAGGGTACAGTGAGGCTGGGGGTATTACATTTAAAAGAAGATAGTGACCTCTGATTGGCCTTAAGTCCCTACCTGGCATTAAGTTCTTGGAAGAGACTGAATTTGCCAGGTTCTGAATGCAAGGTGTCTGATGGATGTCACCGAATTCCTCAGGGGCCACCCCTACTACTGTCACCTGTAAAGGAATATGACAGGCTACATTAGACATGAGACAAGGGACTAGACACCAAAGAGGGTCTTTCGTCTTTAGCACAGGAAGCATGAGGTTGGCAGATAACAGTGAGAGTGGTGGCTGCCATTTCTCCAATGTCTTTTAAAACCTGAATTCCCCACAAGGTTTTAGATAAACTTTAAGCATGTTCCCAGAGAGTTACATTTCCAGATTTCTGTCTCCCAGGAACTGTCTCCCAGGTTGATAAAGACAAAACCATTGTCCCTGTATTCATAGATAGAGAATTCAACAAAAATAGAAGCTATGAAACACAGAATTATAAAAGGCAACGGAGGTTAATGGTTAATATAATATAAATTTTAGGCAAGAAGATAACTTAGAGGAGATCACTCAATTTTTTTTTATTTGTATCTTTTTTTTTTTTTTAGTTTTCGGGCGGACACAACATCTTTGTATGTGGTGCTGAGGATCGAACGCGGGCCGCACGCATGCCAGGCGAGCGTGCTACTGCTTGAGCCACATCCCCAGCCCCATCACTCAATTTTTGATCAGATCACCAGCTTAGATTTGAGACTCTCTTGTCCATCACAGCTTCTCTGAGAAGGGCTCTGAGATACAAAAGGATCTTGACTATAAAACAGAAAGACTTGGGCTAGGGCTGTAGCTCAGTGGCAGAGTGCTTACCTAGCATGCGTGAGGCACTGGGTTCAATCCTCAGCACAACATAAAAATAAACAAATAAAGGCATTGTGTCCATCTACAACTACAAAAAAATAAAAATTAAAAAAAAAAAACAGAAAGACTTGTAGGACAACAGACTTGATGCAATTTGGGCAAGTAGGTCTATCATATATTCCCAGGGCAGATACAAATTTGCATGGGAAGCAATACCACATTTCCCCTATGCTATCAATTAGGGCATAATGAACAAAATGTAAAGAATATGTACTGGGATCTGTCTGTCATCCGCAGTGTTCATTTTGCAGATCCCCTGCACCCCCTGCCAACTATATCCATAACTCTTATCTCCAAGCTGTCCAGTTGTGCCTTTCTCCCTTCAGCATTGTCCTCTCTGCTCATCAGTGGCTCCTGATTTCATATGCTCAGAGAAAGCATGGGACTGTGGATGTATCCAGGAGGGTTCCAGGAGGAGAAGTGAGACTTAGTTAGCCCAGAGTGAGATGATTTACAGAACCTGCCCTGCAGATTAGACAACTGAGCACACCATGTAGGGTTTAGGCCACCATGAGGCACCACCTTCCAAACAACTCAACACTAAAAAAATAAAATAAGGAGAGAGGTAATGCTCCCTTTACCCCCACAACTTTCCTGTAATCTCAGAGAGTATCTTATTTTGTTTTGGGTTCTCTAATCTAGTGTCATTCAGAGACCCCTCTTCTACCTTAATTTTCTAGCAGATGAAATGTTTTCTTTCTACCTTCATTTTGATTCATTTCCCCCCTTATTTTTGGAAAATAAAATAAAATAAATGCCACAAACCCATTCCCTGTGGTAACTTAGTTCTGATACTGCTTGCTTAAAATCTAAAAGGTCAGAAGGATGATTCTTTTCAATATAGCCGTCTTGTAATACAAAGGGGTCTGAGTTGAGATTTGGGATTAATTCCTCACGTTGCCTTTGAGGTTCTTTTCCTCCAACCTACAGAGATAGTGGCTAAGTGTTCTGAAATTTGGAGTAACTCTGAGAGCATCAGGGTCTTTGGCTGTGGCTGCCATTTGCTTCCCAATGAAAAAGAGCTCTAATAAAAAGTGCTTAATTTGCATGTCATTAGATGTTATCCTTTAAGGTAAAAATATAAAAATGTTTTTCTATTAATGACTTTTAAACCTACCTTTACCTTCCAATCTCTGTCCTTCCCCCTTCAAAATCTCACAGTTTCTTTCCTTTTCTGAGGAAGCTGAGGGTTTTCAGGAATAGGGGATTTTAAAGTTGGAGGCTCTATATTCATATAGTTTAAGATTCTGGCCTCTTGGATCTAGTCCTAGTATGGTTAAACCAACTGTGAGATTGTGGGTGAGGTACTATGCCATCCTTAAACCTGTTTCCTGTTCTGTAAACTGAGAGCCTGGATTACCTGACCTCTTTTCTAGCTCTGGCAATGTATGATTCTCTAACAGAGAAGTCACGTCAAGTATCCATGCATTAGGAAGTGAAATATTCCTGCCCTTTACACCTCTCTGCACCACGTTAGAGAAGGTCCCCTGTAGATGCTTGCCTTCCTCCTGCAGGTTTAACTGAAGGGACAGGTGAGACCCAGTAGGAGGCCTTCCTTTAAGTGCCAAACCCTTTCTATTAAGAGGAAATTAATTGGTTGGGGTTGTGGCTCAGTGGTAAAGCGCTTGGCTAGCATGTGCGAGGTACTGGCTTCGATTCTCAGCAGCTCATATAAATAAATAAATAAAGATCCATCAAAAACTAAAAAATTAAAAAAGAGGAAATTAAGTAAGGAGAGAATCTATACTCTGACCCCGAATCTTGATAAAACAAAAGGCAGGTATGGGGCAGGAAGGAGTTTGATAAGCATGCCCCATCTCAGATTGGGCACCCCCTCAACTTTGCCCTAGGGAGCCCCATGTAAGCAGTAGCTGCTAATCTAACATAACTGTGTAGATGGAATGAATAGAGCAAAGGACATGTAAATAATCCACAGCATTGACTTCAATATCCAATCAATGCCCACACACTCACTATTTTCTCCTACTTTAGGCCTATAGGTACATATAAGAAGCCACAATGGCAAGGGACAAACCATTTCTGTCTTCCTCCTCCCCAAAGTCGAAAAGAAGAGACAGTGAGACAGGAGCTATTTGGCTTCCTATAAATTGTTTTGTCCTTCCTCACAGCTGCAATCAGAAGCTAAGGGCTCCCGCAGGCCTTGTTCTGATCTGCTGCAGGCGATGGAGGGTTTTTGAAACGGAGAGGACTTGGCTGCAGCCCCGTTTCAGCTGCCGCTGGGGCTGCCTAATGGGCTCATTCGGGAAGACCCCCGCCTGCCGTACTAAAGAGTCCCCTGCCGACCCCCTCCCTAGTCCCAACCCAATTAATAAATGGGGGCTCCCACTTTATGGCTCTAGGAGCAGGAACCAGAGATGCAAATGACCCCCAGGGAGGGACAGGAAAAGGCCTTCCAAGAATCAAGCCAGAGAATTGTGCATCCACAGGCACATGCTGCCACAGGCTAGTCATATCCCATTTTCAAGGCATTAAAGGGGAAGAAACTGACAGACAAAACCAAAAAACTGAATTTTCTTTCCCAGATCCAAAGTTGACTAGCATCCTTAAAAGTCTGTGGGCACACCCCAGCAATGGGACTCTCTTGTCTGGTTCTCCACCCTGAAATGGGTGGGGTGCAGGTTACCATCTGGACACAGTACATGCTCCACGGTTCTCCAGGGACAGGGCCCCTTCTAGACTCTGCAACACTGAAGACAGGCACACCACATCAGTTGGCTAATAAACACTTATTCCTTAAAAACAAAGCTGTCTCTTACCAAGCTTCCATCATTATCAGCAGCACAAATGTGTCCTGGGATCATCTGGAGGCCATCTTTGTCTCTCCCCTCACATCTAAACTTTGAGCAAGCCTAATTCCTATGGACCACCCCCTTCCATTTCTTCTGATTCCCCCTTTCCTAGTCTACTGTAGGCTTTACTGCCTCACGTATGGGCAATAACAACAATATTCTACAGAACTCTGCAGTTGCAAAGTCCTTGGAATAATTTTTCATCTCATCATGCTCACTTCTGTTACTGCTTAACAAACCAAATTTCAACTCCTCATACAGAGGGACTGGGACATTTGCCTAGCATGTATCAGGCCCTAGATCCCCTGCACAAAACAAACAAACAACAAAAAACCCACACAGCTCCAATTCCTCAATTCAGGCCAAGAAAATTGCACCTCCAACTTCATTTCCTAACACCCTTTCCTGTACCCATCCTAGGTCAATTCATGTCCCTCTGCCCAAAATACATTTCCATAAGTCTCCTCCCTCTGTTCACCTTTCTCTCACTTTCAAATAATTTTTTCTTATTAACGCCACTTTTTCTAATTATTTGATTTGGCTTCCTCTTTGTTAGTATACTCTTACTTTATAACTTGACTTAATATGCTAACTTAAAAATATAGATTCCCCACTCCTGTCCTAGGCATAAGACTCATCTCTCATACTAGGCTCAGAAGCTTCCTAAAAGTGAGACCTCCCTTCAACCTCCTCCCACCCCTAGATGTACTTACTCAAGACATAACTCTGCTAATGATATTACCCCTCCCCACTGAAGCAGTCTCCATGGTATAACTCTTGGGATATTATACCAAACAACCAAGAGGAATACAATCTAAATCTGTCTGTTTTCAGACTCCCACCTGCCCCAAAATTAACACTTTTCAAAATCACAAATTCAATTTCATGACTTCAAAATGTTATAAACAAAAATCGGGGGGAAAAAAGCACAGTCACCAAATGAATTTATTTCCTTGATTCATAGTGTATAAACACTATTTTCCACTATTTTCTCTGAGGACGCTTTAGGATTAGAAGCCTTATTTTGTTCTCTAAGATTAAATCCTATATTCTTGGGTCATGACTTGACTTTCTAGAATGAAAATCAATCTCAGTGCCAAAAATAATCTTGCTCCCTATCACACCTGCCTCTGATTCATTGTATAGTCTCTAGGAATGGAGAAGTTATTTACCTTTCAATTGTCTGGTTCCTTAGATTAACCTCAATCTCAAATGCTGATTCTTCATTTCCTCTAGGTTAGTCCTGTGTGGTTAGAAAGGAAAAAGTGGTCTACCACTTCCCTTTATCTCCTACATATTGCTCAGGACAATAAGAGGGATGTCTTTTCTTTCCAGCCCTTGGTCTCAAGGTGCCTAAGAACCAAGACAGTAATTTACAAAGTAAAGCCCTTCAAATATCCAATCAATGCCCACACACTCACTACTGTTTTCTCCTACTTTAAGCCTATAGATACCTGTAAGAACCCATAGTGGCAAGAGACACACCATTCCTGTCTTCCTCCTCCCCAAAGCCAAAAAGAAGAGACAGTGAGACAGGAGCTTGACACATGGTAATACTTAAGGTTAGTTCCCCTTTTCTTCCTTCTTTCTCCCAACACCAGTTTCTCCACCTTTCTAAACTTTTTTTACTGGCCAAAGATGGCATTGAACTAAACAAACTAATGTCCTTTTGTAGCACAAACATTCTGGAACTCCAGTTCACAAATTCTGGTTTGTCTGCTCTTCTATGCACTGCCCTCATTCATCTAAAATAAGGGAAGAGGAATAACATTAGTTTCTAGATTGACATAAAATACATAAATCTACTTGGAGAGTTTTAAAACTTGAAAAACACAATTTTATCATGTTCTTTCCTTCTTACTCCTTATCCTCTTCAACTATGTAGCTAACAGTGCTACACAAATGTATCATAAGTTATTTGCTTAATATTGTTTACATTCTCTAGCCTCTGTAGAAAAAATGTCTTCAAATTATGGCCCAGCTTAAGGGTTCTAAGCCCATCCTCTAACCCTAAAGGTAATACTCCTGTGAATCAAGGGAAACTCTTTACTCACAGAGATGCCTTAATGGAACCTCATTGGAGTAAACTGTGAACCTCTAGAGCAATCATCCCCTAAATTTCACTAGCCCAACCATAATTTTTCTTTCCATCTCATATTCCTCTCTCTTTCTGCAACCTGGCTACCAAATTGCTCTAATTCTCCCTTCTTACCCTTATTTCTACCTCCTTATATGGCTTTATTTTATGTGACCTTGATCCTCTAAAAGAAATCACAAATATTGGTGCAAAGTCAATCTCAGAAGTTCCTGAATTAATCAGAGAGACCAGGCTCCTAAACTTTCTAAAAGCTTTAAAACTTATCCTGTTTTTCTCCAGGCAGGAAAGCATTTAAAATTGCATTAGCATGGTACAGTTAGTTTTTTTGTCCACAAGGTGATCCTTACATCAAGGGTGTTGCTCATCAAGTATAGTTGAAATTCTAAGACATAGGAGGGAGAGACAACCCCATCAGATAGCCCCCTCAGGTAGAGAAAAGACACCCTCCAAGATCCAGGCTTTGTTCTTCACTTAGCTTGCATCACTACATTGTAATCTTTTTAAAGGCTTCTTCATGCTGCCCTCCCTCAAGGAGGCATAAAATAGCCCTTATTCCTTTGGAACTATCAACACTCTCTTTAGTTTACAACTATGCCAGAGCAAGACATCAAAAATCTACTTCTAGATCCTAGGGAACCTATATCTAAATGAACTTATTTTATGGCTATATCTTCTCATGCTTCTCTAGAGAAGCATGCTGTAAAGCTAAGGACTGTATGATGAGAAGCCTTCACCAATAATTATCCTTCTAGAGGGTATTAAGGACTAACATCACATTAGCCTCTTTATTGCAAACTTGGACGACTAATTTTTGAAATAAGCGATATGAGAGCCATCCAGTGGTCAAAACATTTTGGCATCTAAGTGATTAATCACCGGGGGCGGGGGGGAGGACAACCCTGCAAGCCTTATCTACGTTTTCTTGGATACCAGAACTCTTTTTTGACCAAGCTTTACTTCCCACAGACACCATCTGCAACTGAACTTAGAAATGTTACAAGCAGAAGCAACAATTTCAGGATAAGGGAGAAGAGGATGAAGAAGTGAAGGTTCAAAGAGGGGAAGCAGGAAAACTGAAAGGACTCTCTGGCTTCCATGACCAGAAAAACAATCTCCTTTGCCCGACATAACATGAATTAAAAGTTCCTTTCATAGCTCTTGGCAATAAGAACATATGGTTATTTTGCTTTTGTACCTCCTACCCCATAAGTTGAGGATCTGAATAGACCTTTGTCTTCTGAATCACCTCTAAAGGCATTTCAAAATGATGAAACAAGTGCAGCGGCAAACTCCTATAATCCTGGGTACTCAGGAGGCTGAGATAGGAAGATAGCCCGTTTGAGGCCAGCCGGGACAACTTAGCAAGAACTTGTCTCAAAAAAAAAAAAAAAAAGAAAAAGAAAAAAGGAGAGCTGAGCATGTAGCTCAGTGGTAGAGCACCTGAGTTCAATCCCCAGTATCATCAAAAAGCCAAAAGGCAAAACCAAAACTGAGACAACTATAATTAAATACCCAGCTGGGTTAAGTAATCAATACCTATGGTAGCTGTTCATCACTCTAGTTGGATGGTGAGTAGAAAGAAAACAAGAAGAAAAAAAAAAAAAGAAGTGGGTGAATAGGTGAGAAATAGCCACCTACAGTGAGAAGTGGTAGAGTACCCCAATGACTCCTTCAGGTGTCATACTCCCGTAGTCTTCCAACCCTGGCTGAAGTAATCTCCGATTTAAGAGTGTTCACAAGGCAGTTGAAACACTAGAGGGATTCCTACAGATGAGAAATGCCATACACAGGATAATGAAATCTTCCAAAGTGTCCAGGAATGCTCACCTTGCCTCTCAGAAAAACAGAACACTTGGCAGTCCCTCTCCCTTGGAATGGTAGAGTATTTCCTCATTGAAGAATTCCCCATTCCATTCCACTCAGCCCTTGAAAATGATTATGCTGTGAAGTCACTCAAAAGCTAAAAAAGAGCCAAGTTATAGAGTAATCTTTAATAATAAAAACAAAAATTCCAGTTTAGCATCACTGTTAACTTCTTTGAGGCCCTGGCCTTATCATACTAAGGATGCTTGTCTGGGAGAATTGTGCCTAAGAAACTGAGATACTGAAAAGCATGGTTTCCTAATCAGAAATGACTTTGAGTATGATAAAGAAAATGTCCAGGATAGTTAGGATCAATTTTTAGGCACAGATTTGAAAAGAGAGCCACTGCTATAAAGTGGGAACAATACGAGTTCACATCCCTAGTCACGAACCTGTAACTTTATATATATATGACATAAAACTGGGCTGGGGCTGTAGCTCAGTGGCAGAGCGCTTGCCTAGCATGTGTGAGGGTTGATCCTTAACACCACATAAACAAATAAAATAAAGACATTCTGTCCATCTACAACTACAAAGAAAAAAAAAAACATGTAAAACTAATTCTTTTTCTCTGGAGACTAAACAGAACACCTAATTCCAGAAACAGGAACAATCTGAGCTCTCCAATCTCCTGGGTAAAGAGGACATGACTTAGTCCAAAGGCAAGGCAACACCAAAAACTGAAGATTCAAAAACAGGCTGGCGACCCATATCATCGGCTATTTTTAATTTCAACTTGCTCCTAACTCCCCTTGTTCTAGGGTGTTCCTTGACCTTGTACAACTTGCTCACCCCACTTACAACTTCCAGATACTCATCCTCCCTAATCCTTTCTCTTGATGAATTCTATCTGCTGGCTACCTACTTGTCATAACTAGCAGGATTGTAGCACAGGAGAAAATTTATCCTCAGTCTTCTAAACCATTAAAGGGAAAGGAAAATAATTCTCTCTTCAGGTGGAGATAGGAAAAATTTTACAAATAGAATTGCTTTTTGGTATTGGGGATTGAACCCAGGGACACTTAACCACTGAGCCACATCCCATCCCTTCTTTTGAGACAGGGTCTTGCTAAGTTGCTTAGGGTCTAAGTTGCTCAGGATGGCCTCACTTGAGATCCTCCTGCCTCAGCCTCCCGAGTTGCTGGGATTACAGGCATGAGCCACTTGGTTTTTGAAATAATAGGGACTTTAACCTTTAAACAACATTGATTCACTTTCTGGATTGGCAGGCATTGGGAAATCTCTGGGTATACTAATGCCCATGCTGACCCTGCTCTATAACATTGTGGGAACTGGGTTGGGGTGGGATGGTGGAGAGCCTGGTTTAAGAGATTATTCTTTGGATCTAAACAGCTTCTTACCAACTTCCCTCGATGACTATTGAGCTCAAACCCACTTACCTCTCCTGTCAGGAGGAGTCAGGGTACATGAAGCTCAACTCTTTTGATGGCTGGGTGCCACCAATATTTGTGTAACTGTTTAGTTCTATTTTTTTTTATAAGTCAGGCCTTATGGATTTCCGTATTTATTTTTTTTATTCTCTAGTTTCTAGTCTAGTGTTTTCAAGCACCTCTTCAAAAACTCTGAGAAAGTTTTTTGGTAGCTTATGAAATCAATAGTGTTTTTGAGACAGAGAACCTCTAAGATAAAGTGGAGGTAAAATGTCTTTTATACACAATTAGATATGCTCAGAAGGTACAGAAATTAGAAGTAAATGCAATGGAGCAAAAGTGGTATAGTAACAGGAAATATTTAATTTTCCAATCTCCACTTTCCATTTTTATAAACTGAAAGAAAAAAATTTAATATATTACAAAATATCTGTACATAGACAAGGTACACCCGATGGGGGGCAAAAACAAGAGAGAGGAATACAGTGTCAGGAACCTATAAATCAGGGAGAATGAGGTGGCAACTGACACTTTACTGATGCAGCATTCTCTCTCAAAACCTGCTGGTAACCATTTAGCACTGTAACTATATATGCATATTATATATACACACACACATACAAGTGGTTGGGTGATGTCTATGGCATAAGCTAACAGAAGTCCTACTTACAAATTTGTGCTAACTGCCCTGGCTTTAAACATTTAGATCTGATGATGTTTTCAAATCCTTATGTTTCCTATGGACAGTTGAAGAAAAAACTAAAGCAACTGGGTCAAGCAAATTTGTTTTCAAAATCATGGTCATACCAGTTTTGCCTCTCATTCACGAACAGAATCAGATTTCTCATCTGTTCAAAATAATGTATTTAATAGACTTAATATCTTCCACGGTACAATAGTTAAGACAAAACCAAAACCACTTTTGAATGGAATTAATCGGATTTGTAACTTTCCAATAGTCAAGTTGAAATTCAGCCAAACCTTTACTTCCATCATGTTTATAGATAACATAAGCTGAAAAATTACGAAATACCTTTTCTTCCTTCACACAGATTTCCAGGATATTTAAGTGAGATCTTTTCCCCCTCTGCTTTCAGAAATAGTCAAAACTTCCCAAACTTTTTTTTTTCCCCCATTTTAAAGGTCAGACTCCCAAAATGGGGGTGGGGGTGAGATGGGACCATACATACACATACATTCACACACATACACCCACCCCCTTCCCTAGCAGGGATGGGGGAATGGAAGCTTAAGTACATTATTCAGAATATTTGGCATAATTAAAAATAAGGAGTGGGAGAGGGGAGGGAAAAACATTATTGGTGACTGCTGATAACCAAAATACAATGAAAAATATACTTTTATTCATATTCAATGGGAAAACAATTCTGTTTTCACTGAACAGATACTTTAAAAAGTATCCCAGGCTCAGCTTCTTTAATCAAAAACAGGGGAGGGGTGACCAATACCTCAAATTCAAATATTCTAAAATACAAATGCCCATGTCTGAAGACTAAGAAGTCAACAGACAGAAGGTTTAGATGAATTTTTAATGCAATTTACTGATAGTATATCAGTGTGCCTAGCAAATCTAATTTGACACACTGGTATAAACGCCACTAAACCAAAAAGGCTAGAAGGTTCTCTTATTAATCAATGTTTGGCCCTGAGGGCAAGGCCAGACCAAAAACCAGAGAATAATAAACAAATACACACACCAACATCTATCTTTTCAGTAACAGGAGGAAATAATCTTCATGTAAGTATCTGAAGAGGGTTCTTTTTTCATTTCTTTAAAGTTTTTTAAATTAATGCACCTTTCTGTCATAAGTAGATTTTATTTTTTAATATAAGAACTTGGCATTGAAACATGAAACTTCACTTGAGCTTTAAACTATTCTCCAAGATTCGAAAGAATGTTTGCCTTTTCTTTGTAAAAAGGGACTAACCTATATTTCACGAAGGTCTAAGTCTGTGCAGATAAATTATATGACATGTATCTGTTTTTAAAACACTCCATATGCTGGTACTCTTAGAAATGGAAGCCAGAATGAGATGCCTCCC
This sequence comes from Marmota marmota marmota, assembly GCF_001458135.2. Classification (NCBI taxonomy): domain Eukaryota; kingdom Metazoa; phylum Chordata; class Mammalia; order Rodentia; family Sciuridae; genus Marmota; species Marmota marmota. The sequence continues at coordinate 367,192 of NW_025999872.1, forward strand.
AAGTTATCCAACCCTGAGAGTTTTTTTCTTCCATTTCCTGTTTATATGATAAGGCAAAATTATTGCCAGGAAGTTACATTTTAACCTTTTTACCAAAACCAAAACCAAAATCAAATCTCTCTGGAAGAAAATCCCTAAATAATTGGAAGGATATACATGCTGGGATGTGTACATGTCAATACTGTTTTTTCTTTCTTTTTTTTTTTCACGATATGTTGTTTTTAAATTATTTTTTAAAAAAGGTATCAGGTGTTGACGTATCTTCAAAAAAATACCACCCTAAACTAGGTTACATTTCCATGTATTTTCAGGGCTTTTTCCCCTTTTTGACAATATCACAATGCTCTGTTTGAAACTTTTTTTTTCTTTTTTGACATAAAAATATATGTGTAAACAATAAACTAACTGCTCTCATTAGCCCTCTAGGTATATGGAGGCATCATCTTTATAACCACAGCTCAGAGCAATGTCCTAGGCTATCCACATTTACAAATCAATTTCCCCATCAGAACATGTTTTTAAAAAACAAAACAAAACAAAACAAAACATTTTGGAATTGAAGAGTTACAGAGAACAATGTAGGAGTTTGAATTTCCTTTCCTTTATTAAAAAAAAAAAAAAAATTCCAGGTTCTTGGGCATCTCAACGATGTTTTTTCCAAACAAATGCCTCAAAAACAGAGGAGGATGGAGAAGGTAGAGAAGGAGGGGCCAGAGAGGGAGAGGTAGAGACAAGAGATGGAGGGAAAGAAACTGGGCAAGTTTACCTACTTGCCCCCAAATGCCACTTTCTACAACCTGCTTTATGTGCAGGGAAAGGGGCATATCTTTTGTCAAAGTGTAATAAACTTTAAGGATGAGTAATTTACTTGGAAAAAAGATACGGTCAAGATGCTCAATTGTTGGGGCTGGGGATGTGGCTCAAGCGGTAGTGCGCTCGCCTGGCACGCGTGCGGCCTGGGTTCGATCCTCAGCACCACATACAAACAAAGATGTTGTGTCCGCCGAGAACTAACTAACTAAATAAATAAATATTTAAAAAAAAAAAAAAAAAGATGCTCAATTGTGGGGGAGAGGGGTGTTCACTTAAAAGCAAAAATAGTGAGATGTGGAGAGGAAGGAAACATTTATTTAAATCAGCCAGACCACTGTTTTCCTTCTAGCAAAAGCCTAAGAACAGTTCAAATTTTGTGAACACTATTCTCTTTAAAGGGGAAAAAAATCTAAATTAAAATTCAAAAGAAAGAAACCATTAAAAAAAAAAAAAATCCAACCAACCAAAAATCCCAAAACTTTAAAAACCAAAGAGAGCCTCTCCTGAGCCATCTCAAAACAAACTGTTCTCTCTTCTGCTCAAGAAATGCAGGCAATAAACTAATATAACCTTGACTTTTCAATTTAATGACCCTCTCCATATTCTCTACTGTATCTCCTAGGCAGAGTTGAAGTACATGTTCTGGCTATAACCCATCCAGGGGGAACTGATGCCCACATCATTATTTGTAATTCGCCTGCTAATAGCAAGTGAGCAAGGAATACAACGGACAGCTTTGCAGTAGCCAAATGCAGATGATTACCTCACTCTGGCAAGTGATTTCATTAAAGGTTCAGAGGACTGGATGAAAAGATGGATAGGGAAGGAAACTTTCAGAACACCGAAGTTTCTGGGTTAGTAAGGAACTCCTCTCCCTCTTCCCCCTCTTGGTGGGACTCTTGTAGGTCCCCGATAGAGTTTTCCATAAGTAGAAGACTGAGTTGGGGCCCCCCAGTGAAGGCTTGCTCCTGAGCTGCTGGCCCCAGTGGTTCCTGGCCCCAGCTCCCCATAGTTTTGTAATTTGGTCTCTGCATGTACCACAGAGTTGCTGCTTCCCTCAGCCTTCAGGAATGGTTGCCCGACCACCGAGTGTAATGCTATGGGAACCCTGGCAAAACGGAGGTCCTGGTCCCCTGGGAACTGCACTGACCCTGTGCCCTGGTAACTGCTGGACTCCCCAAGGTGGCTCACAGAGCCTGAGAAGGTCCTGTTCTTCACCAGGGTCTGGACCAAGGATTCTGTCAAGGCTAGACCAGAGTTGCGTTCATCAGTGTCAGTGGCACTGAAACCTGTTTCAGGCCCATCAGTGTTTCCGTAAGTCCTGTTTGGATGGGGTCGGGTGGAGTACTCCATTGGTCTCAAGGCCTGGTGCTCATGTGGCAGGTGGCCAGGAGGCTCTGCTTCAGGCTGGGATAAAAGTTGCAGCAAGGCGGCTGTCACGGCGGGGTTCAACTCCTGGGGGGCGCTGGAAAGATCGCCTTCAACCAGAGGGGGTGGAGGTGGCGGCGGTGGAGGTCCAGGGGGTTCAGGGGGCCTCTTCTCTGGTGGAAGAATGTGAGGAGGACATGCTGTGGAAGGGTTACTTCTTTTAAACACCATCTTAAAAATCACATGTGATTATAAACACAAACACACACTCAAGCACACACTGACACACACTGCCCAACATAAACAAATATCAATACAAGTAACCAGATATATAAAGAATAAAATTTTGGGATCAGGGAATTGCAATTTATAAATAAAATCAAGTGATTAAAAGTAAAATAGATGCATTTTGGCCTAAACAGTTGGTATAAAAAGATCATGTTTCGAATGATTGTCCTGATTTTTGTCTGAGATTTCCTCCATTTCCTTCCTTAAAGAACTGTTCTAATATGTAGACTGTTGGCAGCCTCCCCATCCCTTTTTGTTGTTAGAGCAAAACATTATTGAAAATAAACCAGTAAGAAAGATTAGAGGGAACAATATACATGCTGTGGTCACATTTCTAGGACAAAATCTTGCTGTACAACAGAGACCTTGCATGGATTTGGCTAATACATTTATAAAACATTTGATGATATAAGGTTAACCTGAAATAGAACTTAAAAAATATACAGGAGAAAAGAAATAACGTGAAACTTCTCATTATCATCATGTGTAAAAATACACTTGCTTCTTCAAACTTTAGTTACCTCTCCTCAAACTCATATCCTCAAGAAAGGGATACTAATCACCACACTGCCATTCAGTTTACTATGTTACAGTTATTATGAAGACTAAAGTACTCTATCATAATTTTCTATTTTGTTTTCCTACCTTCAAGATTTTTTCCATGCTATGAAAAAAATCACTACAGCGGTGTCATGCAGAATGGGTTGCTAATAAACACCTGTTTATCCCGGAGACAGTCAAGAACTTAGTATTGATACTAATTGATACTACACTCCATCTTTAGAAAGGTCTTTGTATTTCCTAAATCATTTCCCCAGACTTTATTTTTTCTACTGGTGTTTAAATTTGCCTAAGAAAGGCAATCATTTGTCTGATAATGAACTCCTGCCAAGGAGTTTTTTACCAGAGGAGACTGGTAAAAAATCATGTGAGTTTGAGGACATACAAAACCCTAATAAGAAGTATAGTCAGAACAGTGCCTTTGGAAAATTGGAAGTCACTCTGCTGAAGAAAAGGTTTAATGTTTTGAATATCTTCCAATGACCAATTTTTCTTTTTTCCCATGATAGCATGTTTTAAAATATCCATAAAATAATTCATTCATTATCTAAACTAGTGATATAAAGTCATTAGTCAAAAACTGTTTTTAGTTATAAGCAGATATTTTCATATTTACCTTGATTATATTTTGTAAATACAATCAGGAAACAAGTCTGCATTCCATAAGCATGCAGATGAATGCACTCTGAAAAAACTACAAAAATTTTAAGGTTGTGCAGTATTAGGATGAAGTCAGATGCTATATGTAACATACAAGCAGGATGACCAATTGTCCCAGTTTTCCTGGGAATGAGGGGGTTTCCAATTGATTGTTAAAAATGAGGACAGAACAGGGATGAGTTGTTCACCTTATATGCAGCACCCACAGTGTTACTTGTTGACTGGCTGGTTGACTAGGTGGCAGGGGAAAATGAATCTGAGGAAAGTATTAGCCATGGGAAATCCACAAATTGGAAAGCAGATATCCTGAAAAAAGGTGGGCTAAAGGTAGTATAAGCATCCATGGTTTTAGAGCCTTTTGATGTCAACACTACATCTCTCTCCACATAAGAATATCAACAACACTTTTTTTTTTTTGGTGGGGTGGGCAGGGGGGAGTACTGGGAATTGAACCCAGGGGCACTCTGCCTCTGAGCTACATCCCTAGACATTTTTATTTTTCTAAGTTGTTGAAGCTGACCTTGAATTTGCAATCCTCCTGCCATGGCCTATTGAGTCACTTGCTGGAATTAAGTTGTGTGCCACCATGCCAGGCAGAACCCTTTTTAAAAGTATTTTGAGACTCTACATGGACTGTAATACTGCTTTTTGTTATTGTTGTTATTTTTAAAATTTTTTTGTAGTTGAAGATAGACAGCATGCCTTTATTTTATTTGCTTACTTTTTGTTTGTGGTGCTAAGGATCAAAACCCAGTGCCTCACACATGCTAGGCAAGTGCTCTGCCACTGAGTCACAACCCCAGCCCCCTCCCCCGCCCCCGAACGCTTTTTTTTTTTTTTAATACTAAGAGCAAGCAACTTTAAAAATGCATAATTGGAAAAGTGGACAAATTTAAATTATATTTTTTCCCTATTTTTTTTGTAGTTGTAGATGGACAGAATGCCTTTATTTTACTTGTATATGATGCGAAGGATCGAATTCGGTGCCTTGCACATGCTAGGCAAGTGCTCTGCCACTGAGCCCCAGCCCTAGCCCTAAACTTATATTCTTTCAGCTATTCCATTTTTCATATTTAAACTTTGCCTTTTATATATAGTCTAATTGCTTCTCAATAGAACTAATTTGGAGGCTCAAATTCTTTCACATAAATAAAATGAAAATTCTATTTCAAAGTAACAAAGCACATGGATTATGAAGAACTATTTAATAAAATTCATAAAGGAATTAAAAATAAAGTACAAATTACAAATCATATTGTTCTTAAAGTGTTAATGTTGCCAATCCCTAAGAGTTCCATACTAATGGAGGGAGGTTTAAAATAAATATAAACTTCTTGACTCATTAAATTAAAACCATCACCTTTTCCCAACAAATAGATAATAAACAGTAACCAAACTGATAGGTGTCAACTTCTCTGGTTTATACAGTCTGCCCTCTGGTGGAAGTGCTAATGAACAGTGAAATGGCCAAATAAGAGGCATCTGGAGAAATAAGAACAGGGAAGACATGGTAGAGACAAACTGAATAATCAAGGGGTGACTACAATAATTATTTGTGGCATTTTTTCTACTCTATGAGATGTAAATCCAACAATTTCTGACCATAGGCCAGGTCTTAATTTTAGTTCAATTTCATCATGTGGTTGATACTTTGTTGGCTCAATTCTGGGTAAATTTCTTTCAATCATTACATTAATTTGACCTACTTTTTCAGGTCTTTTGATTTGAGCTGAATTTTAGGGGAGGTGTGGTGGGGAATTCAGAACCTGAGAGATGAGCAAAGAAGCCTGATTTTTTTTTTTTTTTTTTTTGGTACAGAGATTGGACCCAGGGGCACTTAACCACTGAGTCTTATCCCCAGCCCTTTTTATCTTTTATTTAGAGTCTCACTGAATTGCTTAGGGCCTCACTAAATTGCTGAGGCTGGCTTTGAACTTGTGATCCTCCTGCCTCAGCCTCCTGAGCCGCTGTATTACAGGCATGTACCACCATGCTTGGCCCTAAGAAACCTGCTTAGTTCTAGATAGCTTTGTCCAGTTACTCCATGTCTTGGAGTCTCTTACAATTGGAATAAAAAATAAAACAAAAACAAAACAAATATTTGGAATCATGACACAGTGGAAAAATGAATAAAGAAGTATGAGTACATGAGTTCTAGTTTTTGCCTCTCCCAATAATGAGCAGAGGAACCATAGGCGGATTTATTTAAACTCCCTGGAATGCAGTTTTCCTATCCGTAAAGTAAGGGATTAATTTTATTATCTTCCAGTTTTAAAAATCTTTACATATGAAAAATAGTTTATATTTTTGATCTCATTCCAGTGAAAATAAAGCATATACTTTCTGCACAATCCCATATGAAATGTGAATGCAGGACCCTAAAGTTGAAGGTTAGTATATCTCTTCAGCCCTGGTGCCTCTTCTTATTCCCCAAATCATGGGGTCTTCATGGACAGTGAAAATTTCCAAAAAGTTGAAAACACTTTCAGAAGTAAGATTTTGCAAATAGACTGTAAATCAGAATTGATTAGAGAATTTAAACTTCTTTTCCCTCTAAAAAATTGCATATTGTGGTCATCAAAGTGTAACATTCCCTTTTTCACCCCACCCCCTCCCCTGTAATGCTCACTTCCTGATCTGGGGTCCATTCCATCGTCTCTTTCAGGAACACAGATTTAAAGGAACATTTTTATATGCTATTTTTTGGGTAAAGGAAATGTATGGCATTAAATAACAATCTATTTAGAATTATTCCCAACTTATTCTTCAGGAAATTAAAATGATATTTTATTAGGGTTTTCTTGTCTGTATCTTCCAGGTAAGACTTGTATCCAGCATCCACTCCACTAGAAGTAAAGAAGTACAAACTGATAATGGTTTGTTTGGAAGTTAGACTTTCCAGGAAAAGTTGGCCATCATACACACAGTGGTTCAAGATCCATCACTAGCTATGGTTGTGGTTTTCTTGGGAAGAACATGGGGGACTTTACTTACCTACATCCTAGGAAGTAGAAAAACAATATCTGCAAGGTGCTTTGAGAAACTTTGAAACTTAAATAAAAGAAGCTGGATAAGAAATACATCATTTGGTGCTATGTTCTCCTGTAGACTAGGTTACAGAAAAACTGAAACTGATGCCTTTGATGTGAAAAAGAAAATGTTAAAGAGATTTTTAAGAGGATCAACAGCACCTGAACTCAATGAGATTCATGACCGGTCTGTTTACCTGCTGCCTCCTCCTGTGGCATTGTGGGAGTTCTTCGGGGCCCCTGTGGCCCACTATTCTTGTCACTGTTGTTTTCCTCCAGGTTGCCTGCTGGCTCCTGGGTTTTCATCAGCTGACTCAAGAGAACTGCCAACATATTCTGCATGTCAGCTGGTGTGCTTGAAGCTTCAGGGGTTGTCTGTTCTGTTGAAGGCAGGACTATAGAAGTAGGGGGTGCCTCTTTCAAAGACTCCTCTGGGGCTATGGACTCTGAGTCTTGCTGCTGGGAAGTGGCTTCTGTCAGGGCACTGATAGACTGGTTCAGGGCTTCCAGCTGCTGTTGCATCTCTGGGTTGGAGTGGATGTTAAGCAGCTGTGCCATCTGAGGGATGCTCAGGTCAGTTTGGCTCTGTAGCAGGTTCAATAACACTGCCAATTCACTTTGATTCAGCTGCTGTGTGATGTCACCAAGGCCTGTGGGGAGAGAGTAGAGCCAGTGTAAGAGAAGACAAGGATCAATTTAAGGCAGACAAGGGCCCTCTGCCTTCTTCAATTGGCAAAGTGAACTATAATATTCAAGAAATAAAGTTTCATTTTGAAGTCTCATTTTTCATGCCTTGAACTGTCATGATATAATTTGTCATTCTTATACTTTGGCTTAAATAAACAAGGATTAACTAAAACATATCTGTATTATGCGTAAAAGTTATTTCATTTTTTAAAAATATTTATTTTTTAGGTGTAGATGGACACAACACAACGCCTTTATTTTTATGTGGTGCTGAGGATCGAACCCGGGTCCCGCCTGCACTAGGCGACCGCTCTACCGCTGAGCCACAATCCCAGACCCCTGATTTCATTTTAAGGGCTAGGGATGTGGCTCAATTGTAGAGCACTTGCCTAATACATGTGAGGCTTTGGGTTCAATCCCCAATACCAAAAACAAAAAAACAAACCAAACACACACACACACACACACACACACAATATCTCCCATATGTATTCTTTTTTCATCTGTTATTTCCCCTTTTTTGGCTGATACTAGAGAATTGATCTCAGGGCCTCATGCTTGCTAGGCAAGTGTTCTAACAAAGAGCTACTACATTCCCAGGCCACTTACCTATATTCTTTTCAAGATCAGTGATTTTCAACCTTTACTATATATAAGAATTACTAGGACAAATTTTTATTTTGTCAACTATTTGAGAGTATCTACTTTTAAAGCTTCCTAGATGATTCTAATGTGTAGCCAATTTGGGGTGGACAAGGGAGGGAAAGTCAATCATATACGGTTCAGAAAAATTGATGGTACTACAGGAAAACTATTTTGTTATGATAGTTCATTTTAACAGCTTTAGATATATTTAGAATGAATAACTGTCTACAGAACTAAATACATTTAGCAACTGTGATTTAATATAATTAGATTCTAAGATCTTATCAAATCTAATATAGATAGGGCTCTAAATCAACATGTGTTATAAAGTCATGGATGAAACTTAAATTTTGCTTACTTAATTCACTGATTTTTATCACACATCTAAGATATAGTATTCCTTATTTCAAGAAAGGAAAATGGTGTATTATAGACTTTCTGAACCACATGTACAAAATATGGCTTATATTCTTTCCAAAAATGAGAACATCAACCTCTGTCCTATTGCCTCACTGGACAAAAACTAAAAGACACAGACACACATGCTCCATACTCCTCGCATATGACCTTCAAAATCTGCCAAATGTGCTTAATAAAAGCACAAAGATCCCATTCCAGCACTGACCTATTGCATCCCCAGCCCCAGGCTCCACCTTGCTAGGAGCAGGCTGAGGTGGTGCTGGGCTACTGTTCTTCACAGGCTCAGCACTTGTCCCTGAGGTAGTTTCTTTCCGAGAGGCTTTGGATGGAGGTGGCTCTTCTACCACAACACCACTTTGTCGTTGCCGTCGCCGTTTCTTACTCCACAATTCATGGCAATCCTGCCAGTGAGGGAGGCTGGAAAAAGACAAAGCAAAGGGGAATGCAGTAGTGAGCAAATAGAGGAATAAAGATTGAACTGGGAAAGCATGGGAAGTGGGAAGAACAAGGAAACATGAAAATTAGTGATAGTAGCAACATATAAAGAACCATGGCATATGACAATCTGGGGAAATAAAAGTCCAAAAGCCCAAAAGATTTTATATAGTGGGAAATAAGGATCTTGCTAATACTAGGGATACACCTGATATATAAATTTTCATGTTCTAGTCAAATATTGCTCTTCCTTGATATAACAGGTCAAGTTTCAGCTGGGAATAAAAGGACAGAGATTACTGGCTTGCTAATACTTACAAGTCTAAGAAAGGTGGTGATTTAAATCTTGGAACCATATAAATACATGACGATTAAATTATTCTGTGTAAAATGAATTTGTTATTTGGTCTGTGAGAACCAACGACTGGTTCCTTCCTCTTCCTGTTCACTAAATTTCCATAACTACATATTTTTCATATGTAGCGTTTAATACTATGTATTAATTGATGTTATTTCCAGACTTCCCATACTCAAAAATGCAAACATTACAAGTATATTAAATCATCTTACTACAAAATCCCTATAATAGGAGTTCCCAAATTTCAGTAAGCAGCTTAGGAATTTCAAGTCACATTCAGTGTACTGAAATTCTAGTCCCACAGATGAATCTGGACATTTCTTTAGAACAATCGGATTTATATACTACCTACTCATGTACTGAAATCTTACCCACTTCAGTGAGACATTCTTTGCCAGGCATGGTATGCACACCTGTAATCCCAGCTGCTTGGGAGGCTAAGACAGGAGGATTGTGAGTTCAACACCAGCCTCAGCAAAAAGCGAGGCACTAAACAATTCAGTGTAGACCCTGTCTCTAAATAAAATAGAAAAAAAGGTCTGGGGATGTGGCTCAGTGGTCAAGTGCCCCTGAGTTCAATTGCCAGTGGGTGGGGGGTAAAAAAAAAAAAATCTGATACAAAAGCTATAATACTGTTAGTGATAAATCAGAGATAAAAGATTTCTTCTGTCTGTAATACCAGGGCCTCGCACATACAACAGAAGTACTCTACCCCTGAGCTATATCCCCAAGCCTAATAATAATATTTTTTTATGTGCCAGAATGTGGGGGATGAGTGCAAAATCCCTGGAAATCCTACAAAATATAGGAAGTTCATAGGATTATGATGAAAGAGAGATCCAAAGACATTATTTTTTTTAAGTCACTATTCAGTGACCTAACAGTGATGCAAACTATTTGAAATTAGGACTATTCTTACAAATATGAGAAATACATGGTCCCCACAGATACAGGTGATTCCAGAAGATAAAATGGTAAAGAACAAAACTAAAATAAATACTTTTAAAAAAATACAGAATGCTTCATGAATTTGGATGTCATCTTTGTGCAGGGGCCATGCTAATCTGTTTCATTCCAATTTTAGTATATGTGCTGCCAAAGCAAGCACTAGAAATACTTTCAAAGAGGTTGTGTAGGGCAATATGCTAAGAATCTAGAGACAAAAAGATTCTTGAGAGTCAAATCTAGAGCACATATTATAACTAAACCTTTTTTGTTTGTTTTGGCTTTTAGTACTAGGAATTGAACCCTGTGCACTTTACCACTGAGTGACATCTCCAATCCTTTTTATTTTGAGACAGGGTCTTGCTAAGTTCCTTGAATTTATGATCCTTCTGCTTTAGCCTCCCAAGAAGCTGGGATTACTGGCGTGTGATACCATGCCCAGCTCTATTCACTGTTTAAAATAGCAAAACTATCTTCCTTATTAACCATATTAACTTCCTTATTAACTCAAGGAAATCTCTACATGTGAAACTTAGCCATTTGCAGTTCTTTTTAAAAAAAACCTATTATCTTGAGTTTCTCATCTCCTGAGGGTTAGGGGAGGCGTAGGGTCACTGCATAGCCACCAGTACTTACTCCGGAGGAGCCATTTTGCTGAGCTCAACATCTTTAAGGAAGTCACTCTGTAGGGTCTGTTCGGCTGTGCAACGCTTGCTAGGATCTAGTGTCAGCATGTGGTCCAATAAATCAAGTGCTGCTGAAGGAATGCTATGGAAAGAAAAAAAGAAAAGGTTAAGTTTGCAATGATCCCATTGTTCTCAAATTTTTTGTTAAAAGGTCTCTGAATTTCCAGCTTCATGTTAAACTGAGGAAAGGGAGCTAGAAGTTGGCTAATGCAAGCAAATGGATTTGCTCTCACACAGGATTTAAGAAATGCTACAATCCAGGTAAAAAACACATGACAATAATGTCTTTCTCTCATTTCCTTAAAGATCAAAAGAACTATGAAGAAATTTATATAATTATTCAAAACAAAATGGTCTTCTATAGTCAAATTAGAAAAGTATGAGGGCTATGATAAAACTAGCATACTGTTTAAAAATAAAATGTTTTGTCAGAGTAAACTGAGACAATGATAACTCCCGTAGCCAGGAAAAGGCAGTCTTAACACAAGCCAAACCTAAACTGAGATGCACATTTTTGCCAAACTCACAAAGAAAATTCTTCTCGCAAACGCCTTCTATATTGCTTCTTCGGTTTCATAGTGTTGAAGTAGGGTAGTTTGATAACATCAGGCCATACAGCTGGACAAGGGCTACCACAGAGACGGCTGAAAATGAAACAAAAAGAAAGTGCAAAGAAATAAGTCAACATCAGGTATTCTTGAGTTCTACAAGCAGAAATTATTACCTTCTGAAGTTTGGAAATTTTGCTTATCATATAGGGTATGCAGAAAGGTAAAATATGACCTTGCTGCTTTAAGGATAGAAAGAACTGATTATAACACAATAAGAGAAAATAATGGCATAATAATCCAAAATAATCCACACATTTGGTTTAAAAAAAAAAAAAAAAATTCCAGTACTGGGAATTGAACACAAGGGTGCTTTACCACTGAACCACATCTCCAATTCCAATTCTCTCTCTCTCTTTTTTTTTCAGTGATGGTACTAGGAATTGAACCCAGGGCCTAAGGGCCTAGGCATGCCAGGCAAGCACAACTACCTCTGAGACACATTCCCAGCTGTTCCTTTTTTCATTTTATATTTTAAGACAAGGACTTGCTAAATTGCTGAGGCTGGCCTTAAACATGAAATCCTTCTGCCTCAGCCTCCCAAGTCACTGAAATCACAGGTGTGACACTGTACCCAGCATAAAACATGTTTTTAATCCCCGACACAATTTTCATTACCAATTTTGTTCTATTCGGTTAATATTAAGTTCATATACTACAAAAGAGTTAGTCTTATATTGTCCCTACAGAGAAAAGAACAGAGCATACAAGTGGAAATTTTGATAGGTAATTGGGAGTTTATTATGTAATAATGAGTTATATATTACCTTTAAAATGTCTAGTGTAATTTAAAATTTGCCTGCTGAATTCCTCCTTTCAATTTTATTGGGGGAGGAGAGGCCCAAATTTCATTCTAACTCCAGGACTTCCCTAAATTTTCTATTATAGGTTCAATTTTCAAACTATCTGTTTATATGCCATAAACATTACTAAACGGAGGTTTTTGAAGGCAGGGACCTGATTTATCTGAGTCTTAAAGTTTAACAGAAAAGCAATCAACTGAATAACAGGCTTTTCTGGGCTGGGATTGTGGTTCAGCGGTAGAGAGCCCACCTAGCACGGGAGGGAGCCGGGTTCAATCCTTAGCACCATATAAAAAATAAAGGCGGGCTGGGGATGTGGCTCAAGCGGTGGCATGCTCGCCTGGCATGCATGCGGCCCGGGGTTCGATCCTCAGCACCACATACAAACAAAGATGTTGTGTCCGCCGAAAACTAAAAAAATAAATATTGAAAATTTCTCTCTCTCTCTCTCTCTCTTTAAAAAAAAAAATAAATAAATAAAAAAAATAATAAAAAAAAATAAAGGCATTGTGTTGTGTCCATCTACACCAAAAAAATAAATTAATTAATTTAAAAAAAAAAGAGTAACATGCTTTTCTTTTTTTCATACTAGGTATTGAACCCAAGGCCTTGCACATGGTTAGCACATGCTCTATCACTGAATCACCCCCCAGCCCCATAAATTTAATTTAATTTTTTATTTTTTTTTTAAAGAGAGAGAGAATTTTTTTAATATTTATTTTTTAGTTTTCGGCGGACACAACATCTTTGTTTGTATATGGTGCTGAGGATCGAACCCGGGCCGCACGCATGCCAGGCGAGCGCACTACTGCTTGAGCCACATCCCTAGCCCAAACTTAACTTTAATTTAACCTAAGAATCAAACAAACAAACATCCTGAAAACAGCATGCTTTTCTTTTTTCTTTTTTGGTTTGAGATGAAGTCTCACTATGTTGCCTGGAATGGCCCTGAACTCCTAGGATCAAGAGATCCTCCCATCTCAACCTCTTGAAAGATTGGGGCTATAGGTGCCCGTGTTAAAGCAAAATATACAAAATAAGCTGGAACTAGTGGTGCACACCTGTAATCCTTTCAACTTTGGAGGTTGAGGTAGGAGGATCACAAGTTTGGGACCAGCCTTAGTAACTCGGTGAGGTTCTTTAGTGAGAACTTGACTCAAAATAAAAAATAATTAAAAAGGGTTGGAGATGTAGCACAGTGGTAACGCACCTTTAGGTTCAATATCCAGTACCCTCCCAATCAAAAAAAGAAAGAAAAGAAAAATTATGCAAGTTAAGACTTTAAAAAATTAAATGGAGGGGCTGGGGATGTGGCTCAAGCGGTAGCGCGCTCGCCTGGCATGCGTGCGGCCCGGGTTCGATCCTCAGCACCACATACAAACAAAGATGTTGTGTCTGCCGAAAACTAAACAATAAACATTAAAAAAAATTCTCTCTCTCTCTCTCCCCCTCCCTCTCCTCTCTCTCTTTAAAAAAAAAAAAAATTTAAATGGAGGGTTCTAGGGATGTAGCTCAGTAGCAGAGTGCATGCGAAGCATGCACTAAGCATGCACAAAGCCCTAGGTTCAATACCCAGCACCGTAAAACAAAATATAGTTTCAATATATATTTTCTACAATGAAATATAGTTTATTTTTTTAAATATATATATATATTTTAGTTGTAGATAGACACAATACCTTTATTTTATTTATTTTTATGTGGTGCCAGGAATCAAACCCAGTGCATTACACATGCTAGGCAAGCACTCTACCACTGAACTACAACCCCGGCGCAAAATATAGCTTCTTTTCATACTCAGCCTAGAACAAAATATAAAGTAAATCTAACTGAGCAAAGAGAAAACTTGTACAATCATTTAGTAGAATGACTGGAAAGTGTTAGAAATTAGAGGATTAGATTACCTATCACACCCGGTACATAATAGCACATGCACAGCTGTACCTGATCAGTTCTAGCTGAGCCAGTTCCAGATTGGCTTGAAATATAGGCTTCTTTGTGAACAGCTCCCCAAGGATGCACCTAGAAAGAGTAAAACTGAGAGGTCAGGAGAGAAATCCCTGGAGCCTATTTAAAGTTGTCTCAATAAACTTTTATAGTATCAGGCTACATCCAATATACTGTGTTGTAAATTAGCCTAGAACTTCAGTGTTTGTTTCCTAAAAAAAATAAATAAATAAATTCTTGCCATAATTTGCCAGCACATCAAACTTCCACTTGTAAAGGACAGCTCTAAGCACAGAAGAGTCTTTATTCCTACTATGGCACTGTAAATTATGACAATAACTAAAGATAATTTTACAAGGATGCTCAGCAGTTTCTAAAAGGGAAGTTAGTTTGTGTCATTAATCTGCTCTGTAGAATATATACTATACTACAGCCCTCTTGGCACTGAATTTGCAAAAAAAAAAAAAAAAAAAAAAAAAAA
>NW_025999872.1:381950-397052 GCF_001458135.2 Marmota marmota marmota
AAAAAAAAAAAAAAAAAAAAAAAAAAAATATCAGCCAGAATCAGTTCTAATATGATTTTCAAATAAATTATGCTTATACAAATACTTTGTCATTTTGAACAGGACATTCAAAACCATATGAATATATTTACACAGTCTCAAAGCATCTCCCTAAAACTTCCTTTATTAACTATAAGAATAAAACCAATAGTCTGGGGTTGTGGCGCAGAGGTAGAGTGCTCACCTAGCACGCATGAGGCACTGGGTTGGATCCTCAGCACCATATAAAAATAAAAAAATAAAGATATTGTGTCCACCTATAACTAAAAAATAAATATATTTTTAAAATATTTTTTTTAGGGGCTGGGGTTGTGGCTCAGTGGTAAAGTGCTCACCTAGTGTGCATGAGGCACTGGGTTTGATCCTCAGCACCACATAAAAATAAAATATATTATGTTTACCTAATAACTAAAAAAATTTTTAAAAAAATCTTTTTTAGTTGTAGTTGGACACAACGCCTTTATTTTATTTATTTATTTATTTATTTATTTATTTATTTATGGTGCTGAGGATTGAACTAGGGCCTCGCACATGCTAGAAGAGCGCTCTACCGCTGAGCCACAACCCTCGCCCAAAAAATTAAATTTTTTTTAAAAAAGAATAAAACCAGTAAGTTTAGTGGGGGGAAAAAACAACAACTTAACCAAATGACAAAAATTAATATCAATACTAAAGGGCAAACAAAATCCATGTAAGTACACACATGATACTCTGAGAGAAATACAACAGTGCTTAAGGCCAGGCAAAGTAGTACACACCTATAATCCCAGGGACTTGGGAGGCTGAGGCAATCTCAGCAATTTAGCTAGACCCTAAGCAACTTAGTGAGACTCAAGATAGAATAAAAATAAAAAATTTTTTAAAAAGGGGGCTCAAAGCGCCCCAGGGAAAATTGCTTATGAAAATATTCCATTCAAAAATGCATAATCTGGGGCTGGGGTTGTGGCTCAGTGGTAGAGCGCTTGCCTAGCATGTGCGAGGCACTGGGTTCGACTCTTAACACCACATATAAATAAATGAATAAAATAAAGATCCATCATCATCTAAAAAAATATTTTTAAAAAAATACATAACCTGCTAGGCATGGAGGCATACACCTGTAATCCGAGCAGCTCAGGAGTCTGAGGCAGGGGGATCCTGAGTTCAATGCCACCATCAGCAATTTAGGAAGGCACTAGGCAACTCGGTGAGACCCTGTCTCTAATAAAAATAGGGCTAGGGATGTGGCTCATGATCGAGTGTCTATGAGTTCAACCTCCAGTAATCCCCCACCCCCACAAAAAACATACCCTGGACTGGGGAAGTAACTAAGCGATAGGGGCTTGCCTGCCATGTTTGAGGCCCTGGGTTCAATTCCCAGCACTGGAGGGGAAAAAAAAGATGTGTAACCTGAATCTACATGGTAGAAAATTTATATTCATCTATAATGCAAATGCGAGAAGAATCACTTAGGCCCATGAATTTGAGACCAGTCTGAACAACACAGCAAAATTCCATTTAAATAAATAAATAAATAATAAGACAACTAAGAATAATAATGATCTTGGATTGGCATATTCACTTTCCCTCAGGTGCTGGGGATTGAACCCAGAGCCTCAATCTTGACAGGTGAGCACTCTTATATTACCAAGCTAATCACCAGCCCTCATGATCCTGGACAGGACCTGAATTGGGGGTATTGTTACTAGGACATTACTTATGGTACTAATAAAAACTGAAATATGAAATGTACAGTATTAAATAAAAATATTTTATCACTATACTATGGTTATATAAGAGGTTCATTTGTTTTTAAGGGCTATATATTAAATATTAAAGAGGGAAAAGGCATGATATATGCAACTTCCTTCAAACAAGTCTGGAAAAAATATGATAAAAACATAAACTTTTTTTTAATATTTATTTTTTAGGTGTAGATGGACACAACACAATGCCTTTTATTTTTATGTGGTGCTGAGGATCGAACCCGGGACCTGCCCATGCTAGGCAAGTGCTCTACCGCTGAACCACAATCCCAGCATAAACATTTTTTATTTTATGTATATATGTGTTATATATATGTGTGTGCCAATGTGGCAAGATGTTAAAAATTAGTCATTCTAGTCAGGCTTGGTCATACATATTTATAATCCCAGCCACTTAGAAAGATGAGGCAGAAGAATCACTTGATCCCATGAACCTTGAACCTGGACAACAAGGTAAGTCTCTGTCTCAAAAACAAATAGCCATCAAGGAAGCTCAGGCCTGTAATTTCAATGACTTGGAAGGCAGGAGGATCACAAGTTTGAGGCCAGCCTCAGCAACTTAGTGAGACCATGTCTCAAAATAAAAAAAATTTAAAAGGACTGGGGATAAAGACCAGTAATACAGCAACCCTGGGTTAGATCCTAGAACCCAAACAAACATAACAACAAAACTAGTGACACTAATAAGAATGAACCTCAATTTATGTTGAATAAAAAATGTCCTGGGCGAGGTAAATATATTATATGATTCCACTTACATAAAACTTTTAGAAAAACAAAATAGTGGTTTCCCTGGAATGGGATAATGTAGGTACAAGAGAAGGATTACAAAATGATACAAGGAATCTTTTTAGGTGACCATTTCTTGACTGTGGTAATGGTTTCACAGTAACTAAATTAGGTCAAAACTTTTCAGTTGTGTACTTTAAACAGATGCAGTTTATTTTATATTTTAATAAAAAGGTCTAAAAACTTTAGTGAGCTGGGAATGCAGCTCAATAATAGGGTGCTTGCCTAGCATGTGTGAGGTCCTGTGTTCAAGTCCCAGTGCTGCCAGGTGTGGGGACATATACCTGTAACCTCAACTACACAGGAGGCTAAGGCAGGAAGATTACAAATTCAAGGCCAGCCTGAGAAAGACAGCAAGACCCTGTCTCAAAATCAAGATTTATAAAAAAGGTGAGGTGTGCTTATTTTGATAGCACATATATTAAAATTAGAAAAATATAGAGATTAGCATGGTCCTATCCAAGGATAACATGCAAATTTGTGAAGCACTTTTTTTTACCTTTTTTTTTTTTTTTGTACCAGGGACAGAACCTGAGGGCACTTTTTACAACTGAGCTTCACGCCCAGCCCTTTTTTTATTTTGAGACAGGGTCTCAAAAAATTGCTTAGGGACTTGCTGATTTGCTGAAGATGGCTTTGAAATTGGGATTCTCCTGCTTACAAGTATGTGCCACTGTGCCCGGCAATGCAATTAAATAAAGGAGGGAGGGCCTGGGAATGTAGCTTAGTAAGAGAGTGCAGTCCACTCTGGATTCAATACTTAGGTACTGGGGGTGAGGTGGGGGAATACATCTAGATAAAGGCTGTGCAGAAGTTCTTTGTAGGTCTTAAAACTTTTTTAAGTTGTCAATGGACCTTTATTTTATTTATTTATATGTGGTGCTGAGAATTGAACCCAGTGCCTCACACATGCTAGGCAGTGCTCTATTACTGAGCAGCCCCATAGGTCTTATAATTCTTAATTAGTTTTAATTAATTATTTCAAAGTAAAATTAGAGAAAAAATATATACTTTTTGTATGCATGAAATATTTCATTTTTTAACCCAGCATGTTAAAAAAGGTAGGGGGCAATAAATCTCTTCTGACTTGTGTTTGTGTATGTATTTGGGGGGGTACTGGGGATTGTTCTACCACCGAGCTACATCTTAGCCCTTTTCATTTTTTATTTTGAGATAGGGTCTCATTAACTTGCCTAGGCTGGCCTCAAAATTGTGAATTCTTCTGCCTCAGTCTCCCAAGTAGCTGGGATTACAGCTGTGTGCCATCATCATGTCTGGTTTGACTTATGCTTTGAAAGAAGATTTATTTACAAATATTCACAGACCCAAATTTTATATATTTATTTTGAAATTCTTTAACTTGAGAAAGAAAAACGTAGTTTTTTAAGAAATCAGCACCTATTAACATTTATTAATCTCAATTGACAAAAGGCAACTTTTTGCTTCTGGTATTCAAATGTTAGAGATGGAAAAAAGTAAAATTTATTCTATTTTCAACAGACCTTAAACATTAACTGCCAAATCAAGTTCCAGTGTTATAGGGAGGCTAAAACAGGAGGATTGCATGTTCAAGGCCAGCCTCAGGAACTTAATGAGTACCTAAACAACTCAGTAAGACCAGTAAGTGGTGAAGCACCCCTGGATTAAATTCCCAATACAAAAAAAAAAGAAAAAGAAAATGAAAAAGAAAAAGAAGAAAGTTCCACTGTTCTAACAACTGGAAATAAGAGGAGATAAATGAAAAACACAATAGCAAGGTTTTCTCATTTCACATATAATTTGTTGTACTAGTCTTTCTAGTTTCTCCTCTGATTTGTACACTGAACTACTATATTAATTCTCTGTAAAACAAAACAAAAAAAAACACATTCTGTATAAATATCTTAAGAGAAACTAACATGGAACATCAAAGTAATAAGTTCACTTCGAAAGGTAAGCATACGGCTGGGATTATAGCTCAGCTGGTAGAGTAAGCTTGCTTAACACGTGTGAGGCATTGGGTTCAATCCTCAGCACCACATACAAATAAAATAAAGGTATTGTGTTCATCTACTATAAAAATATTTTTTTTAAAAAAAGGTAAGCATAATCTTGTAAGTTGAACTTTAAAGTAAGACTAGTTTTCTATAGTTTCAATTTCTAATTGTGTTTTATTTCAGTTTCCAAACTTTGGGTGGCTAAAACATTCATTATGTAATCAACTCTTTGCTACTGCAGAAGTGACAGGTTGCACAGACTGAAATAATAATACTAAAAGAACTATGAACTTTCCCAATACATCTTACTGGGGTGTTAATTTTAGAGCTTAGTTGCTAATACTGCTAAAGCAAATAGCCCAGAACACAAACATATCCAGCTTGAGTCAGTAAAACTTAACTAAAGTTTCTTTTGATTGGGTAAGCTGCCACAGAAATTATCTTTTTCTATTATCCTTTTGAATTTTTTGAAATAAAACCCCTACAGTGCCAGGAGGATCAAGAGTTCAAAACCAACCTTTGCAATGGCAAGGCACTAAGCAACTCAGTGAGATCCTGTCTCTAAAAATACAAAATAGGGCTGGGGATGTGGTTCAGCAGTTGAGTGCCCCTGAATTTAACCCCAGTACCAAAAAAAAAATGTGAGGAAAGGAAAGAATGGGATATACTATATCATGAAGTACATATGTCAAAACAATAAAGCATGGAGGTCAAGGACAGTGTGTCATACAATGTAAGAAACAACTAACAACTAACCCATTTAAAGATGTCTGTTCCTCTAACACAAAAATTGTGGTTTCTATTGTAATTTTCCACAAAGGAATGAAGGCTTTTTAGAGTAATAGCTAATATCATGTAGTAGGGCAAAAAATGAACAGGATAGGATAAGCCTGAAACCAAAAAATAAGGAAGAATATCAAAGACTACTATTGAAGCCAGATGCAATAGTATATGCCTATAATCCCAGCCACTTGGGAGGCTGAGGCAGGAGGATTGCAAGTTTGAGGCCAGCCTCAGTAATTTAGTGAGGCCCTAAGCAGTTAACTTGATGAGACCCCATCTCTAAAATAAAGGGCTGGGATTGTAGCTCAGTGGTAGAATACTTGCTTAGCACGTGAGGCTCTGGGTTTGATCCTCAGCATCACATAAAAATAAATAAGTAAAATAAAGGTATTGTGTCCAACTACAACTAAAAAAATATTAAAAAAATAAAAAGGGCTGAGAATTTAGTACAGTGGTAAAGAGCCCCTTGGTTCCATCCCTAGTACCCAAAAAAACAAATAAACAAAAAAACCCACGATGATTATCAACAAAACTCAAGAAATAACCTGACAAAGCTCCCACTGGTAAAAAAAAAACTAGATAGTTTAAACAGGAATAAGGATAATAACTACAATGAATTAAAACACATCAAATATGCTTAAATCCAGGAGTTTGTAAAATTAAAGTAAAAAATAAAACCAAAATCTTTCTCACTGGTTATCTCTGGGAATAGTAGAAAACTACATCATTATTTTGAACTGGTAAATAAACAGAATTAAGCATTATCCTAACTTTTCTACACAGTTTGTACCTGGGGTATTATCTTTATATAAATATTCTAATAAAGAATGGTATGATGAGAATATTACCATTATAAAATTACCACAAATGAATTAAGGGATATAGGCAATGATCATCAATAGTTAATAATATCATAAAAAGAGACAACTGTAAAAATATAGACAAAGGCCAAAATAAATTAATAGAGACAACTGTTATTTATCAAGTGGGGTATGTGTGTAAATCTGCCTGAATAGGGATTAATATTTTATGAGGCATTGTTTATAACCGTCCCCAAACGGCCATAATCAAAAGCTACTAATTTATAGTGGATTGTTTCATTATTTTTAAATTCTCAATATATAACACACTCATTCACAGTTTGTTCTCTTATCAGTGGTTCCTATCACTTGCTACCCTCAATTCTGATCTACCACTGATCTTCTGTTAGAAGCACTCAAAATCCAAAGCCAGCCTAAAAAAAAAAAAAAATACAAAATACGGCTAGGGATGTGTCTCAGTGGTTGAGTGCTCCTAAGTCAATCCCAGTACCCATCTCCCCCAAAAGAAAATAAAAACCTCAAACCCACCTGTGTAAAGTAGTTTAAGGGTCAGTGGGTGGTTGAGAAATCAACCCTGAATTCCCCTACAATTTACAGAAAATAAAAGGGATAAAGAACATGAGAGAGCCAGGAGCAGTGACACACGTCTATAATCCTGGAGGCTTGGGAGGTTGCAGCAGGAGAATCTCAAGTTCAAAGCCAGCCTGGACAACTTAAGAGAGGCCCTAAGCAACCCAGTGAGACCCTGTCTCTAAATAAAATATAAAAAAGGGCTAGAGATGTGGCTCAGGGTTAAGCAACCCTGAGTTCAATCCCTGGTACTGAGTGTATAGGGGATGAGGGAATGAAAGAGAGGGAAGGAAAAAAAAAAAAGCAAAAAAATAAAAACCAGCTATAAGGATACAATCAGCAAAATTCAGGCTGTGAGAAGTCTACAGAACAAATTACCTAGTTTCCTCTAAGGAAAGTGTAAGGAAACAAAACAAAGAGAGATGGAAGGAGGACGTCTAATTAAAAGACTTGGGGTAATCAACTATAATCTGTGGATCTTAATCACTTAAATCCTAATTCAAATGAAGTTAAAAAAAAAAAGACAATTGAGGAAATGTTTAAAGAAAAGGTGTATCACTGATATTAATACTCCACAGAGAAACTTTAGAATTTTAGAAGAACTGTTAAAAGCCAATGTAGAGAGAAAAGAGAGTACAGATCAATAATATGTGAGTTACAGACAAAAGAAAGTATTAACAGAACC
Organism: Marmota marmota marmota; assembly: GCF_001458135.2. NCBI lineage: Eukaryota > Metazoa > Chordata > Mammalia > Rodentia > Sciuridae > Marmota > Marmota marmota. Next base: position 389,359 of record NW_025999872.1, read on the forward strand.
TTACCCGCAGCTCCAGACATCTATGGCTGGTGTATAGCGCTCTTCCCCCAGCAGCAGCTCAGGAGGTCGGTACCATAGAGTAATAACTTTGTTTGTGTAAGGACGACTGCAATGTAAAACCATCATTATATAAATTTACAATGATTTTGATGATAAATACACAGCTAAAGGCAAACAAAAATAGCTTCCAATTGAAGATGAAATTGTTGAAACAGCTCACAACAATCTAACAATCTAAAAGTAATCTGGATAGGGGACTGGGGTTGTAGCTCAGTGGTAAAATGCTTGCCTAGCACGTGTGACGGACTGGGTTCAATCCTCACCTTCACATAAACAAACAAACAAATAAATAAATAAAGGTATTGTGTCCACCTACAATTTAAATTTTGCTATTTTTATTTTTTGAGGCATAGTCTATGTTGCTCAGGCTGGCCTTAAACTCCCTGGGCCTCTAGAGATCCTTCTCACATGTAAGTTTTTTTACATAGTGGAGATTGAACCCATGGGTGAGCCACATCTCCAGTCCCTTTTAATTTTGAACAGGGTGTCTCACTAAGTTGCTTAGGACCTCCCTAAGTTGTTGAGATTACAGGTGTGTTCCACCATGCCCAGTCCCACATATAATTTTGATGAATGTCTCACCTCTCTTCAGAGTTATAAAGCCGAGCAAGTCCAAAATCTGCTAGTTTGATTTGCCCACTGTAAAACAAAAAACAATTATTTTTGTAAGCAATTGGCAGTAGTCCCCAAACTGTACTTGAAAAGTCAAGTGCTAATCAGTTAAAAAAACACATTTTTTTTTTTACAAAAATTAATTTTAATCTCTGTTCTCTCATTTGTGTTCTTATCAGTCACTCTCCTCAATTAAGCCTCTTTTGACTATTCCAATTTACAATGTTTCAGGCTTTTTTTTTAATTATTACTGCATTTTTAAATTTAATTTCTTAGTTAATTCTTAGTCAAGGCTTTCTTTTTAGATATAAAATGTATTTTGGCATGATACATACATGGAGTATAATTTATTCTAATTAGGACCCTATTCTTGAGGTTGTACATGATGTGGAATTACCTTGGTTGAGTATTCAAAATGTAAGGATAGGAAAATTATGTCCCATTAATTCTACTGTCCTTCCTATTCTCCTCTCCCACACCACCCCTTTTCCCTTCATTCCCCTTTGTCTAATCAAATGGACTTCTACTCTTCCCCCTCTCCATCATCCCAAGTTTATTTGTTTGTTTGTTTAATTTCTGGGTAGACCACAGGGCCTGAACCTGCTAGATTAAATACTTAACGTAGGGCTGTTCTAGATTTTCAAAAATTTAAGATTGGGGCCTTAAATATAATACATAATTCTTGACTGATTCTGGCTTGAATAAACTAGCTACAAAACACATTTTTTTTGGGGGGGGGGGTCACAAAGGATTGAACTTAGGGGCACTTAACCACTGAGCCACATCCCCAGTCCTATTTTGTATTTTATTTCAAGACAGGGTTTTACTGAGTTGCTTAGCGCCTTGCTGTTGCTGAGGCTGGCTTTGAACTCGCGATTCTCCTGCCTCAGCCTCCTGAGTAGTTGGGTTACAGGCACGCACCAGCACACCTGGCCAAAACACATTTTTGAGATAACTGGAAAAAATATATATAAAATATGGAGTGGCTATTAGAAGACACTAGGAAATAATTTTGCCAGAGTATTTAGTGTCAAATGTAATAATGCCTACAATTCACTTTATTTTTATTTTTTTTAATATTTATTTATTTATTTATTTTAGTTTTCGGCGGACACAACATCTTTGTTTGTATGTGGTGCTGAGGATCGAACCCCGGCCGCAGGCACACCAGGCGAGCACGCTACCGCTTGAGCCACATCCCCAGCCCCTACAATTCACTTTAAAAGAGCTAAAGCAGAAAAATAAACAAATACAGTAAAATATTCATGGTACAAGTATTAATTATTAACTATCTATTAGTCTCAATTTTCTTATAATTTTGACATTTTTCATAATAAAAAGTAAACCACAGGTGTGTGTGTGAGAATAGAATAGGAGTGCAATAGATTAACAATGGAAGAAGGAGGAAAAGGAGAGAGAATAAGAAAAATAAAGAAAGTGGAATGAATCTGACATAATTTTCCCATGTACATATATGAAAACAACACAGTGAATACTACCATCATGAACATTCATAAGAATGGGATCCTATCGGGAGACTGAGGCAGGATTAAGAGGTCTCAGCAACGCAGGGAGGCCCTAAGCAACTCAGTGAGATTCTGTCTCTGAATATAAAAAAGAGCTGAGGATGTGGCTCAGTGGTTAGGCACTCTTGGATTCAATCCCCTGTACCCGCCCCCCCAAAAAAGGAATGGGATTCTAACTGGAAAATATATTCCATGCTTGTAAATTATATCAGAATGGTTTCTGCTGTCATGTATAACTAAAAAGAACCAATAAATAAATGTAGAAAAAAAGTAAATCACAACAATACTGTAGCTATAACAGATTTTTAAAACGGATTAGAGCTATGACCTGAGCAAACAATTTTTATAATGCATGAGGCACCTTCTACTAACATATTGCCATTACCTTCTATGTCAAAGACAGACTAGTATATCAAACATTCACCCGAAGAACTTGTTACAAGTTTCTAAGCCCCATTCTCACAGAAGCCAATTAAGCAGGTCATGGCTCATAAATCTGCATTTCTTTCTTTCTTTCTTTCTTTCTTTTTTTTTTTTTTTTTTTTGAGTGCTAAGGATTGAACCCAGAATGTCATGCATGCTAGGCAAGCACTGCACCACTGAATTACATTCCCAGCCCCAACTCACTCTTTTCTAAGGGGCTGGTGTTATTTCAGGTGCCTGACAGATGAGACAGAAAAATTAGATACAGAAAAAAGGTTATGCTAAGGAGGTACTCCCCACAAAGCATGGAAGTCTACATTAAATAAATGCTTTTCATTCCTAGTAGAGATTATGGACACCTTACCCAGTTGCCCCAAACATCATTACATCATTATATTTCTAAGTTCAATTTATAAGCAAATTCTGAGAAAAAAAAATGAAGGAAGAGTTATATTAAGACAAAAAGGGAGGCTGGGCATGGTGGTTCAGTAATCCCAGGGATTTCTGAGGTTAAGGCAGGGAGATCACCAAGTTCAAAGCCAGTATTAGCAACATAGTGAGGCCTAAGCAACTTAGCAAGACCCTTTTTCAAAATTAAAAAGGACTGGGGATATAGCTCATCTCTGATATAGCATCTCTGAGTGTAATACCCAATACCAAAAAAAGGGAAAGAGGATTTCTCAAATTTCTTTTTTAATTAATTAATTTATTTTTTAGGTGTAGATGGACACAACACAATACCTTTTATTTTTATGTGGTGCTGAGGATCGAACCCAGGTCCCGCCCATGCTAGGTGAGCGCTCTACTGCTGAGCCACAATCCCAGCCCCTCAAATTTCTTGATATCCATACTCCCTTACTCTGAAAGTCTGAGATGATTCACAAATCAAGGCATACGGAAAGACTGAAAGTTAAAATGGCAACAGATATAAGTAATGGAAATTAGGCCAAACTTCAATCTCATCAGCACCTCAAATATTTACTGCTTGGCCCACATGAGATACTAAATGTTTCTTGAATGAAATAATGTCATAGAACATCCTGAGAGCACAATTACTATTGCTTTTTTTTCCAACTAAGCTAACAGAATGATATACAAAATAAGGAACTTTGATGACATAAAATAGAAAAGAAATGCCATGCTATTTATTACGTCATAAATCACAGGAAAAAGATACGTAACAAGATGCAAAGGAAATCCTTCTGCGACCATGGTTTTGGTTTTGTTTGTTTTTGAGGGAGATGTATTGGGAACTGAACCCAGGTGTGCTTTACCTCTGAGCTAAATCCCCATCTTTTGTGATCCTCCTATTTCAGCCTCCCAAATTGCTGGGATTGTGGGGTATGCACCACAATGCCCAGTGAGACCCAGGTTTTAAACTGCCTTTGACAAGATCTTCAAGTACTAGATGCCTCCATTTCCTCCAAATTCAGCCCTATGTCACATTATTCTTTCTTACCTAACCAGCCTGGACCATAGATTAATTAGCCAAACTACTATCTTCATTGTGACCCTTTTATATATTTAAACCTTAAGTACTTAATTCTAGATCAACAATTTGCCTTTTCTAGAGAACTAAACAAAAGCTTAAGATATAAAAAGCATACAATTATCATTGGTGCCACTCCAAACTGTATATTTTCCTCTCTCAGTAAGGCTTGAATACTGTTGGTTTAGTCCTTTTACTTGATTTCAATCAATAACCTCTTCTATTTTGCTTGGCTGTCATTACAAACCTTTGGCATTCTCCTTAGTGCCTGAATTCATCTCCTATACTCTCACAGTAAATAATTCTTCATTGAAAAAAAAGTCATTATAGCCAGGCATGGTCGTGTACATTTGTAAATCCCAGCATCTTGGGAGGCTGAGGAAGGAGGATTCCAAGTTCAAATACAGCCTCAGCAATTTAACAAGGCCCTAAGCAATTTAGTGAGACCCTGTCTCAAAATAAAAAGGGCTCAGGGAGATGTGATTCAATGGTTAAGTTCCCCTGGGTTCAATGCCTGCTACCAAAAAAAAAAAGGTCATCAGGGGGGAGGTGTGACTGCCTTAACATCCTCTTACAAATTTTCTTGCATCTATAATCTTATTTTCCTCTTTTTCTTTAATCGTTCTCTACTTGTAGCCTTAATTCTGTGTCCCCTAGAACTCTGCTCTTTTAAAATTATTTTATTTTTATTTATTTTTTTTTGAGAGAGAATTTTTTTTTTAATATTTATTTTTTAGTTTTTGGCGGACACAACATCTTTGTTTGTATGTGGTGCTGAGGATCGAACCCAGGCCGCACGCATGCCAGGGGAGCGCGCTACCATTTGAGCCACATCTCCAGCCCTCTTTTAAAATTATTTTAGTTCTTTCCTGAATCTTCAACTTCTTCTTACTGATCTTCTTTACTATTAGCATTTAAATGTTCAATACTCTGCTATCCTCAAAATAAATGATAAAACAGATTCAGAGGGCTGGGGATGTGGCTCAAGCGGTAGCGCGCTCGCCTGGCATGCGTGCAGCCCGGGTTCGATCCTCAGCACCACATACAAACAAAGATGTTATGTCCGCCGAAAACTGAAAAATAAATATTAAAAAAAAAAAAAAAACAGATTCAGACATGCCTGTTACTTCCTTCCCATTAATTATGTTACACATTCTCTCACCCCACATCCTACACTAATTTCACCTCTGGCCTTTTAATTTGCAAACTCTCTTCTTAGGTCTTAATTTGTCAATATTATCTGACACCTAAGACCAGTCCTTTTTAAAATTTGACTATCTTCTATTGATGGTATTTTCCCTTATCCTTCCTCTTTATTTCTCTTGGGTTCCACTTCACATTTTTTTCTACACTAACTTCCAAATCTATATTGATAGTTTCAAGCTCCCACATGACCATATCCCTATTAGCTATCACAATCCCGAATACACAACAGATCCCAGAAGAGGTTCACTTTTCATCCTCACCTATCCTGCTCTTTCTTTTATATTATTTATAATGACTGGTAGTACCACCAATCATTTTTTTGAGGGTTTTTCAAAAATCTTTGAGTTATCTTACTTTCTCTTATTCCTTCCCCATCTTTTACTCACTCACCCAAGACTACTCTATCAAACACATTCTGTCCATACCTATAGGCAGGGCCTTGATTAGTTCAAGCACTGATCCTCTTTTTAATGTTTTTTTTTTTTTGGGGGGGGGCGGCTGGATTAAACTTAGGGGCACTTTACCACTGAGCCAAATCCTCAGCCCTATTTTGTATTTTATTTAGAGACAGGGTCTCACACAGTTGCTTAGCGCCTTGCTGCTATTAAGGCTGGCTTTGAACTCTTGATCCTCCTGTCTCAGCCCCCTGAGCTGCTGTGATTACAGGTATGCACCACCATGCCCATCTTATGGTGTTCTTAATAGTCCCCCTGCCTCTAATCTATGGCTACACAGTGATTATTCCCATTTTTTAAAAAAAAGACTATCTCACCTCTATCTAAAACAATGTGAAGTTATTTATACTTGGGTAATAAAAATAATATGAAGGGGCTGGGGTTGTGGCTCAGCAGTAGAGCGCTTGCCTAGCATGCCAGAGGCACTGGGTGCAATCCTCAGCACCACATAAATGTAAAATAAAGGTATTGTGTCCACCTAAAACTAAAAAAATTAATAAATAAATTAAATAAAATGAAGATCACGAGCCCAGCCCTAGTCTTCTCTTTTGTCAACTGATCTTTCTTTCCTGCCCTGCTGATAACCTCTCACTATTCTACCACCCCACGACCATTTCACCCAAGAAGCCTCAAAGTTGACAGAAGCCTTGAGTTAACAGAATTAAGTGAGCAAGGACAAATATCTGATAGATTTGCTAGTCTATGGGATCATACGTTCTGCTTAGCAACTTAAAGAGGCAGTTCAATTTAGCCTAGGACCTCCTAACTGTCTAGACTATGGGCCGTCAGGGACTGGGAAAGTTAAAAGCAGAACTGCAATTACTCCTTGCTCTAAGAAAGTCCCCATGAAGGAGTAAAGGGAACATGAGGAAAAAAAATATATATATATATATTATATATATATTTTTTTTAGTTATCGGCGGATACAACATCTTTGTTTGTATGTGGTGCTAAGGATCGAACCCGGGCCTCAACATGCCAGGCGAGCATGCTACCGCTTGAGCCACATCCCCAGCCCAAGAAAATATATTAATAGAGTCCAAAGAGTTACAAATGATAGTCTTCATCAATTTTCTTTTTTTTTTTTAATACCAGGGACTGAACTCAGGGGCACTCAGCCACTGAGCCACATCCCCAGCCCTATTTTCTATTTTATTTAGATACAGGGTCTCATGGAGTTGCCAAGTGCCTTGCTTTTGCTGAGATTGGTTTTGAACTCAGGATCCTCCTGCCTTGACCTCCTGAGTTGCTGGAATTACAGGAACTTGTGTCACTGTGCTCGGCCATACCTAGCCCTTTTATTTTTATTTTGAAACAGGGTCTTGCTAAGTTGTTTAGGGCCTGGCTAAATTGCTAAGACTAACCTTGAATTTGTGACCTCCTACTTCAGTATCCCAAATTGGTGGGATTACAGGCATGTGTCACCATACCCAGTCATTATCAAGTTTTTCTTCTTTATTTTTTTAAATACATTAAAAAAAAATTTTTTTTTTAGTTATAGATGGACACAATACCTTTGTTTTTTATGTGGTGCTGAGGATGGAACCCAGGGCCTCACACACGCAAGGCAAGTGCTCTTACTACTGAGCCACAATCCCAGCCCCATTAAATTCATTTTTTAGTTGTAAATGGATATAATACCTTCATTTTTTAATTTTTATATGGTACTGAGGATCAAACCCAGTGCCTCATGTGTAATAGGCAAGCACTCTACCACTGAGCCACAACCCCAGCATCCATCATAAAATTCTTTTTTTTATTTAGTATTTTTTAGTTGCTGATGGACCTTTATTTATTTGTTTATTTATATGTGGTGCTGAGAATCAAACCCAGCACCTCACACATGCTAGGCGAGCACTCTACCACTGAGCCACAGCCTCAACCCCATCATAAAATTCTTTTTTTTTTCTTTTTTTTTTTTTT
>NW_025999872.1:397579-412935 GCF_001458135.2 Marmota marmota marmota
TTGTTTGTATGTGGTGCTGAGGATCGAACCCGGGCCGCACGCATGCCAGGCGAGCGCGCTACCACTTGAGCCACATCCCCAGCCCCATAAAATTCTTGATGAACTACTTACTATGGATGTACAGTCACCAACCTTCATCTTTAATGGGAATTGTGAGCCACAGAAATAGAAAGTAATAATTTTTTTTTTTTTTTTAAGGTGAGAGTCTTGCTTTGTTGTCCAGGCTGGCCTCAAAACTCCTGAGTAACTGGGATTACAGGTGTATGCCTCTGGTATTTAATTATAATTTAAAATAGTGCATTGGGCTGGGGATGTGGCTCAAGCGGTAGCGTGCTCGCCTGGCATGCATGTGGCCTGGGTTCGATCCTCAGCACCACATACAAACAAAGATGTTGTGTCTGCCAAAAACTAAAAAATAAACATTAAAAAATTCTCTCTCACTCTCTCTTAAAAAAATAAAATAAATAAAATAGTGCATTACTCATACAAAAAAAAAAAAAAAGGAACCAACACACTTCAATGGTCCCCTGTCAACTACAATAAAGCTTCAGCTCCATAGAAGGTATATATAATCCTTAAATTGGCACCTAGTAACTTTCCAGCTTCATTTCCTCCTGTTAGGTGCTTCAATCTTCTTGCTCTAGTTAATACTGACCTTTTAATAGTTTTCCAGACATACATACTGTTTTCATGTTTAACTGCTTTTGTGTATGCAATTTCTTTTGTCTAGAAATTTGATAGACCATTGTTATTATTTCTAATAAATTCCAATTCATTCCTCAAAGATGCACCTTTCGAGGTACTCCACAATTTAAGGGGGGGAAAATTGGCTTAATAAATGGCTCCTAAATGGAATATTTATTTATGTAGCTCCCCTACTAAACTCTAAGCTACATAGTGACTAACTATTCCATGAGACAAGAGAGTCTCCGTTTATCCTGCATGGCTGGTTATTATATTACACAAAAACAGGAAATGCTGGGAGCTAGGGATATTGCTGAGTGGTACAGAACTTGTCTAGCAAGTACAAGGCCCTGGGTTCTATCTCAGCATCACAAACAAACAAACAACAAAAAAAAAAAAAGAGAGAGAAAATATGTCGTAGTCATTTTATATTTTTATCTAGGTAATATTTGTTGGCATTTAACAGAAAAATAAAATGCAAAGATGGATGCAAAAACCCAGCTGTCTAAAGAACCAAACACTGCCCTGATTTCAGTGGTACCAGACTTCTTGTTCATCCCTCAGCGGGTAGGGATATACTAAAGGATAGTGAGCATAACATATCTGATATATCATCATTACCAGTGTAGGCACATAATCAGAAAAGAAGAAAGCAGATGGTAAAATCTTCTGGAAAATTAACACTTGTTCATCACCAAAATCCTGACTGTTTACACTATTAAAACCTAGAAGAAGTAATGGCTAGAAAGGCCAATTACTAACTAAACCTCTGTTTACTCGAAAAGACAGTAACCCCTAAAGGCTTATGAACAGTTCAAGAAGCAGGCATGTTTTTCTCCACTCAACGAGGCAAATATCACTAAGAATCCAATGTATATTTGACTTTGCTTAGGGTCACATTATTTTCTAATTACATCAAAGAGCTCTCTGAATATTCCTATAAGATCTGAGTGATTCCCTATAATGCGTATAAGAAAAATCTTTATAGTCCTACTTCTGTTAATTCATTATTACCAATAATGAGTCTGGTGGCTCTCTGATCAGAGTACCCCTATCAAAAGTAGTTATTCCTAATGTAAAAACATCAAATGTATGTAAAAGGAAAAAAATTGCATTACTAAATCTATTTATAAGTCCAATTAGCTAGCTGAGAAGGAGAGAATGCTTGACCTTATTTGGTTACTATGTTACCTGTTGTTCAGCAAAATGTTAGAACACTTAATATCCCGATGCAGGAAATTCTTTTTGTGACAGTAATCCAATCCTTCCATTAGTTGTTTCATGAATGACTTGATATGGTCCTCAGAAAAGTGCACCAAACCAGATTCTAGCAATCCCATTAAGTCATGGTCCATATACTCAAATACAAGGTAAAAGGCACCTACATAGGAAAAAAAAAATAATAATAAAAATTTTGGAGTTGATCATGAGGCACTCTAAAATAACCCCTCCCTTATTTTTATAAATGAAGAAATTAAAAACTTAAATAATTTTCTTTCCAATAATAAATTAACAGAAGTACTGTAAGTACTATTTGAATTTGATTTTCTGATTCCACTTCTCTTTGTTTATTTAAATCTTTTTTTTTTTTTTGAGAGAATTTTGTAATATTTATTTTCTAGTTTTCCGCGGACACAACATCTTTGTTTGTATGTGGTGCTGAGGATGGAACCTGGGCTGCACGCATGCCAGGCGAGCGCGCTACCACTTGAGCCACATCCCCAACTCGTCTATTTAAATCTTTAGAGGACAACTGTCATGATAAGATTATATTAAGAGGTCTCGTGTTGTGGCTCAATTATAGAGTGCTTGCCTAGAATGTGCAAGGCACTGGGTTCGATTCTCAACACCACATATAAGTAAAGGTCCATTAACAGTTAAAACAATATTTAAAAAAAAAAAAAGGATTGTATTAAAAGACTTTATATGATCACTTAGGAAATTATAGACCTTGGGCCAAATTCTGTCTGTTGACTAATGTAAATAAAGTTTTGTTTATAATTTAACCCTACCCATTTATTATATATTGTCTAAGACTACTTTTGAAAAGGTCTTATAAATCAATGGATGTGTAACTAATGTGATTCTGCAATCAGTATATGGGGTAAAAATGGGAGTTCATAACCCACTTGAATCAAAGTGTGAAATATGATATATCAAGAACTATGTAATGTTTTGAACAACCAACAATAAAAATTTAAAAAAAAAGAAAAAAAAAAGAAAAGGTCTTTACCTCCTTAGATAATAGGCAGCAACAGAGGCAGCCTAGTGTAGTTAGCAAAAATTATTAGTGAAAGTCAAAGTACGTAAGAATCAAAACATAGGTTGATCTAGTCAGATGCAGTGGGGCACACCTGAATCCTAGTGGCTCAGGAGGCTGAGGCAGGAGGATTGAGAGTTCAAAGCCAGCCTCAGCAATGGTGAAGTGCTAAGCAAGTCAGTGAGAGCCTGTCTCTAAATAAAATGCAAAACAGGGCTGGAGATGTGGCTCAGTGGCTGAGTGTCCCTGAGTTCAATCCCCTGTACCGAAAAAAAAAAAAGTCAATCACCTAATTCAACTTCCTAAATTCAGAAGATTTATTTAAATTAATTTATTATTATTATTATTTTATTTTTTTTGGTACTGGCAACTGAATCCCAGGGCACTTAAATCACTGAGCCACATTTCCAGCCTTTTTATTTTTATTTATTTTAGGTTGTAGATGTATTTTTTTAGTTGTAGATGGACACAATACCTTTATTTATTTATATGTGGTGCTGAAGATCAAACCCAGGGCCTCACATATACTAGGCAAGTGCTCTACCACTGAGCCACAACCCCAGCCCCCCAGCCCTATTTTTTTGTATATTGTTTAGAGACAGGGTCTCAATGAGTTGTTTGATGCCTTAGGATCCTCCTGTCTCAGCCACCAGAGTCACTGGGATTACAGGCATGTGCAACCACGCCCTGCCCAACCATTTTATTTTTTGAAACAGGGTCTCATTAAGTTGCTTAGGGCCTCATATGAGTTGCTAAGGCTGGCTCTGAAGTTATCATCCTCCTGCTTCAGCTACCTAAACTGCTGGGATTATAGGCATGCACCACGGAGCCCAGCCAGAAATAGATTTTAAAAGGAGACATACATTAAGAGAAAATACTTAACGGGCTGAGGATATAGTTCAGTTATTAGAGTGCTTGCCTCACACGCACAAGGCCCCAGGTTCAATCCCCAGCACCAATAACAAAACAAAAGGGAATACTATAAACAACTTGAAACCCACACTACCTTTTGGCAGGTACATCATAGAGGCAAATATTATAACAAAAGAAATATAAGAAATAGATAATGATCTACCCAGTCTAAAATTCTTTTTACTAAGAATGTAAAGGCATGGATTTTGTTTTGTTTTTGTTTTTTCAGGAATAAACCAAGGGCCTTATGAATGCTACTAGAGAGCCAAGCACTCTACTACTGATCTACACAGCCAGCTGAAGGCAGGAACTCAGTCTGGGGGTAGGCATTAAGGACCCCTTAAATATGTGAAACAGTATGAAACATTTTAAACTTTTTTTTGAATGTAGGAGGTAGGCTAGGGGAACTTTACAAATGAACTACACCTCTATCCATTTATTTTTTATTTTGAGACAGTGATGAGGGCCTTGCTAAGTTGCTGAACCTGGCCTTGAACTAGTCACCCTCCTGCCTCAATCACCTGAATAGCCAGGACTAGAAGCATAATACATACATACACACACACACACACACACACACACACACACACACATATATATGCATGCATATATATATATTAGAAGTGTTTAAAAATATTGGGCTGGGGTTGTGGCTCAGCAGTAGAGAGCTCACCTAGCACGTTCGAGAATATATATATATATATATTCATTCATTTATTGGTACCAGGGATTAAACTCAGGGGCATTTGACCACTGAGCCACATCCTCAGCCCTATTTTGTATTTTATTTAGAGACAGGGTCTCACCGAGTTGTTTAGTGCCCCGCCATTGCTTAGGCTGGCTTTGAACTCACAATTCTCCTGCCTCAGTTTCCCAAGCCACTGGAATTGCAGGCTTAATATTTTTTTAATATTTATTTTTTAGTTGTACACAATACCTTTATTTTGTTTATATATTTTTATGTGGTGCTGAGGATCAAACCCAGAACCTCACATGTACTAGATGAGCTCTCTACTGCTGAGCCATAACCCCAGCCCAATATTTTTAAACACTGCTAATTAAAGGCTCAAAAGGGACTAGTAAATTTGTTTTCATGCATCTTTATGCCATATTTAATGATATAGGAAACTGCTTTTGTTAGGTTATATAACATTAAATACACTTGGATCTCAGTTATGTTCAAATAAATATAATATGTATAATATAAAGTACTAGAAACAAATATACCAAAATGTTAATAATACAGTGGTTTTTTCTAAGAATGGTGCTGGTAGGATGGAGTGGGAAAAAAATGATTGCCGGGCTGGGGATGTGGCTCAAGCAGTATCGCGCTTGCCTGGCATGCGTGCGGCCCGGGTTCGATCCTCAGCACCACACACAAACAAAAATGTTGTGTTCGCCGAAAACTAAAAAGTAAATATTAAAATTCTCTCTCTCTCATCTCTCTCTTTTAAAAAAAAAAAAAAAAAAAAAAAATTTAAATTAAAAAAAAAATGATTGCCATTTTGTTTTCTTACTGTTCCAAATTTTCAATATTTTTATAATCAGTTTTCCCATGTATCACATCCATTCATTCATTTTTATAATTTTTTTCAAAATGAATTTAGGTAGTTCATAGTAAATGATTTATTTAAACAGTAGAGAGTGCAGGCTGAGGTTGTGGCTCAACGGTAGAGCACTTGCCTAGCATGTGTGAGGCCTGGGTTCAATCCTCAGCACCACATAAAAATAAATAAAATAAAGGTATTGTGTCCAACTACAACTAAAAAATAAATATTAAAAATAAATAAATAAATAAACAAACAAACAGTAAAGAGTGGTATGAATGAAAGTAAGCACCTCTCCAGAAACAACCAAGTAACATTTTCTATGCATTCTTACTGAAACTAGTTACATAATATTTGTATATTCCTAAAGTTTAAATATACACAGAATTATGCCTAGGATGGCTCCTCCCCTAGTGCCAATATCCTTAAGGCTCTGTTTATAGTCAAGCTTAACTTTTTATCTATTACCTTTCTAGTTTTATATACTTCAATCACCTTCTAACATTCGAATGTATTTACAGATGCCATTTCTTCACTTGACTCTATTTTCAATTGCCCATCTCTAAATCTTCTTCAGATTTGTTGTACAAAAATAGGTTGGATGATGTAATGTATAAACTACTTCAAACATAAGTATGAAAACAATGAACAATTTTCTCAAACAGAGACAAAAGTTACAACTCCAATAATCAAACCATTACGTGATCTGATGAAAATATTTTTAGAAAACACCTGCACTGAGTAGAGAAAAGAGAATGGGAGAGGGAGGAGGAAGAGAAGACAGTGAGGAAGGGGACCGAAATCAAATTCCATGCATGTATGATTTTGTCAAAATGAACACATGTACTATGTATAACTATAATGCTCTAAAACAAAAACAAAAATCTTGCTTTGAATTTCTAAACTGTATCAATGCAAAACTGTTATAAAAATATGGATGCATATAGACAATAACAAACAGTGATGATGTAACCATGAGAGTAATGGATAAATCTGGGTTCTGGATGTTTTTATTTGGCAGTATTGGGTAAAAGGGGCATTCTACCACTGAACTACATCTCCAGTCCTTTTATTGAGTCAAGGATTTGCTAAATTGCCCAGCCCCGCAAATTGCTAGGATTACAGGTGTGCGTATGAGTAACCCAGCCTAAATAATCTGGGTTTTAATGTCAATTACTATTTTAAACTTTGTAAAAACAAAAACAAAACCCCCACAAAATGTTATATCAAGCCCTGGGATTGAGCCCCAGAGCTACACATAAACAAACAAAAATCTGGATAAGTTTATCTGCTGGCTTTATAAGGTGTTATAGCACACCCTACATACCTAAATGCACATTTTAATATTGACAATGATGCTTAAAAAGTATACAGAGTGGGCTGGGGTTGTGGCTCAGTGGTACAGCGCTCGCCTCGCATGTGTGAGACCCTAGGTTCGATCCTCAGCACCACATAAAATTAAACAAGTGAAATAAAGGTGTTGTGTCCAACTACAACTAAAAAATAAAATAAAAAGTAAAAGAAGTATACAGAGTATATTGATGCAAAATGGACACTATAAAAAAATCAACACCATTTGGCACAATCTGCCAACATCTTAATTCTGGAATAGATTAAGGGAAAAAGCTAGACTTCAGCACAACCTGTTTAAAAATTCACATAGGAAAACAAGCTAAGAGAGGAAAATTTTTAAAAATCCTGTAGACACATGATTCATTGCCAGTACCTTTGTCCTTCTTGAAATCCAGTGCATCTTGTTTATCTGTAACAATTTCCTTCATGTTAACAACACTTCGGTGGATTAACTGACGAAGAATTTTGATCTCACGAATGGCTGTAATTGGGAATCCCTCTTTCTCATTGTCTAATCGCACCTTCTTCAGAGCTACTAGTTCTCCTGCCAAAACAAATTCAACATTTTTTAATATATATTTTTTAGTTGTAGGTAGATACAATACCTTTATTTTATTTTTATGTGGTGCTGAGGATTGAACCCAGTGCTTCATATGTGCTAGGTGAGCACTCTACCGCTTAGCCACAACTCCAGTCCAAATTTAACATTTTTTATCCACAATCATGAACCAGTATTATATGCCCTTGTTCTAAAAGACACTTAATACCTATTTTTATTTCCTTAAAAAAAAAAAAAAAAAAATCCTGCCAGAGGCAGTGACACTTGCCTACAATACCAGTGATTGGGAGGCCAAGGCAAAAGTACTTCAAGTTCAAGGCCAAACTCAGCAAATTAGTGAGGCCCTCAGCAATCTAGAAAGACCCTAAAGAGTGGGAATGTAGCTCAGTGGTAGAGCTCCCCTGAATTAAAGCTCCAGCACCAAAAACAAAAACTTACATTTCCCATTCTTTCTTTTCTTTTTCGGTATTAGGGACTCAATTTACCCTAAGAATGCACCCTAACACTGAACTACATCCCATCCCCTATTTATCTATTTTTATTCATTCATTCATTGATTCATTCATTCATTGATTCATTCATTTATGCATGCTGGGGATTGAATCCAGGGTCTTCTGCATGCAAGGCAAGCACACTACCAACTGAGGTATATCCCCAGCCCCCACTATGTTCTTTATATTCTTTTCTTTACTTTTTTTGATAAGGAATTGAATCCAGAAGCACTTTGCCACTGAGCTACATCCCAGTCCTTTCTATTTTTCTTTTCCTTTTTTTGGTACTAAGGGTTAAACTCACATGCACATGACCACTGAGCCACATCCCCAGTCCTATTTTTTTGTATTTGATTTAGAAACAGGGTCTCACTGAGTTACTTAGCATCTCACTTTTGCTAAGGCTGGCTTTGAACTCTTGATTCTCCTGCCTCAGCCTCCCAAGGCACTGGAATTACAGGTGTGCACCACTATTCTTAGTTTATATTTTTATTTTGAGACAGGGTCTCACTAAACTCCTAAGGGGCTCACTAAGTTGCGACTGTTGGCCTCAAACTTCCTGCCTCAATCGTCTATGGGAACTATGTTCCTTTCTTGTGAAATGTATTTTTTTTAAATTTGGATTTGTTATTTCCAAATTCAGTTAGGCCTAAAAGTTTGAATTATTAAAACATACCAATAATTAAATATTTCATTTTAAATTTCAAGAACTTCTCCCCTACAACCCTACAACTTTTATTTTCTCCCTTTTAAAATTTCCAGGGAGCAACCAGGCATGGTGGTATATACCTGTAATCCCAGCGATTTGGGAGGCTGAGGTAGGAAGATCGCAAGTTGAGGCCAGCCTCAGCAATTCAACAAGACCCAATCTCACAGTAAAAAATTAAAAGGATAGACTGGGGTTGTGGCTCAGTGGCAGAGTACTTACTTGCCTAGCATGTGTGAGGCACTGGGTTCAATTCTCAGAACCATATAAATAAATGAAATAAAGGTCCATCAACGACTAATAAATTGAAAAAAAAAAAAGTACATATCAACAACAACAACAACAACCGAAAAAAAAAAAAAATATATATATATATATATATATATATATATATATTTGTTGTTGTTGCTGTTATTTTGTCCAGATTCTTTTTCCCTGGTCTTACTATTCCTTGTTTATGTACTTTTTTAGGAATATAATATATCTCATTAGAATTTATCTAGTATTAAGACTCTATGATATATCAAACAAGGTTAAAAATGCTGAGGGCATGTGGCATTTATACACAATAGAATACGGGCTGGGGATGTGGCTCAAGCGGTATCGCGCTCACCTGGCATGNAAAAAAAAAAAAAAAACAATTAGATTTGTTAAACTGTTAACGCAACATCAAAGCTTTTATGGCAATATTTACCTGTGTCTTTGTCCTTGGCTTTATATACTTGGCCATAGGTTCCCTCTCCAATAATCCCAATAATATCAAACTTGTCCACACATCGTTTCCCCCAGTCACTTTCTGTTTGTCGTCTTTCTCCATAACGAGGACAACAAATTCTAAAAATAAAAATAGTTAAAAATGTTATTTTTTCATGATGACTCCACTGGCTCCTGTATCGCCATTACCATCTTTGACAAAAAATCTTTAATAAAACATGATATTTTACACAATTAAATGTGTGTCTAACTCCTGTATTGTCTAAAATTTTTTATTGAAAAGGCAGAAGTTAAATGATATAAAATAGCTTAAAAAAATCTCTGACAATGAGAAAAAGAGTTAGGATTCTGGGTTCAGGAAGACTGGGGATCAAATAATAAGTTGGTTGCTCACTTTGTGATCTCTCTTCAATACTGGCTTCAGTTATAAAATGGGGAAAGAATCCCTATATCCTAGGCTTACTATGAAAATAAAATATAAAACTTTGGCAGTTAACACATGCTTAATATTTGGTAACGGGGGCTGGGGATGTGGCTCAAGCGGTAGCGCGCTCGCCTGGCATGCGGTGGCCCGGGTTCGATCCTCAGCACCACATACAAACAAAGATGTTGTGTCTGCCGAAAACTAAAAAAAAAAATAAATAAATATTTAAAAATTCATAAAAAAATATTTGGTAACTATTTTTATTAACAGAGAGATGAAATCAATAAAAATAGACCCAGTTTACACTATCTTTACATTGTGACAATTTATATGCTTTTTGGGAAAAAAAATAATATTTCATTAATGTGTGCATGTTGGCACCCTGAATTAAAAGGGCTTTTTACTTCTTTAACACTGTTAGTATCATGAACTCAAAAGACACAATGAAGGGCTGGGGTTGGAGCTCAGCGGTAGAACACTTGCCTAGCATGTGCGAGGCCCTGGTTCAAATCTCCAGTATCACATAAATATAAATAAATAAAATAAAGGTATTGTGCCCAAATACAACTAAAAGGAAACTTTAAAAAAAAAAGACAATGAGATCACTCAATATGGATTTGGGAATTTATTACTTTTCTAAAAACCTAGCCAGGTTATCTGTGGGACCAGATAAAAGGGTTTTCCTAAAGAGTGTTTTGACTGTAAAAATATACTTCAGAAGCTGGGCTTGGTGGCACATACCTATAATCCCAGCAGCTTGGGAGGCTGAGGTAGGAGGATCCTGAGTTCAAAGCCACCCTCAGAGGGCTGGAGTTATGGCTCAGTGGTAGAGTGATGGCCTAATATTCGTAAAGCACTGGGTTCAGTCCTCAGCACCACACAAAATAAATAAAATAAAGGTATTTTGTCTGTCTACAATTAAAAAAAAAAAAAAAATCTAGCCTCAACAACAGCAAGGTACTAACCAACTCAGTGAGATCCTGTCAATAAATAAAATACAAAATAGGGCTGGGGATGTGGCTAAGTGCCCCCAAGTTCAACCCCCAGGACCAAAAAATTTAAAAAATACACAAACACACACACATACACACGCATACACACACATTAAGACCAGACATCACTGTCTTTTATTTATTTATTTGAGGGGGGCAGGTACTGGGGATGGAACACATGTGTTCAATCCTTACCATCAGGGTGCCAACATGCACACACTGGATGCTTTACCAGAGAACTAATCTCCAATCCATTTTATTTTTTCTTTTGAGACAGGGTCTTCCTAAAATTGCTGAGGGCCTTGCTAAGTTGCTGAAATTGGCATCAAACTTGCAATTCTCCTGCCTCAGAATCCCAAGTTCCTGGGATTATAGGCATAAGCCCCTGGACTTGCTGAGAGCAAACTTCTATGACCTTACTGATATGTGTTCTGGAAAAACACTTAAGACTTAGGTACAAAAGTAAGCAAGACAACTATTAAAGACAGACTCCCCCAAAAACTCACTTTGGTCTCTTTTTGTATGGTTGCTGAGGTGGTGTAATTGCCTTTGGCTCTGGAGAGTCTGGGGGAGATGGATCCCCACCAGGGAGCTCAGGAGGGAGAGGGAGGTCGGTGAGTAAGTGACGTGTCCTCTGTTCCTTCTCTTTCTTTACAGGTTTTGAAGGAAGAATTTCTTTTGGGCTAAATAATAGAGGGGAAGAAAAAGATTGCCAATTACTTAAGAGATATGTAAATAAAACTTCACAAAGAAGGTAATAATGCCTAGCTATTAAAATATTTCAACGATTTTACTTTTAAGGAAAAAAATCTGTAATGTAACACAAGGAATTAGTTTATCACAGCTAAGCAAATTGGAATTTTGCAAAAAGAGACATCTACAGCATACTAAAGAAACAATAAAAAATTTGATATTATTTACACTTTCTTTATAAATTCTTTCCTCAATATCTTTAGATTTTTATGAAGATGTAATAAAATGCAAGAAGTAATCTCTGAATTCACAATGTATCACTGCAACTCATAGAATTTACCAAACCTACTCTATACTTTAATCAACAAAGATCAAAAAAAAAAATGAATGAAAACTCAATAACTTAAAAACTACTTTATTATTAAAAATATAGAAGGAACTTGGAAAAAAGAAGTTACAGTGTTTTATAAGAAATATAACTAAGTTAGGGGGCTGGGGTTGTAACTCAGCAGTAGAGTGCTCGCCTAGCATGCATGAGGCACTGGGTTCAATCCTCAGTACCACATAACAATAAATAAAATAAAGGTATTGTGTCAATCTACAACTAAAATAATGATAACAACAACAACAAAGAAATATAACTTCGTTGGAAATCAAAACTAGTGGAAAATATACTGAATTATTCTATTTGGAAAAAGAATGCAGCAACCATCTCCGACCAGATAAAATAAACAAATAATTCTAAAAATGAGAAAAAGAATCCAAGCAATTATTTCAGAATCATTTAAGCAACTGGTGATTAACATGATAGCCACACAAAATTATAACAGTAAATGGGAAGGAAAAAAAAAAAAAAAAAGATTTCTTTCCTGGAATAAATAGAAGAGTCAGTTTTGGACCCAATTTTTTAAACCATCTATTTTTTGGTGGTGGGGGGGCACTGGGGATGAAATCAGGGGCACTCAATTTCTGACCCACATCCCCAGCCCTATTTTGTATTTATTTATTTATTTAATTAATATTTATTTTTTAGTCGTAGTCGGACACAATACCTTTATTTTATTGATTTATATGTGGTGCTGAGAATCGATCCCTCCCATTAGCTAGGCAAGCACTCTACCGCTGAGCCACAACCCCAACCCCCCTATTTTGTATTTATTTAGCCAGCTTTTACTGAGGCTGGCTTTGAATTTACAATCCTCCTGCCTCTGCCTCCCAAGTCACTGGGTAAACTATCTAAATTTATTTATTTATAAGATTAATTTTGTGCCATGCACACCCTCAGCACAGACATCTACAGTGCAGTACACTAATTCATGCCTACAAATAAACTAGGCTACTTATCAATTCTTTTCTATTCCTTAAAATTATCAGAAAGTTGAAAAGAATTTGATAATCTTAACAACTCCTCCAAGATCCTCTATTTTTCTGATCATGAATACTTTCTGAAATCATAAAAAAAAAACAGGCATATCCTCTGCAATGTCTTTTTTCTTTAATTTTCTATGCTGAGACAGGGTTTTGCTAAGTTGCTGCAGTTGGCCTCTAACTTGTTATTCTTCTGTCTCAGCCTCCTATATCACTGGGATTATAGGCATGTGCCAATGCATCTGGCCCTCATAAAAAATTATTATAAAACATCTTGCTGCTCTTTGTGTGTGAAATTCTCTTTCCCATGAAAGAATATTATTTATTTAAAATACAAGAACACAATTTCAAGAGCTATTAATTCTTACTAATTTCTATCATTTTAATCCCTTGTAAACAGAGCAATAGAATGTATATTAGTTTGTATCATACATCAACTAGAAGTAGGTAGTTAATGGAGTACAGAATAATCATCTGAAACATTATGAATTTCTAGTAGAGATGAACACACATCACAATCTACACTCACATTTTTCTACCATGGTAAAAAAGCCCATTACCAGAAAAGTCTTCAGTAAGGTATACAATATAGATTTTTTATTTTTTTATATTGGTGATTGAATCCAGGGGAACTTTACCACTGAGCTTCATCCTCAATCCTTTTTTATTTTATGACAGAGTCTCACTAAGTTACTGAGAGTCTAAGTTACCCAGTCTGTCCTTGAACTTGCAATCCTCCTGTCTCAGCCTCCAAAGTTGCTAAGATTACAGGTATGCACCAGTGTGCCTGCTATTGCAATACAGATATTTAAAATTTCTTCTCATTTAGCCAGGCATGGTAGCATAGGCCTATAATTCCAGCCACTTAACAGGATGAGGCAGGAGGATTACAGATTTGAAGCCAGCCTCAGCAATGAAAGCTAGTGAGACCCTGTCTCAAAAATAAAATGGGCTGGGATGTGGATCAGTGATTAAGTGCCCCTGGGTTCTATCCTTGGTACCAAAAAAAATAAGTAAAGAGATTTAAAATTTCTTCTTCTATAGCTAATATATTCAGGGAAGGAAAATTCATAATTTCTCAATTATTATTAGGTATTATTTTTCATTCTTTATTTTAATAATCATTCTTTTTTTGGGGGGGTACAAAGGATTGAACCCAGGCACATTTAACCACTTAGGTACATCTCTACCCCCTTTTTATACATTATTTTGAGACAGGGGGTCTTTCTAAATTGTTAAGGCTAGCTCTGAACTTGTGATCTTCCTGCCTCAGTCCCCCAAAATGCTGAAATTACAGGCATGTGCCACCATACCCAGCATAAGAAATTCTTTTTTGTGGTCCCAGGGCCTTGTGCATTGTGCATATAAGGCAAGCACTCTATCAGCTGAGCTATATCCCCAGGCCTCAGATATTCTTTTTAATTAAAATCTTAATTCCTCATGATTTGAGAATCAATTTTGTTAGTTCTGATTCACCAGAAGAAAGATAAACATCAAAGGATCTGAACTATGAATTGTCTAACCATTGCTACTGAAGTAAGTTTACACATGTTTTATATTTAGGCTTTATTTTCTACAAAGTTTACTTCATGGGTTCATATAATAAAGTTCACTACTATGAAAAATGTACATTCCTTCTAAAACACTACATTTTCACATATTTATTTTAAGAAGGAAAGAGTGTTTGATAGGATATATACTACCAGTTCAGGGCACACAATATGAATAAAGGTGAAATCCTGTTTCAACAAATTCCAATGTACTAAACATGTTGGAAGTTTGGTAATAAACCTTCAAACTACAATATTTAACAACATTACAGCCTTTAGTGTAGGACACTAAGTAAAAAGTAGCTTTATAAAGTGATGAAGACATGATATAGAAGGGTTCTAATAAATGTCTTCTAATTGAAGTCAGTCACAGTGACTACTGCCTGTAATCCCATCTATATAGAAGGCTGATAGCAAGTTTAAGTCAGTCTGGGAAAAGCAGTGAGACTCGGCCTCAAAATGAAAAAGGGCTGTGCCTATAGCTTATTGATATAAAGTGCCCCTAACACTCAATCCCCAGTACTGGAAAAAAATCAAAAATAAAATAAAATAAATAAAAATAAAAATAAAATCAATCCTTCAAAGCCAGAAGAGTGGTGGTACACAACTATAAACCCAGCTGTTCAGGAAACGAAGGCAGAAGAATCACAAGTTTGAGGTTACGCTCAGGGGTAGAACATGTGCCATTAGTATCAATCAATCAATAAATGCCCTGGGTTTAATACCTAGTACCACAAAAAAAAAAAAAAGTCATTACTCCAGCTGGGCTCAATCTGTAATCCCAGTATTTTGGGAGGCTGAAGCAGAAGGATTTCAAGTTCAAAGCTAGCCTCAGCAATTCAGACCCTAAGCAACTTGGCAAAACTCTGTCTCCAAAAAGGACTGGGGCCAGGTGCAGTGGTGCACACCTATAATCCCAGCAGCTCAGGAGGCTGAGACAGGAGTATCACAAGTTCAAAACTAGCCTCAGCAAAAGCAAGGCCCTAAGCAACTCAGTGAGACCCTGTCTCTAAATAAAATACAAAACAGGATTGGGGATGGGGATGTGGCTCAGTGGTCAAGTGGCCCTGAGTTCAAACCCCATACCAAAAAAAAAAAAAAAA
>NW_025999872.1:416262-424298 GCF_001458135.2 Marmota marmota marmota
GGGCTGGGGATGTGGCTCAAGCGGTAGCGCGCTCGCCTGGTATGCGTGCGGCCCGGGTTCGATCCTCAGCACCACATACACACAAAGATGTTGTGTCTGCCGAAAATTAAACAATAAAAAAAATATATATATATTAAAAAAAAAAAAAAACCAAATATAGTTTTGTTCACTTCATTCTCTCTCAAATATAATCTCAAGATAGCTACACATACATATAAGTAAATATTGAATGGTCCTACTTTACCCTTTTCCCCAATCTAAAAAACAGAAATCCCTGTGTCTTGTATCAAAATCATTCCACCTCACAAAATCTACACTCTACGCTGACACATGATAAGTTCAATAGCTACCTGTTGATTGGTTAATTCAAGCAAGCATTTTAAAATCATGATTCTTAGCCAGATCCTAACCACTATGTAAACTCATAATGAAATTTTTGTGAATAGATATAGGATTCCTTTGAATAATGCTGAACTACTGACTTCCTTTCCAACAAAAATGATAAAATCATGTATCTTTTATCTATAAAAAGTATACTGTGTACCTCAAACAACTTTTTCTACATAAAAAGATTCTGTTTGGGGGCTGGGTTTTAGCTCAATGGTACTGAGTGCTTGCCTAGCATGTGTGAGGCACTGGGTTCGATCCTCAACACCATTAAAAAATAATAAAATAAAGGTATATATTTTAAAAAAAGGTTTGTTTTCCTTTGTCGTTCTCAGGATAGAGTAGAATTCATAAATACCTATTAATATTAGAAAGAACATGTGGAAGCCAGCATGGTGGCACATGCCTGTACTGCTAATCACTTAGGAGTTTGAGGTAGGAACATGACAAGCTTGAAGCGACCTTGGGTCATTTAGCAAGATCTGTAACACACACACAAAAAAAAGGGATGAGGGGGACACTGGGGCTGGGGTTCAGCGGTAGAGCGCTCATCTAACATGTGTGAGACCCTGGGTTTGATCCTCAGTACCACATATAAATAAAGGTATTGTGTCCAACTAAAAATAATAAATATTTAAAAAAGGGAGGTGGGTGGGGGATGTAGCTTAGAGATGGAGCATCTATCTACCCAGCATGCAAAATGCCCTGGGTTCAATCTCTAGCACAGAAGAAAGGAGAGGAAAGGTATGGGGGAAAGATGTGTGTGGAAATCTTCTTTAAAATCAGATTGACAACTACATGAATAATAATAGAGCCATACTTTTTGTTTATTTGTTTGTTTCTCCATTACTTGGGACTGAATCCAGGGGCATTCTACCACTGAACTACATTCCCAACATAATATATATATATATTTATTTATTTATTTATTTTTATTTATTTATTTTAGTTCTACATGGGCACAATATATTTTGTTTATTTATTTTTATGTGGTGCTGAGAATCAAACCCAGTGCCTCATATATGCAAGGCAAACGCTCTGTCACTGAGCCACAACCCCAGCCTAACATTCCTGGTTTTTCTGATCTTTTATTTTAAGACAGGGCTTTCACTAAGTTCTAGGGATGGCTTTGAACTTGTGATTGTCTTGCCTCAGTCTCCCAGTCCCTGGGACCATAGTCTTTTGCATTGTACCTAGCAGTCATCCTTTTTTGGAGGAGAAAAGGGGGTGGTATTAGGGATTTAACCCAGGGACACTGTACCGCTGAGCTGCATCTCCAACACTGGTTTTTATTTTATTCTGAGACAGGTTCTTACTAAGTTGCCCAGAGCCTCACTAAGTTGCTGAAGCTGGCTTTGCACTTGTGATCTTCCTGCCTCAGCCTTCCAATTCACTGGTTTACAAGCAAGTGCCACTACATCTGGTCAGAGTCATTCTTTAAAACATTCTAGAGCTCTTCTTGGTGGTGCATACTGTCGTCCCAGCTATTTGGAAGGGAAAGATAGGAGGATCACAGAACCTAGGAGTATGAGTCCAGCCTGGACAATAATGCAAGACCCTGTCTCAAAAACAAAAAAAAAAAACCAAAACCTTTTTCTTCCTTTCCATTTACTCTACTCATACAATCAGAATCATGTTTCATAATCATCTCAGTTTTCAATACTCAAAGAATTCATTAAAATTATTCTCATCATTCTGTTATGAATTGTATTCTAATTAGCAAAGATTCTACATATCATTCGTTCAGTTGTACCTTATATAATAACGTTGAAAAAATCTTTTTTTTTCTTTTCTTTTTTCCTTTGGTACTAGGGATTGAACCTAGAGGTGCTTTACCACTGAGCAACATATTTTTTTATTTTGAGACACGGTCTTGCTGAGATGCTTAAGAACTTGCTAAATTGCTAAGACTGGCCTCAAATTGGCAATCCTCCTGCCTCAGTCTTCTGAGTCACTGGGATTACAAGCATGTGTCACTGTACCTGACCAATGCTAAAATTTTTAAAGGTGGTGAAGTATTGTGGTTATACTGGAATATGTTACTATTAGGAGAGACATACTGATGTATATAGAATATCATAACTACAGTAGTTAAAATAAATGTGATAGACTGGGCATGGTGGAACACACCTATCTCAGGAGGCTGAGGCAGGAGGATTACAGGTTCAAAGTCAGCCACAGGAACTTAGGAAGTCCCTAAGCAACTAAGAAAGACCCTGTCTCAAAATGAAAAATAAAAAGGGTTGGAGATGTGGCTCAGGGGTTAAGCACTCTGAGTTCAATCCCCAAGAAAATAGTAAATGAAATAAAATAAATGTGACAGAAAGTTAATAATTGGTGAACCAAGTAGAGCATAGGATTGTTAATTATATTGTTTATTTTTATAAAGACACTAAAATTTTCAAAATAAAAATACAGATGAGGGCGGCAGATGTGGCTCAGTGGTAGGATGTTTGCCTAGCATGTATGAGGACCTGAGTTCAATCCTAGCATTGCAAAAAACAAACAAAAAAACAGAGGAATACTTTTAAAAAATCTGAATCAAAATTAGTCTTATCAGAGCTGAGGATATAGCTCAGTTGGTAGAGTGTTTGCCTTGCATGCACAAGGCCCTGGGTTCAATCCCTAGTATCACCACCCAAAAAAAACAGCCTCTATCAATAAACCTATGAAAATCGGTTTAGTAGGCCTCAACTCCTAATTCTTTATTCCTAAGGGACTGAATCCACGGGCATTCTACCACTGAACTACATTCCCAGCATATATATATATTTTTTTTAGTTCTTTGGGGACGGTAAAGTGTCCCTGGGTTAAATCCCTAATACCACCCCCTTTTCTCCTCCAAAAAAGGATGACTGCTAGGTACAATGCAAAAGACTATGGTCCCAGGGACTGGGAGACTGAGGCAAGACAATCACAAGTTCTTAAATATGAACTTTTCCACTGGGGGGGGGGGAAATCAAACCTCAAAAGCACTTCCTATTCATAAAAGCAATCTGAATAGCCATGCATTAGTAGTTTTGGGGGGGTCTAAAAACTACTAATTGAACTAGTAGGGAATTGAATCCAGGGGTGCTTTTCCACTGAGCTATGTCCCCAGACTACTTAAATTTGGAGATAGGGTCACGCTAATTTGCTGTAGGTGGCCTCAAACTTGCGATTGCTTGTCCTAGCTAGCCAAGTCACCTGGCTTACAGATATGCACACTGTGCTCAACTCCATGAATTATTATTTTACTTTATTTTATTTTTTGGTACTAGGGATTAAACCCATAGGTGCTTAACCACTGAGTCACATCCCCACATTTATTTATTTTTTATTTTGAGACAGGGTCTTGCTAAGTTGCTTAGGGCTTTGCTAAGTTGCCAAGGTTGGCTTTGAACTCACAATTCTCCTGCTTCAACCTCCTGAGCCAAAGAGCATTAGTTTTGACAAAGTTTAAAAACAGAAAACACATTACACTTAGATCAAAAGGGTTAATTTTTTTCCAGTTAACTATGGGACTTACCTATCGATGTCATCATCTCCAGGTAACAAGGGTGGGAGGGGCAGAGGAGGCAACGTGGAAGTTTTCAAGTGTGGAATAGCAGCTGTTACAGTTACTTGAGTCTTCATAGAAACCTGTACAGGGGGCTGAGAATTTGCCTGAGAGGACAGAGTAGATGTCCTTGGATGAGTAGAAGGGGGAAAAGTTGAACTACTAGGAATAGGAACCTGACTAAATGTTGGTTGGGGAGGAGGCAGAGGTGGTTGTTGTGGAATAGTTGGTAGTGGAGGCAAAGGTGGCAAAGGGGGTGTCTGAGGTGGAGGTGTAGTAGTTGGTAAAGGAGGTGGAGGAGAAGTAATTATGGGGAGAGGTGGAGGGGTCTCCTTTTCTGGTGTCTCTGTCTCCTTTGGAGTAACAATCTCCTCTTTCAGTGCTATGGGTTTAGAGTCTCTTGTTCCCTGTGCTTTCAAATCTTTAACAGGATGCTTCTCAGAGTTCTCATCCAACTTTACCTTCCCTGTATCTACAGAATTTCTGACCTCTGTATTTGAATGCGTTACATTCACCAGTTCAGTATCTGGGGCACATTTTTCCAATTTTACACCTCTGGGTAACTTTTTAGACTCCAAGCCTGAATCCTTAGCCTCCACTGAACTGTTCTCTTTCCTAGGTAAAAATATAGGTGAACCCTTTGATTCCTTTCCATCCATTTTTGCTGCAGCTGCAGCAGCTGCTCTCTCCTTCTTTTTTCTACTGAGTTCAGCTCCCAGGCTGGAATTCAGTGGAAGCCTGACCGGTGAGATACTGGAATGACGACTTCGTGACCCAGATCTCTTCTTTTTACTATGAGAAGATGAGTGTCTTGAATATGCAGGACTTCTACTTCTGGACTTCATGGATTTCCTACTGGAAAAGAAAAAGGCAATTTAAAATGGATAGACTATTGCAATATACTGAAGAAAGCAGATAAGCAAAGCTATGGAAAACTTTCACTTTTTTTTTCTTCTCTTTGGTACCAGGGATTGAACCCAGGGCACTTTACCACTGAGCTACATCCCCAGCCCTATTTAATTTGAGAGAGTCTCACCAAGTCACTGAGGACCTTGCTAAACTGCCCAGGACCTCAAGCTTGCAATATTCTTATCTCAGCCTCCTGAGTCACTGGGATTACAGGCATGTGTCATGGCACCCAGCAGAACTAAAGTATTAAACCCATTTTGAGTAAATCCATCCAAAAAATAAATTAGGTACCATCAAAATAAAAGTTTCAGAAACCAGCCCAAATAAAAGGAGCCTAAGAAGACATGGAAATTAAATGTAATGTCATGTTTAAGATCCTGGAACAGAAAATGGATATTAGGTAAAGACTGATCTGAATAAATTAGACTTCAATTAATAATTATGTTTCCATATTGATTATCTATAACAAAAGTACCACTCTAATATAATGTTAACAACAAGGAAAACTGGATATAGGCGTATATAAAAACTCCCCATAGCACTTTCACAATTTCTTTGTAAATTACTGGACATGATACCACATGCCTATAGTCCCAGAGACTCAGGAGGCTGAGGCAGAAGAATAGCAAATTTAAGGCCAGTCTGGACAACTCAGCAAAACCCTGCTTCAAAATAAAAAGGACTGGGGATGTAGCTCAGTGGTAAAGCACCCCAAAGTTCAATCCTGAGTATTAAAACAATGTTTTCTATAAATCTAAAACTATCCTAAAATACAAGGTTCATTTAAAAAAATGGATAAGAGGAACTATGTCCTACAAAAACATATTTGAGTCATACAACACTAAAAATTGTTCGTTATTTAAATGAAGGAAGACAAAACAATACATTTCTTTCCCACATTGGAAAAGAAATAAATAGCCATATTCACAAATGCTTACTTTCAGAATTTTGGCTTCAATCTTTGATAAAGTGAAAATAAAATAATAAGACTGGGGATTTAGCTCAGTTGGTACAGTGCTTGCCTTGCATGCACAAGGCCCTGGGTTCGATCCCCAGCACCCAAAACAAAACAAAACAAAACAAAAGATACAGTCATAATCTATAATAAAGGTAGTTATATAAATTAAGAAGTTAATCTAACTTTTCAAACTAAGGAGCTATTTAATTGGCAGATTCCCGGAAAATATGTTGTTCTTTATACCCTTAATTTATGATAAAGTTGTGCACACAGTAAACAAACCCCCAATGTTAAAAAAGTTAGGATTCATAAGTAGACAAATTAGAGAAAATTTTTTAGCAAAATAATCCATTAGAAATTTTTAAAAAGGCTGGGGATGTGGCTCAAGTGGTAGCACGCTCGCCTAGCATGCGTGAGGCACTGGGTTTGATTCTCATTGTGTCCACCTAAAATTAAAAAATAAATATTAAAAAAAAAGAAGAAGAAGAAGTTTTAAAAAGGGCTGGGGATACAGCTCAGGTGGTAGAGTGATTGCCTTGCATGCACAAGGCCCTGGGTTCAATGCCCAGTACCACAAAAAAAAAAAAAAAAAAAAAAAAAGTTTTTAAAAAATATGATAGTTCCTGGGGCTGGGGATGTGGCTCAAGCGGTAGCGTGCTCGCCTGGCATGCGTGCGGCCCGGGTTTGACGCTCAGCACCACATACAAACAAAGATGTTGTGTTAGCCGATAACTAAAAAAAATAAGTATTAAAATTCTCAAAAAAATTCACTAAAAATTCACTAAAAAAAATATTAAAATATTTTTTAAAAATTCTCTCTCTCTCTCTTTAAAAAAAATATATATATATGATAGTTCCTGGTCCTTTTCAATATAAAAAAGGATTTCCAATCAATTTTTTAAGGAACTCATAATTAAGACAAGGCGGGGCTGGGATTCTGGCTTAGCAGTACAGTGCTCGCCTAGCACGGGCAGGACCCGGGTTCCTCAGTACCACATAAAAATAAAGGCATTGTGTTGTGTCCATCTACACCTAAAAAAAATATATATTTAAAAAAAAATTTTTAAATAAAAAAATAATTAAGACAAGGTATTATATTTTTATTATATTATTGCATGTTCAATTAATTTTCTTCTTAAGGAAGAATGGGGAGTAAAATCTGGTAAATCTTTTTTTTTTTTTTAATGTATGTTTTTATGTGGTGTTGAGGATCGAACCCAGGGCCTCACGCATGAGAGGCAAGCACTCTACCACTGAGCTACAACCTGAGCCTAAAATCTGGTAAATCTATGGGGCAAATTATTTCAAGTTGAAACACCAGTCTCATTAATTCTTTTTGTTCTTCACCAAAGCCTAATCTGTTCAAGCATCAATGTGAGACAAGCAAACAGGGATATGGAGATATCATATATCTAGCTCAATAGAAGAACACTTGCCTAGAATGCAGTAGAACCTGGGTTTAATCCACAGCACTGAAAAAAAAAAGGGACTGGACAAACATAATTTGCCCATTAGTCTAAAACAAATTGCTCCCATTTCAGATCAGTATTTCCCTTTATCTGTGGGCACTGATAAAACTAACATGAATCAAAATGAACAGCATATATATGTAAGGGAAACAACTCACATGACAGCAGCCATGGTTTTCTTTTATCTATACTCCTTTTGGAAGTTAATTTCAAAAATTAGTTAAAATATAGAATTATTATTGGAAGAAATAGTACTAAAAAACATCAATGACAACATATATATGAACATAAAAAATATTGAAAGTAATTAAATCACTGGGCATGGTGGCACACACCTGTAATCCCAGAAAGCTGAAAGTGAAGGCTGAGGCAGGAGGATCACAAGTTTAAGGGCAGCCTCAACAACTTAGTGAGGCCCTAGGCAACTTAGCAAGGTCTTGTCTCAAAATAAAAAAAAAAAAAAATCGCCAGGCAAGGTGGTGCACACCTAGTAAAGTTCCCAAAGTGGCTTGGAGGCTGAGGCAGGAGGATCCAAGTCCAAAACCCACCTTAGCAGCTTAGTGAGGCCCTAAGCAAATTAGTGATATCCTCCCTCAAAATAAAAATAAAAAAAGTTAAATTAGAAATTAAAAAAGAGCTTCGGATGATGGATCAATAGTTAAAGCCCTTCTGGGTTGAATCCCTGGTACCAATAAATAATTAAATAAATAAAAGGCAAATCAGAATATGCTTTGACAAATGCCATAAAAAGCAAAAAATTGCCAAAATTATGGGA
>NW_025999872.1:425343-427185 GCF_001458135.2 Marmota marmota marmota
TTTTTTTTTTTTTTTTTTTTTTTTTGAGGCAGAATCTTGCTAAATTGCTGAGGCTGGTCTCCAACTCTTGATCCTCCAACCTCAGTCTCCCCATTCACCAGGATTTCAGACCACCAAGCTGGCAGAAGTCTATCATTAATAGGACATTTGGTTTCCCATTTGGTTATTTTAGTAATACAAACACGAGTTAAGTTTCAAGTCTATCCAAAGAAAAAAAGGGGAGAAGGGACAACAAATAAGAAAAATATAGGGAGCAAAATATAACCTAAAAAATGTACCTTCCCCCTGAATGTTTACCCATTTCAAATAAAATCACTATTAATTACTGCTGATTTGGCATATGCAAAGATGTTGAATTTATGCTAAAGCATTTCCAGTTTTTTTAAATGAAATTGTTGTATTCTGACAGTGTTTGTTTTTCAGAGAATACTAAAGGGATCTGTATGTTCCTCTACTCTTTAACTCTATAAAATGCTGTACTTATTGTTGACAATTCCAATGAATGAGGAAAAATTTGTAGTGCATACATACAAATATATTTACAAATCAACAAAAAAACAGGCATGTGTTTCTGGATAAATGATGAAATATTTATATTTGCATCCTCTACTATCACACAGTGTCTTCAATTCTTTCTATATTTTTATTTGCCTTTACTGCACTTGTTTCCATTAATTAGCAGAACTTCCTCAACTTACTAAAGAGCATTTGAGAATCGCTATTTTCTCTAATTCAAAACTGGAAGCAGTTTCTAATGGAACGCATTTTAGTGTATTATTTTTATTTACTTTTCTCAATACTGGGAATTAAACCCCATGAGTGCTCAATCACTGGGCTGCATTCGCCCCTTCTCTTTTTTTTTTGGTACTGGAGATTGAACCCACTTAACCCCTGAGCCACATTCCCACTCCTTTTTTTCTTTTCCTTTTTATTTATTTTTATGTGGTGTTTTTACGAACCCAGGGTCTTACACGTGGGAGGCAAGCGCTCTACCACTGAGCCACAGTCCCAGCCCTCCTTTTATTTTCTAGACAGGGTTTCACTAAGTTGCTGAGGCTGGCTTTGAACTCAAGATCCTCCTGCTTCAGCCTCCCAAATTGCTAGGATTATAGGCATGCACTCTCTCCTGAGCCACAACACCACCCCCAACTTCATTATGTATTCAAAAGTCCCATAATAGTAAAAATTCTTTTAATAGCCTTAAAAAAATACTCTCACAAAAAAACATGTTCTAAGAATACTTGTTAAACTTCCTTTAAAAACTATGCTGTTGTTGCTGGGCACGGTGGGGAACACCTGTAATCCCAGTGGCTTGGAAGGCTAAGATAGGAGAGGAGGCACTAAGCAACTCAGTGAGACCCTGCCTCTAAACAAAGTATAAAACCTGACTGGGCATGTGGCTCAGCTTGCCCTGAGCTCAATCCCTGCTACCCCCATCATCAAAAAAAAAAGGGAAAAAAAACTATGCTATTGGGGCTGGTGTTGTGGCTCGGGGAGAGTGCTTGCCTAGCACACATGTGAGGCACTAGGTTCAATCCTCAGCACCACCTAAAAATAAATAAAGGTATTGTGTCCATCTACAATTAAGAAAAAAAAAAAAAAACTATGCTGTTAACTGGGCACAGTGGTGCATGCCTATAATCCAACATGAGAGGTTGAGACTGGAGGATTGCAAGTTTGAGGACAGCCTCTTCAACTTAGTCTCTATGCAACTGAGTCTCAAAATGAAAACTCAAAAAAAAAAAATAAAAAAGGAAGGGTGGATAGCTCATTGGGAAAGTGTCCCTGAGTCAATTGCCAGTACAAAAAAAATTCTATACATGAATAATTTACAAATGGCAC
>NW_025999872.1:427206-601406 GCF_001458135.2 Marmota marmota marmota
AAAAAAAAAAAAAAAAAAAAAAAAAAAAAAAAAGGTGGGGATGTAGCTCATTGGGAAAGTGTCCCTGAGTTCAATTGCCAGTACCAAAAAAAAATCTATACATGATAATTTACAAATGGCACACTAAAGACTTATGCATTTTGTGATATATAAATTTTACCCTTCACCCCTCCAAAAAACACTGGGTTCTAGGAAATGGCATACATGCTGAAGTCTTTAGAATGAAGTGTACTGATGCATGCAACTTACTTTAAGATGAATCAAAAGATGAACTGATGAAGAGATCAATAGGTATGAGGTAAAATATATGGCAAATATTAAGTGTAGACTCTAGGTGTTATATAATATACAGGTGTTCATTATAATTTTTTTTTTTTTTTTTTTGTAGCAGAGATTGAACTCAGGGGTACTCCACCACTGAGCCACATCCCCAGTGCTATTTTGTATTTTATTTAGAGACTGCGTCTCTCACTGAGTTGCTTAGTGCCTCCCAGTTGCCAAGGCTAGCTTTGAACTCGAGTTTCTCCCATCTCAGCCTCCCAAGCTGCTGGGTTACAGGCGTTCGCCACAACACTAGACCACTATAATTCTTTTAACCTGTGTTTTAATTTTATTATTATTTTTTTTTAAACAGTAAGCTGGGAACAGCATTGAACTCCTGTAATTTCAGCAACTAGGGAGACTGAGAACGGAGGATCACAGGTTTAAGGCCAGCCTAGGCAATTCAGCAAGCTCCTGTCTCAAAAAATAAATAAATAAAGGACTAAGGAATGTAGCTCAGTAGTTAAGTGCCCATGGGTTCAATCACCAGGGCCTTCCCCCGACAAAATAATAATAAATTGAGATGAAAATATTAAGAAACTTCAACCCTTGACAGTTAGGGACTCTGCAATTTGATGAATTCACACTAGTTTCTGAATAATTATAACTTTAAGTCACCAAAAATTACATTGACATACAAAACACTGCATGAATTTTTTAAATTAGTGTAATTTCTTTACTAGCATTCAATGACATTATCCTCATTCACAGAATTTACTGAGTGGTACAATGTATGATATGCACTTCATATTAATTAATTTAATCCTCACAACAACTCTAGAAGTAGATAATTATTATCTCTATTTTATTCATGGAGAAATTAAATCATTTTCCAAAGGTCACAAAGGAGCATTAGGATTCAACTCAGTTTCAATAAAAGCTCACATTTTTCTTTTGTAGACACAGATGAGTCCTCAAATATATAAGGTATATTTCATTGCCTAGGAACCAAAACAGTTTTCCACAGATAATACACTCTAAGGCTGAAATTTCTAATATGCCTTTCTCACAAAAATATTGTGAAGACATTATTACCATGTTTTTAGAGAAAGATTTTGAAAACTGTCAGTGGTCACAAGGTACCATTTAGTAAAGTTGTAAAGAAAACCAAATTGGGCTGGCCATGGTGGCACATGCCTGTAATCCCAAACTTGGAAGGCTGAGGCAGGAGGATGGAGAGTTCAAAGCCAGCCTCAGCAATTCAGCGAGGCCCTAAGCAACTTAGTGAGATCCTTTCTCAAAATAAAAAATAAAATGGGGGGGCTGGAGTTGTAGCTTAGCAGTAGAACACATGCCTCATTCGTGTGAGGCACTGGGTTCTATTCCTAGCACCACATATAAATAAAGGTCTATGAACTAAAAAATATGTTTTAAAAAATAAAGAAATAATAAAATGGGCTGGAGATGTTGCTCAGTGACTAAGTGCCCCTGGATTCAATTCCTGGTATCAGAGAGAGAGAGAGAGAGAGAGAGAGAGAAATTGTCCTAGGGACCAATTACTTCTAGGCTATTTAATGTCAAAAAGAAAACCACCTAATCAGGTGAATTTCCTCTCAAACATCCATTAAAAGATAGAACTCTGCCTGTCAATTAGGCAATGAATAAACTTACAGGTTTGGAGACTCAGTTTACAGCACAAATGGTAGGAATGACCTAAGCGAATAGCCTCAAGAGAACACAAATGAAAAGTTATAATCACTCAAGTCTCTAGTCAGGTCCAAGAAAGTTTAAGTACTAACACCAAGGGGATTTTTTAAAAACTTGAGGCAAAGCAACAGAAATAGGATCTAAAATTAACAATGCTCTGCACTCACCAGACAAAAGCCCATTTCTCTCACACAGAAGCATACAACTGAAGATCCCACTACTGGAAGTACCTACCTTTAAAAGCTGCAGGCATGTGAAATCTTTACTTCTCAAATTCTGGAGTAAAGGGAGACCAGACTTATCTACTTCAATGACTAGCCAATGGCAAAGTGTCCTAATCAAGCACAAACACTGGGGACTTCAACAAAAAGTTATCATGACTAATTGCCAGTTCCTCACAACCCACCCTACCTCTGGAAGGACTGTTAGACAAAAGCTCACCTGGGGAGCGGACTTCGACTGAGAGACCGCTTGCTCATGAAAGGGCTGCTGGAGCGCCTTCGACCATAGGGACTGGGTGATCTCCCGCTGTAAGAGCCACTCCTTTCATAGCTGGACGACCGTCTCCGGCTATAAGGACTCACAGACCTCTGTCGTCTACTGTAGGGGCTGGGTGACCGGGTACCGGACTGATAGGCAGAAGGCTCCTTGTAAGGTGGGCTGATGGACTGCCTTCTTGAGGTACTTCCAGGACTCTTCTTGTAGGAGTCATAATTGCTAGAGGTATGAGATCTCGGAGGACTAACGTCATAATCTTGGCCATAAGAAGCTCCTGAGGGGCTGTCATCTTGTTTGGAGCTGTCAGACCACTTCCTGTGGGGACTCCTGGATCTCCGTTTGGGGCTGTCCACTGTTTTGTAACTTTTGGGTGTTTCCCTTTTCCGATGACTTTTACTCCGATCTTTGTGTCCAGACTTTAGCTCACGTTCTTTCCGGGTCTTTTCCTTATGGAGTTTGGATGACCTGGATTCCTTGCTGCTGCTCTTGGATATCTGTGCCTTACCATAGTCATCGTTCTCCTCATTTGAACGCTTTGAACTTCCTGATACTCGGTCTTTCATCGATCCCGACTTGCTGGAGACTTCCTGGTTTTTTTCTTTTTCGGTCTGTTTAGTTTTTAGTAAGTCCCGGGAACGCCTGTGCTGGTGGTGACGATGTTTGTGCAGGCGGTCACTCCGATCCGTTCCACGACGTTCATCATTCTCCCTCCTATCTAATTTGAAGCCCATGTCGTCAGAGAAGGTGTCTGAATCAGAGCTGATGTCATCATACTCCACCAAAGGTTTGATAACTGTACCCAAGGATGCTTCGGGGGTCACCAACCCCATGTCTTTGGAGTGCTTGGACTTATGCCTCTTGTGCTTCGACACCAATCGGTGACGCTCTCTGCTGTTGGAGCTGCCACCTCCCGATGACGGCTGCAAAGTTCCAGAAGCTCCTCCACTCCCGTCCTTCTTGCCCCCATGTCTCTCTGAATTGGGCATTCCCTTTCCCCTGGCCTTAAGAAGGGGAAAAAGTTCCCCAGCACTCCAAGAAGTAACCCCCACCCACCCCCCCACCCTAAATCCACGCCCACCAAAGTGCCCCTAGAAGGTGGTGGGGAGGGAAGGGACGGTAGGCCAGGCTCCTCCTCCCTCCCGATTCCTCAGCACCCTCCTACATGAGGTGGGGGGTGAAGGAGCGAGGGAAGAAATGAGAGTTCCTCAGCAGTGGAGTTGCGAGACAACGAGTAGCTCCTTAAGTCTGCAACCCCCAACCCCGCGGAACCAGTCCTCAGGCCTCCGCGCCGGGAGGTGGAGGAAGTAGGTAGCCGACGGCCCAGGGATGTGGGGCCGACTCGGGCTCTGGGGCCCTGTGAAGACTGCGCGGGCCCTTCCCCTACCCGGTAGCCCGGCTCAGGGCGGCTTCCTGTCGCCGGGGTCCCGCGAACTAGGTACCTCACGCCCCCTTTGTCCCTCTTTCCTGAGGGAAGCCCCTTTTCTAGCCTTCGCCTCGCCTCAATACCTCACACTCACACTCGCTCCCTCACACAGATCTCAGTCACACACTAGATTAAACCGAAACGGCACTTGGGGGAGGGGGGAGGGGCAATCGCAGGAAATACCGCGAGAGCACAGCTCTCGCGATACTTCTAGCTTCCTTTTCGCCTCTCCCCACTACTCGATCTAACAACGCGAGAACAGGAACCTAAACGAGAAAAGCGTCCCGCAGATTCTCGCGATAAGGTTCCACCTTTTTATTTGAGGAAAGCTTTACAGAAACAGCTAGCAAAAAAATACGTATAAACGTGAACCGTACTGGTAACTCATTGAGCCGATATCCCCAGGTTCCGGTGCAAAAGCATTTTACGGT
Source organism: Marmota marmota marmota (assembly GCF_001458135.2). Taxonomy (NCBI): domain Eukaryota; kingdom Metazoa; phylum Chordata; class Mammalia; order Rodentia; family Sciuridae; genus Marmota; species Marmota marmota. Next base: position 431,527 of record NW_025999872.1, read on the forward strand.
ACTTTTAAGCAAGCCTTTTAGCTACCATGATAAAAATGTTTTTAACAGGGTAAAGGGCGAACGTGGTGACATTTCAAGTCCCTGAGTATTTAAAAAGCTTCGCACTTTTTTTTAATATTTATTTTTTAGATGGACACAATATCATTATTTATTTTTATGTGCTGAGGATCGAACCTAGGGCCTCGCAAGTGCTAGGAGAGCGCTCTACCGCTGAGCCACAACCCACGCCCCCCCCCCCGCACTTTTATTTTTAATTAGTTTTTTGTTGTTGTTTTCTTGGTTTTGTTTTGCGGAACAGGGATTGAACCCAGAAGGGCTTTACTGCTGAGCAACATCCCATTCCTATTTATTTATTTATTCTGTTTGTGATATTGGGAATTTAACCCAGGGGTGCTTTACCACTAAGCCACTTCCGAGTCCTCATTATTTTTCTTTCTCAATTTTACTTGTGGTGCTGGGGATTGTACCCAAGGCCTTGTGCATTCGAGGCACGCACTCTACCAACTGAGGTATATCCCCAGCCCCACCCTCATTAATTTTTACTGTGGGAGAGTGGGCTTTGAACTTATGATTCCCCCTTCTTCAGCCTCCCGGTGTAGCTGGGATTCCTAGTGTGCACCACCACTCCTGGCTAAGCCATTTTATTTTGAGATAGTATTTTACCAAATTGCTGAGGATCTTGCTAAATTGCTGAGACTGGCTTTGAATGAGTTATCCTTCTGCCTCACCCTCCAGAGTGGCCCCCCCAGACTTAGCCTGGAACTTTCCATCCTTCTAACTTGGCCTCCTGAAGCCTCCTGGGTCACTAGGATTAGGGGCGATCACTACCGCACCTGGCTTGTTTCCCATATTTATAGTGTAAGCTACATGCCAAGCATTTTACTTATGTTATCTCTAATACTCACAGCTACCCTGCAGGACATGATATCCTCATGACTGTTTTATAGATAATGCAATTCCATATTCAGAGAAGTTAAATAATTGAGGGTAACACAGGTAGTCCACCGAGTGCTGCAACCAAGAATCAAACATGTATCTCTGATACTAAAGCACAAATTCTTCCATCATGAGGCACTACCTCTCTGCCCTCTTCAAATCTAAAAGCCTTAAAGTTCCTCTGTTTTTGAGATAGTCCCAAGGCTCTTACGGATAATTTAGCTTTTTAACCTCACGCAAAATATTGTAACTATTAACAAGAAAAGAAAATGCCTTATACTGGTCTCTAAGTTTTCAAAACCTCAAACATGCATTAGCCCATTCCTTCTTTGCAACGCTGACATGGGACTGTGTAGGAGAAAACAAAGACACAGAGAGGTAACATGACCCAAGCTTCTTCATTCTTTCCTTCAACAAATTTATATGTGAGGATCCGGGGATATAGCCCCAGTGGTAAATGCGCATCTACCATACCTGAAGCCCTGGGTTCAATCACCAGCACCAAATAAATAATCAGGTTGTGATGGCACACAGCATGTAATCCCAGCAGCATGGGAGGCTGAGGCAGGAGGATCACAAGTTTGAAGTCAGTCTCAGCAACCTAGCAAGATCCTGTCTCAAAAAATAAAAAGGGCTGGGGCTGGAGCTGGGGCTCAGCAGTAGCGCAATTGCCTGGCATGTATGAGGCACTGGGTTCGATTCTCAGCACAACAGCACCACATATAAATAAGTAAGATAAAGGTCTATCAATAACTAAAAGATAGAAAAAATAAAAAGGGCTTGGGATGTGGCTCAGTAGTTAAGGGCCCTTGGGTTCAATCCCTGTTGCCAAATAAATAAATATTGAATTTATTAAATTTCAAAACCCTTCTACTTGTAATAGTACCCATTTAAATAGGCTTTCAAGTAGAATATAGGCAGCATATTGTACTATAAGTTATAAGGTAATAAATGTCATAAGAATGACATGGAGTTGGGCCTGGGGTTGTAGCTTAGTAGTAGAGCAATTGCCTAGCATGTGTTGAGACACTGGGTTGGATTCTCAGCATCCCATACAAAAAAATAAATAAATAACATCAAGGTTTGTTGACAACACAAAAATAAAGAAAAAAAAAAAAGAGAGAGAGAGAATGACACGGAGTACTGAATGCTCAGAAGTGACTGGGAGAGAAAGCTTTTCAGGGCTGGGAGTATAGTTCAGTGGTAGAGCCTAACATGCTGGAGGCTCTGGGTTCTATCCCCAGCAATATAAATAAATAAATAAAGGGCCGGGGTTGAGGCTCAGTGATAGAGCACTTGCTGAGCATGTGTGAGGCACTGGGTTCCATCTTGGTACCACATAAAAATAAACTAAGGTATTGTGTCCAGCTACAACTAAAATAAATAAATAAATGAAAATTAGGGGCAATTTATTTTGTTGTTTTGTTTGGGGTACCAGGAATTGAACTCAGGAGTACTTGACCACTGAGCAACATTCACAGCCCTATTTTGTATTTTATTTAGAGACAGGGTCTTACTGAATTGCTTAGAGCCTATCTTTTGCTGAGGCTGGCTTTAAACTCGTGATCCACCTGTGTCAACCTCCTGAGCTGCTGGGATTACAGGCATGTGCCATTGCACTTGGCTACTAGGGGCAATTTGTGCAGGCAATCCCAATAACTAGGAGGGAAGGGAACCCTGAGGAAGGCTGAGGCAGGAGGATAGCAAATTCAGTGCCAGCTTCAGCAACTTAGAGGGAAACTGTCTCCCAAAAAAAAAAAGGACCGGGGTATGAAAGGAAAATGAGAAACAAAAGACAAGAAATGAAAGACAGAGACCAGGCAACCAGGCAGAGAAGAGATAACAGGAGAGTTTATTTGTCAGAGCTGACAAAGGCACATCTTTCCATAGAGGAAGACAGGCAAAATAGGCTTGGGTTCCACAACTCTTATAGGGCAGGCTCAGCTTGGCAGGTCCTAATGCAGGTGCTTAAGGGTAGGGTTGGGATGTGGAAGTGATGATCCTTCTCAGAAATGCCCTTGGGCAGTGAAGGTTTGGGTTTGTGTGAGGGAGTGGGGTGAACCTTTCTCAAAAAGGCCCTTGGGCAGGAAAGCGAAACTTTTTATTAAACATGGAGGCTGTCACTTAAGATGGCCTTCCAGATGCTAAGCAAGGACCTTACAGGGTTGTAGCTTCCTGGTCAAGTGCCCCTAGGTTCAATCTTGATTACCAAAAAAAAAATTTTTTTTATATACTATATTTTTTACTTATGTGTTATTTTTAGTTATATGTGACAGTAGAGTTTATTTATACACTTATATATTTAAATATATTATTTATACAAACATGGAGTATGTTTTATTCTAATTAGGATCCCAGCTTTGTGGATGTACAGGATATTGAGATTCACTAGGGGTATATTCATATATGTACATAAGAAAGTTATGTTAGATTCATCCCACTGTCTTTCTTATCCCTATCCCTCCTCCCTTCCCTTCATTCCCCTTTGTCTAATCTATTGAACTTCTGTTCTTCCTCTCCCCCCTTGTGTATTAGCATTCACATATCTTGCAGAATATAAAACCTACCAAAAATAAACTAATTAAAAAAATTTAAAAGGAGGGGCATTTTAATGGGACCAGGAAGAGTGATTAGATTTTTATTTTCACTGTGTCTCCATCCCAACTACCATAAACTGAGCAATTCTCCTCTACCATGCCCTCTGCCATGATGTTCTGCCTCACCTCAAGCCCAGAGCAATGCAGTCGGCTGATGATGAACAAAAAGACTAAAACCTCTGATACCATGAGACCCAAATAAACCTTCTATAAAAACAAAAAAGAAAATCAGTAAGCCAGAGACCAGAAAAATATTCTGAATAAAGGTAAAATCCATTCTCAAATCACTGCCTAAAATGTTCTTGTATAAAATGTTCTGGTATTAAAAAAAAAATTTAAATCTAAATGTTTGAAAAATAAATAATGTTTGAGTCCATAAATTTTGATTGTAATTTTTTTGTTGTTATTGGTACTGGCAACTGAATCCAAGGGCACTTAACCACTGAACAACATCCCCTTTTTATTTTTTTATTTTTGAAATAGACTCTTGCTAAATTGCTGAGGCTGGCCTTGAACTTGGGATCCACTGGCCTCCAGCTTTGGCCTCCTGATCTCTGGGATTACTGGCATGTACTATCATGCCCAGCATTTGGTTGTAAATTTAGAAGATTAGTTTTCATGATCTCTTTTCTTTTTTGCCATGCTGAGGGTGAATCTAGGGTCTTGACCATGCTAGGCAAGTGCTCCAATTCTCACTTTCTAATCTTCTATGGAATTAAAATAAATGCTAACAAATAAAAAGAATGGGGGTGGGGGTATATCTCAGTTGGTAAAGTACTTGTCTCCCAAGCTCAAGGCCCTGGGTTCAATCCCCAGCACACACACACACACACACAAAGAGAGAGAGAGAGAGAGAGAGAGAGAGAGATTGGGAAAAGAAGGATAAAATTAAGAATGAGGTACTCGAACTCACATATGATAACTACTTATTCACTGCAGGAGAGCCTGGATATAAAGGTCCTCACCAATGGTTTGATTCTTTGTTTTTATTTTTGTGGTAGTGGGGACTTTACCACTGAGGGGATATCCCCAGCGCTCTTAATCCTGACACAGAATCTTAATAAATTGCCAGTCATGCTTTATCGGATTACAAGTGTATATCACCATGTCTAGATGTATTTTATATTTTTAACATCCCCCACCTCCAAAAACAGTTAGTTTATATTTGAGATTTCAGGAGTCCTCTGGAGCCTCCCTCAAAGCTTAGTTGTTTACAATTTACCCATTACCCATTTTGCCACATAAGAAGATTGTTCTTTTTAATTTTCTTTTTTTGTACTAGAGATTGAACCCAGGGGTGCTTTATCACTGAGATACATCCCCAGATCTTTTTTTAAAATTTTTTATTTATTGGACTGGGGCTGTGGCTCAGTGGTAGAGCACTTGCCTAGCATGTGTGAGGCACTGGGTTCGAATCCCCGGCACCACATAAAAATAAAACAAATAAAATAAAGGTGTTGTGTCCATCTACAACTAAAAAAAATATATAAAAAAAAATAAAATAAAATAAATTTTTATTTATTTATTTTTAATTTAGAGACAAGGTCTCACTAAGTTATTTAGGGCCTTGCTAAGTAGCTGAGGCTAGTCTTGAACTTGCAAACCTCCCACCTCAGCCTCCTCAGTTGCTAGGAAGCTTCTGTCTTTTTTCTTTTCTTCCATCTTTTCTTTCTTTTTTCTTTTTTTAATATTTATTTTTTAGTTTTCAACGGACACAACATCTTTGTTTGTATGTGGTGCTGAGGATTGAACCTGGGCCACACGCATGCCAGGAGAGCGCTCTACTGCTTGAGCCACATCCCCAGCCCCCTTATTTCTTATTCTTATTTTTCCTTATGAAAAATTCTGAACTGGGGATTATACCCAGGAGGGTCTCACTGAGTTGGTGAAGCTGGCTTTGAACTCGTGATCCGTCTGTCTCAGTGTCCTGAGCCACTGGAATTATAAGTGTGCACCACCACACCAAATTTTTTTTTTTAATATTTTTTTGGTTCTTGATGGACCTTTAATTTAGAGATTTTTTTTTTTTTTTTAATATTTGTTTTTTAGTTTTCGGCGGACACAACATCTTTGTTTGTTTGTGGTGCTGAGGATCGAACCCAGGCCGCCAGCATGCCAGGCGAGCATGCTACAGCTTGAGCCACATCCCCAGCCCTGATGGACCTTTATTTTAATAATTTATTTATATGTGGTGCTGACAATCGAACCCAGTGCTTCACACCTTCAAGGCAAGCACTCTATCACTGAGCCATAACCCTAGCCCTAAATGTTTTATTTTAAACAGAGTCTCAATATATATTATTACTGAGGTTGGTCTCAAATTTACAATCCTCTTGCCTCAGTTTCCAGAGTAGCTGGGATGTGTGCCACTGCAATACAATTTTTTCATTGATGTTCTTTTATCTGCATTTTACAATGAGAAATAACTTATCATTCTATTCTGTAAACAACATTTGGTTTGCAGTATTTATACGTTTTATAAGTTTAAATTATCTTAGCTAAACTTAGTACAGAAATTATTATTGATTTTATAAACAGTTTCATGAGACAGCTTTGTGGAGTATGTCTGTAATCCCATCTAATTGGGGGGCTGAGGCAGGAGAACCACAAGCCCAGGGCCAGCCTAAGCAATTTAGTCAGCCCCTGTCTCAAAATAAGAAAACAGGATGAGGGTATTGTTTAGTGGTAAAGCACTTGCTTAACATGTGCCAAGCCCTGTGTTCCATGCCCAGTTCCACAAAAGAAAAAAAAAATTTTCCATTAGAAAACAAAGAATAGGGCTGGGATTGTGGCTCAGTGGTAGAACGCTCCCCTCACACCAGCGGGACCTGGGTTCAATCCTCAGCACCACATAAAAATAAAGGCATTGTGTTGTGTCCATCTACACCTAAAAAAATAAATAAATATTAAAGATAAAAACAAACAAACAAAAAAGCATAGCTGTGTATTTAATTAACATTGAGATCGGCAGTTTGTGCATAATACTTAAAAACAAAATTTTGGTGGGCTTGGTGACATAGCCTGTAATTCCAGTGGCTAGGGAGGCTGAGACAGGAGGATCAGGAGTTCAAAGCCAGCCTCAGCAAAAACAAGACATTAAGCAACTTGGTGTGACCCTGTGTCTAAATAAAATACAAAATAGGGCTGGGGATGTGGCTCAGTGGTCGAGTGTCCCTGAGTTCAATCCCTAGTATAAAACATAAAAACAAAAACAAAAACAACAAAAAAACAAAAACCTCTGAATTATGTGAGTCCATTAAAGTTTTGGGCTATTTTTTTCATATTACCAGTTCCTAACACACTCAGGACTTCATAAATATTTAGTGAATGAAAACATTTTGACAATACGAAAGGTTCAGTATTTTATTTTTTAATATTTTTTGTTGTGGATGGGCACAATACCTTTATTTTATTTATTTATTTTTATGTGGTGCTGAGGATCAAACTCAGTGCCTCATGCATGCTATGCAAGTACTCTACCACTGTGCTAGAAACCCAGCACAAGGTGCAGTATTTTAACATATAAACCCATCTTTCAAATTTTTGCTTGGATAAATGCTTTCTGTACTCCTAAGAGTTGCCAGATTCATATTACATAATATTTATGTTATATAATATCTGGGACATAGTTTATACTAAAAATATTCAATTATCTGAAATTCAAATTTAAGTTAATGTTCTCTATTTTATCTGACAACCCCATCAATTTATTCCAACAACATGCATTAAGTTCATGACAGGTGACAGGAGCTGTACTAGGCACTGGAAAGAGTAGTGAAAGCCCAAGTGTAGCCCTCCTGACACCAGCAAGGAAGAGAGACATGAAGCAAATCATCACATGCTGATGATGAAATTACTATTAAGAGATTCTGGGGGCTGGAGTGGTGGCTCAGTGATAGAGTGCATGCCTAACATGCACTAGACACTGGGTTCGAACCTCGGCACCACATAAAAACAAACTAATGTATCCACCTAAAATTAAAGATACAGAAATAAATAAATGTTTTTAAAAAACGAAGTTTTGGGTGAAAAAGTTTGAAATAATTTAACAGAAAAACTCAGAGATTGGGGGCTGAGGCTGTAGCTCAGTGGTAAAGTGCTTGCCTCGCATGAGTGAGGCACTGGGTTCAATCCCCAGCACCATATAAAAATAAATACAGATACTGTGTGTTCATCTACTACTAAATAAATATTAAAAAAAAAAAACCTCAGAGATAAGAGAAATGTTGTTTCTGTTGTCTAGAGGAAGGGAAATTTATTTATTTATTTACTACTGTGGATTAAAGCAGGGGTACTTTATCATTGAGCTACATTCCTGTCTTTTTAATTTTTTTGTTTTGAGACAGGGTCCCACTAAATTGCTGATGCTGGGCTTGAAATGGCAAGGATTTTCATGCCTTAGCCTCTTAAATATCTGGAATTACAGGTGTGCGCCATTTTGCCTGTTTAGAGGAAGGGATATTTAAATGGAGAACTAAGAAGGCCTGGCTGGGGATGTAGCTCAGTGGTAAGAATGCAAACATAGCATTAGCAAGGACCTGGGTTAAATCCCCAGCACAAGGGCTGGGGTTGTAGCTCAGTTGGTAGAGCATTTGCCTAGCATATGTGAGGCACTGGGTTCAATCCTCAGCACCATGTAAAAATAAATAAATAAATAAAATAAAGACATTGTGTCTCTCTACAAGTTAAAAAATATTAAAAAAAAAAATTCCCAGCATCATACATAAAAAAGGATTAGCGAGGTGAGGCTGGTGGAATAGAGACTTCCTAGCAGCTTTAGAAATCTTTTGAAGGACTTTGGGAGAGGAAGGAGTGCAGGTATTTTCTGTAAGAGAGAAAGAAAAGGCCAATGTGGTTGGGAATTGGCAAAGGGAGAAAAGTTGTGTCTAGCAGAGTGTTTAGATCCAGTAAATGATTTGCTCATTAGACCAAGTATAGTACTAGGTATTGGGGATTCAGAAACAATGGGCAATTCTGCCCCAAACAACTGTCTAGAGATCCTAAGGAATGAGAATAAGCAATAGGCAACAGAAAAAAATTGCATTGTACTTTCAGGGGGCATGTTATAGATATCTTTGTGGCAGTAAACATTTTCGCATGTATTCCCAAAGAGTTATTAAATTTATACTGCTGTGCCTGTTCACCTGGACTGCAGTATCTGCTGGGATTGCTTTGGAGATGTTTGAATAGATGTTTTTGAAATGTGAGAAAAATTTGAGCTAGTAATATACTGCATAAATTCTTGGAGCAAGGGCATGGTGGTGCAGACCTGTAACCTTAGCAACTTGTCAGGCTGAGGCAAGGGGATCATCACAAGTTCAATGCCAGCCTCAGCAACTTAAGCCATAAGCCATTTAGTGAGACCCTGTCTCAAAATTAAAAAATGAGCTGGGGATAGGGATCAGTGGTTAAGCACCCCTGGGTTCAATTCCTGGAATCATTTAAAAAAAAAAAATCTTGGAGCAAACTAGGCAAATCCAACTTTTCGCAGTTATTATTTTAAAGGATGTGTATCAGTAAAGAATACTTAAAAGTAGCCTTAAGAGGTTTCACCCTAGCGGGTGCTGTGGTACACGCCTGTAATCCCAGCAGCCCAGGAAGCTCAGACAGGAGGATAGCTATTTCAAAGCCAACCTCAAAAATTTAGCGAGGTGCTAATCAACTCAGTGAGAAACTGTCTCTAAATAAAATACAAAATAGGGATGGGGGTGTGGCTCAGTGGTTAAGCGCCTGTTGCTAGCACTACTGTATTTTAGTCTGGTTCTTCGGTTCCAATGGTAAGGAAGTTCTCTGCATTACCCTGAATTTCCCTTTGTGAGAATATAAGGACACAGAGATAATCACACATTCTTTGTGATTCGCAGTATAGTACAGAAAACAAGTGAAGCTTCCTGTTTTCACTAGGATCACAAAAAAGGGACACAATGAAAAATAATAACTATTTTTAATAGCATTAGTTGCATTGACTGCTACAAACCAGCAGTTTTACATTAATCCAAAATTCTCACAGAACTTCAAAAATATTACTAAAGAAATATTTATTTGAAAAAGAAGAAAGAAAATGGTTCTTGTTAGGCTGATACAGTTATTACAGTTAGTAGCTCACAGAAACTTACTTTTCTTTTCTTTTGGTGGTGTTGGGAATGAACCCGGTCCCTGTTATGTGGAATAAACCGTCCCCAATGAAGTACCCCCCCAGCCTAAACTTACTGTCTTATTTTTGGGCACGGGGGCACAGGCCTGTTATCATAGCGGCTTTGAAGGATGAGGGAGGATTGCAAGTTCAAGGCCAGCCTCAACTACTTAGCAAAAGCTTGTCTCAAAATAAAAATATTTTATTTTATTAAAATACAAAGGGCTAGGGATGCTGTTCAGTGATTAAGCGCTCCTGAGTTCAATCTCCAGGACAAAACAAAATCTCAAACAAATTTTTCAGTAAAGAGAGCTAGAGATTTTTTCTTTCTTTTTTTTTTTTTTTTTTTTGGTACTAGGGATTAAACCCAGGGGCGCTTTACTCCTGGGCTACCTCTCCAGTCATTTTTATTGTGCAACAGAGTCTCGTTAGGTTGCTGTGGGTCAGAGTTAGATATTTTTATTTGTAAAATGAAAATGCCGTTTTTTTGCAAAGAGGCCAAAATCCACCTGCCCACAAGTTCAATACTAAGCAGTGTGAGGATTGAAGCAAATGGCAACTAAGGGAAGGATGGGTTGATGGAAATCTCGCGTGAAGTACACCTTAACTAATTTTCGCGAGATTTTGTATCCTCTTCCTCTGTCTCGTAGGATCCTGGCTAATCTCGCGATCCTTGGGAAGTTCCGTTGGGGAAGATGGCGGCGGCCGCGAGTACCCTTCTCTTCTTGCCGCCGGGGACTTCAGACTGAGCCTTCCCGGGAACAGTGGGGACTATTGGTTCCCTGCATCCCGGGAGCTCCAGTCAGCTTGGTTCCCCTGTTGGTGGTGGGGAAAAGCTTATCTTCTTGTGGCAGATCCAGGCCCTCACCGCCGTCAGGATGAAGGCTCAGGGAGAAACCGAGGGTGAGTGAGAGCAAAAGGAGGGGGCGGACACTACTGGGGGAGCCAATGTGTAAGAAGTGGTAGAGGCCGGTGTCCCATGAGGGCTACTTTCTAGAGGGCATAAAATCCGGGAGGTGGAATGTGCTTTTTAGGTTATGACCATCCTTCCTTAATGATTATAGAGCCCCGACTTGGGGGTAACGAGGACTCCCAACTTTTGTGGAGGTTTTCTGCACAATTAGGGACAGTTTGGCCTGAGAGCATTTTAGCCTAAAGTGGTAGGAGACAGGGCGAGTGAATCTAAAACCTCCTTAAACTTTGTTCAGGGAGAGACGTCTGAATAACATAAGAACAATAATACAAAACGGTGTGTCAGATTACTGGAGGATATTTTGTTTTTGAGTGAAATGGTATTAAAAGCCAGCAGTTCCCTAGAATGTCACAGTGCTCAGATCTTGTGCTTCTGTATATTTTAAAACTGCTCTGGATTTCTTTCTTTCCATCGGAGAAACTCATAACTGCTGAAAAAATAACTTTCTTTTGGAACTTATATTCTCTAAATTTCCACATTCCTGTATAAATGCTTTCTTAGCATTTTGGGCATGCTTATTGCTATAGCCCACTTTCCCCACCTTTAGGAGCAGGCATTGAACCTTGTTTAAAGGGCGCTTAAACACTGGGCCACACCCCCAACCGTTTTTTTTTTTTTTGTGTGTGTGTGTGTTTGGTACTAGGAATTGAACCCTGGGGCGCTTAACCACTGAGCCGCATCCCCCCCACACCCCCAACCCTTTTTTATTTTGAGACAGGGTCTTACTAAGTTGCTTAGGTCCTCAGCCCCCAGTCCCTGGGATTACAGACCTGCATCCGCTACAGCTCACTTTATTGTTACTGTTTACTTGTCTTTCATAGTTTGTTTTGCGCTTCTTATACCAGGGACCCTGCCTTACTCAAGTATGTGTACTCTGTAGTGTATAATAGTTGCTCAAAAAGTGTTTGATTTGAGCATCAGCAGGCATCTCAAGAAAAAGAAGATGGGGGCTGGGGCTCAGGGAAGCCACTTGCCAGGAATGTGTGAGGCACTGGGTTGTATTCTCAGCACCACATAAAAATAAATAAACTAAAGATCTGTCAACAACTAAAAAAAATTTAAAAAAGAAAAAAGAAAAAGAAGATGTATGTTTTGAAAGGGAAGAAGAAAAATACACTTCTTGGGTGCAAGGGGATAACAAGTGGAAATGGAAACCTCAGGAGACAGGAGTTTTGTCTAGTTTTCTTACTGTTGTATCCCCAGCATTTGTAATTGTGCCTGGATGAATGACTTTAAAGTGAGAATTGGTAGAAATGTGTTCAAAACTATAAACTGGCTCACATAGTCAAAATCAGTTTTCCAGAAAATGAAAGCATAAAAGGAAAGTTTATTACCTTAATTCTAATTAATCTGTTCATCTTTCGGTACCAACATTAGTTGTCTGTTTTTCTATGTTCTTCCCACCATTGATTATGAACTTTTTCTCCTTTTGATATTGAGTAGTAATGCCTTTTTAAATTCTTTCTTTTGGCAGTACTGGTGAAAGAACCTAGGGGTGTGCTACCACTGAATGATAATAGTGATGGAAGCATCCCTGTGTTCAATCCCCAGTACTGCCAGATTTTATTTTATTTATTTTTTTGGTACCAGGGATTGAACTCAGGGGCACTTGACCACTGAGCCCCATCCCCAGAACCTTTTTATACTTTATTTAAAGACAGGGTTTCACTTAGTTGCTTAGCACTTTGCTTTTGCTGAGGCTAGCTTTGAATTCACAGTCCTCCTGTCTCAGCCTCCTGAAACGCTGGGATTACATGCTTGTGCCACCACATCCAGTAGATTTTATTTTTATTTATTTATTTTGGTACTGGGTGTTGAACCCACTGGTGCTTTACTACTGAGCTACATATCCAGACCTTTTCTTTTTATTTTGGTACCAGGGATTGAACTCAGAGGCACTCAACCACTGAGTCACATCCCCGCCCTATTTTGTATTTTATTTAGAGACAGGGTTTCACAGAGTTGCTTAGCACCTTGCCATTGCTAAGGCTGGCTATGATCCTCACATCTCAGCCTCCTGAGCCGCCAGGATTGCAGGCGTGCGCCACCCAGTTAAATTTTTTTTGTTGTTGTTTTTAGTTGTTGATGGAACTTTATTTTATTTATTTGCATGTGGTGCTGAGAATTCAACCTAGTCCCTCATACATGCTATGCAAGTACTCCACCACTGAGCTACAATCCCAGCCCAATCCCTAGACCTTTTTATTTTTTAATTCTAGACATAGTCTTGCTAAATTGCTTAGGAACTCTGTAAATTGCTGAGACTGGACTGGAACTTGCTAGCCTCCCTCCCTAGCCTCTGGAATTGCTTACAGTCATGTACCACTACACCTGGCTTATTTATTTATTTATTTTTTATTTTTGGTACTGGGTATCGAACCCAGAGGTGCCTAAACCACTGAGCAATATCCCCAACCATATTTATTTTTTATTTTGAGACAGGGTCTCACTAAATTGCTTAGGTTTTCACTAAGTTGCTTAGGAACTTGCTGAGGCTGGCCTCCAACTTGCAATCCTCTTAGCTAACCCTCCTGAATCATTGGAATTACAGGTATGCATTATTGTGCCTGGCTTAATGTCTCTCCTTTTAAGAGCATTTCTTATTTTGCATTTCACTGGTCATTTCCACATTTACTTGTCCACACCATATCCTCACAGAACATCTTAGGCATATTATGTTTATTCATGTGGTAAAGTGTCCCTGGGTTCAATTCCCCAGTACCAAAAAAAATAAAGAAAAAGAATTGGGGTTGGAGGGCTTTGGAGGTTTGTTTACATGCTTAGTCCAGACTGGGAAGCCAGTGTTTTCTACCTTTCTCTTGTTTGCTGATAACCCATCTATCTCTTCCCCATTCACATACTTTTACATGGCCTTACCCCCCCCACTACTGGGTGTCCTATTACACCCCCCAGAGGTGTCCTATTACTGAACTATACCCCCAGCCATTTTTTCTTAATCTTTTACAAGATTTTACTGTTTCTCAGACTTGCTTCAAACTTGCAATCCTCCTGCCTCAGCCCTCATGAACCATGCACCACCGTGTCCTCCTTTGTCCATATAATTTTAATTACAGTTGAAATTGGCAAATAGAGCCTGTTTTTTTTTTTTTTTTAATCATACTTATAAATAGCTCTCTTAAGATTATCACAAAAAAAAATTAAGGAAGTTGCTGGGTGCAGTGGTGCACTTCTATAATCCCAGCAGCATGGGAGGCTGAGAAAAGAGGATTGCAAGTTCAAAGTCAATCTCTGCAATTTAGTAAGGCCCTAAGCAACTTGGTGAGACCCTGTCTCAAAAAATAAAAGGGTTGGGGATGTGGCTCAATGGTTAATCACCCCTGGGTTCAATCCCTGGTACCCTCCACTAAAAAATAAAAATAAGGAAGGCAGTATTTTCACACTGAAAAGTAATCAACCAGGGGCTGGGGATGTGGCTCAAGCCGTAGCGCGCTTGCCTGGCATGCATGCGGCCCGGGTTCGATCCTCAGCACCACATACAAAGATGTTCTGCCCGCTGAAAATTAAAAAATAAATATTAAAAAATTCTCTCTCTCTCACTCTCACTCTCTCTTTAAAAAAAAGAAAAGTAACCAACCAGGCTGGGGTTGTGGCTCAGTGGCAGAGTGCTTGCATGTGTGAGGCACTAGGTTCGAACCTCAGCACCACATAAAAATAAGTAAAATAAAGGCATGCTGTCCATTTACAACTACCAAAAAATAAATAAATAAATAAATAAAAGAAAGAGAAAAAGAAAATAGTAACCAATAATAACCATAGAAAGGGTAAATTCAAATGTATGCTCAAAATATATTATGCAAGGGATTTCATGTATATTAACATGGTTAGGGATGGGCCAGGGATAGCCTATTTCTGGGCTACAGCCCTTTCATTTTTTACTTTGAGATGAAGTCTCTTTGAGTTGCCAGTGCTGACTTTGAAGCTGTGATTCTCCTGCCTCTCAAGTGGCTGGGATTACAGGTGTGCACCAGTGTGCCCAGTGAAATGGTTGTTTTTTGGTTCTCATGGATGTGTGTTCTCTGATTTTCATTTTGTAAGACCTGTAATGTATGTGTATTCTTGCCATTGAAGGATTCTTTTAATCTGGGTACACTTGTAATCCCAACTACTCAGGAGGTTGAGGCAGAAGGATTTGCTTGGAACTGATAAGTTGAAGCTTAGCCCAGTGAATATGAGACCCTGTGTCTGTCTGTATTGTCTGTTTTTCTCTGTTTTTTTTGCGGGGGGTACTGGGGATAAACNTAACTGGGGTCACATGGGGCTGGAGCCTTTTAAAAAAATTTTTTTTTAGTTGTAGATGGACACAAATCTTTATTTTTTATTTATTTGTTTTTATATGGTGCTGAGGATTGAACCCAGGGGTGCCTGGCTTAAATGTTGTTTTCTTTTTTTTAATATATATTTTTTTAGTTGTCAGTGGATCTTTATTTTTATTTATTTATTTTGTGGTGCTGAGAATCCAACCCAGCGCCTCACACATGCTGGGCAAGCGGTCCACCACTGAGCTCCAGCCCCAGTCCATGTTGTTTTCTTTTAAGAGACAGGGTCTTGCAGGTTGCGGTGGTGCATGCCTGAAGTCCTAGCTACCCAGAAGGCTGAGGCAGGAGGTTCGCAAGTTTGAGGCTAGAATTGACTCTGTCTAAAAAAGGGCTGGGAGGTGTGGCCCAGTAGTAGAGTACTCCTGGTTTCAGTCCCCAATACCACAAAACAAACAACTTTATGTGCTTTGAAGTAAATGATAAACTATTTTAACCGAATTCTTAGATAAAATATGGGGGTTGCGTTTGTAAGAAAAATCGTGGAAGGGCTTGATAAAGTGTTTCTAATAGTGTTTTCTGATTTATATTGCAGAATCTGAAAAGCTGAGTAAAATGAGTTCTCTCTTGGAACGGCTCCATGCAAAATTTAACCAAAATAGACCTTGGAGTGAGACCATTAAGCTTGTGCGTCAAGTCATGGTGAGGATTGTGTTGAAATGGGTGAAGTTGTGCTTAGATAATTACTTAAGAAGTTCAGTTTGGAACATGAATTTGTTCAAACTACCTATAGTAGTGTGTCTTAAGTTTTACTTATCATAAAATACTTGAATACATGGTGATTATCAATTTCAGGGATCTTCTGAGGAAGAATGTATACATTTATTCCTTAGTATCTGGGGGGGATTGTTTTTAGAACTCCCCATGGATACCAAAATCTATGGATGCTTAGTCCGTATTATAAAATAGCAAAGTATTTGTATATGAGCCATGAACTTCTTCCTGGATACTTTAAATGATCTCTCCATTACTTATAATACTTAACACAATGTAAATGCTGCTATATAAATGTTATACTATATAAATTGTGTTTTGTTTTGTACTAGGACTCAAACCCAAGATTGCTTTACCACTGAGCTATATCCCTGGTCCTTTTTATTTCATATTTTGAGATAGGGATTATTAAATCGCTTAACATCTTGCCTCAAACCTGGGATCCTCCTGCCTCAGCCTCCAGAGTCGCTTGAATTACAGGTGTGCACCACTGCACTAGGGTTTTCTCATCTATAATTGGTAAATGCAAGGATGTGGAATTTGAGGATACAGAGTGCTGACTATATTTGTAAAATTGTGTTAGAATACATTGGGCTATTTCATGCAAAGGTGCTAAGAAATACACCTGTGAGGGACATATTTGATATACTGGTATCGAAACACTCTCTCTCTCTCTCTCTCTCTTTTTTTTTTTTTTTTTTTGGTGTGGTCCTGGGGATTGAACCCAGGGCACTCTATCATTGAGCTACATCCTCAATCCTTTTCATTTTATTTTGAGACAGTCTCATGAAGTTGCTTAGTATGGCTTAGAATTTGTGATCTTCATGCCTCAGCATTCTGAGACCCTGGGATTACAGGCATGCGCCAACGTGTCTGGTTAAGAGACATTCTTTTTTTTTTTTTTTTTTGTACTGAAGATTGAATCCTGGGCATTTCACTGAGTTACATTCCCAACCAAGCCCTTTTTATTTTTCATTTTGAGACAGGGTCTTGCTAAATTGCTGAGGGCCTCACTAAGTTGCTGAGGCGGCTTGGCACTTCTGATCCTCCTGTTTTACGCTCCTAAATCACTGGGATTATAGGCACATGCCACTGCATCTGGCCTAAGAGACATTGTGTCAATCGCCTTCATTATGGTTTGATATTACCTTTACTGTGTATAGTATCAAGAATTTTTGATTCATTCTTCTTTTTAAATACCTTTATTTGACTTATTTTTATGTGGTGCTGAGGATCAAATCAGGTGCCTCATATGTGCTAGGCAAGTGCGCTCCCATTGAACTATAGCCATAGCCCTTGCTTCATTCTTTTTTTCTTTTGTTTTTGTTTTATATATTTTTTTTTTGTATCCGGGATTGAACTCGGGCACTCAACCACTGAGCCACATCCCAACCCTATTTTCTATTTTATTTAGATACGGTCTCACTGAATTGCTTAGCACCTTGCTTTTGCTGAGGCTGCCTTTGAACTCATGATCCTCCTGCCTCAGCCTCCCCAGCTGCTGGGATTACAGGCATGCACCACCGCGCCTGGCCCTTGCTTCATTCTTAATGCAGGTGAACTCTAGATTTTCACCTATTCACTGTTAACCTCTTTACAGTGCTGTTTCCTCCTTAATCATTCACCAATATGGGGATCCTTTAGCCAGTTAAGTGGAAGATGGGGGTAGGGGTAAGTGATGATCTGTTTAAAGGTTCTGTGTGGTGGTGTTTTTTTTTTTTTTTAAATATTTTTAGTTATAGATGAACATAATAATTTTTATTTTGTTTAGTTTTTTTTGCGGGGGGTACTGGGGATAAACTCGGGCACTCAACCACTGAGCCACATCCCCAGTCCTATTTTGTATTTTAGAGACAGGGTCTCACTGAGTTGTTTTATAGTGCCTCGTGGTTGCTGAGGCTGGCTTAGAACTCACCATCCTTCTGTCTCAGCCTCATGAGCCACTGGGATCATAGGCATGTGCCACTGTACCTGGCTTGTTTAGGTTTTTCTAATGTGGTTCTGGGCATCAAACCCAGTGCCTCATACATCCTAGGCAAGCACTCTACTCCAGCAAGCACTCTACTCCAGGCAAGCACTCTACTCCAGCTCCTAAAAGCTCAATGTTAGAAGTTCATTCATTTGCTGGGCACAGTGGTGCATACCTGTAATCTCAGTGACTTGGGAGGCAGAGGCAGAGGCAGGAGGATTGCAAGTTTGAGGCAAACCTCAGCAGCTTTAGCAAGCCTAAGAAACTTAACAAGATGCGTTTCAAAATAAAAAATTAAAAGGGCTGGTAATGTGGATCAGTGGTTAAGTGCCCTTGGGTTAAATTCCCTGTTACCAAAAAGAGTTCATTCATATGATTCCTGTGATAGTCACATGACATAGGAAACCTTATTCCCATTTTTTTGATCTTGGTTTAAATGCTCTATCACTTTGTGATTGCTTCACTTGTGATTTATTAACTTTTCTGTATTCTAGTTGGGCCTGGAGGTATGTACCTGTAATTCCAGCAAGTCAGGAGGCTGAGGCAGGCAAGACCAGTCTCAGTAACTATTTCAAAATAAAAAATAAAAAGGGCTGAGACTTAAGCTTAGTGGTGAAGCACCCCTGGGTTCAATCCCCAGTACCAAAAGAGAAACAAAAACAAAAAACAAAACTTTTCTGTATTCTGTATGTTGTACTTAATGTTTTTTTATTTTTTTTAAAAAGAGAGAGAGAGAGAGAGAATTTTTTAATATTTATTTTTTAGTTTTTCGACACAACATCTTTGTTTGTATGTGGTGCTGAGGATCGAACCCGGGCCGCACACATGCCAGGCGAACGTGCTACCGCTTGAGCCACATCCCCAGCCCCTTAATGTTGTTACTCTCTTCTCCCTACCAAATTTTACTTTGGTTTCAGAATAAGTCCAGTTTAGTAGATTAGTGTTTAAAATGATCTTATCAGCACTAGCAGAAGAATTAAATTTGTTGTAAAAAGACTTGAACTTGAGGCATTGGGGATGTGCCTCAGTACTGGAGCACTTGCCTAATAGCATCTTCTAGACCCCAGGTTTAGTCTGCAGTACTGCCGAAAACAAAAAACAAAACAAAAAACTCCCTTGACTCCAATATTTACTAGTTGACATTCAACAAATTAATATAACCTCTTTGAATTTCAGTTTTCTTATCAGGAAAATGGAAGCATTATGACAATTTGCTCTTCCATATTTTTAAATTTTTTTTTTTAAACTTATTTTTTAGTTGTATTTGGACACAATACCTTTATTTCATTTGTTTATTTTTATGTGGTGCTGGGGATCTAACCCAGGGCCTTGCATATGCTAGGCAAGTGCTCTGCTGCTGAGCCACAGCCCAGCCCCTTTCATAAGTTTTGTTGTAAGGATCACATGAGATAGTGGATATCAAAATATCAGAAATGGGGCCTGGGGTTGTGGCTCAGTGGTAGAGTGCTTGCCAAGTATGTGTGAGGCACTGGGTTCAATCCTCAGCACCACATAAAAATAAATGAAAAAAATAAAGGTCTGTCAACATCTAAAAAAAATTAAAAAAAAAAAGTGAATTGCAGTTTTTCACTCTGGAAATTAAGAGGTCTTATTTAAAGCCCCAAGGCTATCACATTCTTGTTTGAAATATATTCTTTTAAGTCATATTGTCATTAAAGACATGAACGTGAGATAGAGAGATTCCAGGTGGCTCTTAAGGGCCTCTCTTTACCTGGGCTACTACTAGTGTTTTGTTTTCATAACCATGGCTTCCCTTTGAACTTATCTCAGTTGTACAGGTTCAAAAATTTGGGGCCAGGAAATGTGGCTTATTAGTAGAGTGCTTTCCTAGTGCATGTTTGAGGCCCTGAGTTTGATACCCAACAATACATACACAGAAAAGGAAAAGAAAGAAAGAAAAAACAAATGCAAGTAAGGCTTTTAAGAATTTTCATCAGCTGGCATACTAACCAAATCTCGGTAAATTAGCATGGAAATCAGATGCTTATTTATTAACTTATGACAGGGTTTATTTTTCTATTTTCCAAAATACTGATATTCACTGCTCAGAATACCCCCTTCTCTATTCAGGATACAAAGGAAGCCAGATTATTAATAAATCAAGTGTGTTTTATGAGGATGAGCATGGAATTAAAGAAGAGAGAGACTTATTAGGGCATGAAAAAAAATCTGAAAAACACCCTTTGTACTGTAAAATTTCACGTTTTGGGGATCTGGAATTTTTTTTTTTTTTTTTTTTTAAATACCAGGGATTAAACCCAAGGGTGCTTAACCACTGACCCATATCCCCGGCCCTTTTTATTTTGAGACAGAGTCTCACTAAATTGCTGAGGGTCTCACTAAATTGCTGAGGCTGGCCTCAAACTTGCAATCCTTTTTCTGGTCTTAGCCTCCTGAGTGTGCCACCCTGGCCGGCAGGGGACTGGAATGTTTTGCATAAAGAAACTTTTTCTCTAGTTAAAGTTAGAAACACTGTGCTGAATTTTTGTTCATTGGAAGTTTATCTTGTGAACTATACATTCTGTTTCCTAGAGTCTAGTCTGACTAAGGTTTGGTTGTGTTTCTCAGGCCGCATACACCTTGGTATATTTGGGAATTCCCAATTCTCATGAGCCACCTCATTTATCTGTCTAATCTTAGGTGGTAATCATTCCTTTGGATTTTTCTTTAAAGCTTTATCTTACTTTAGATATAGGAATACAATATTCTGCTATATATGGATATTGCTATACTTTCTTCCTTTGGATGGATAGACAGAGTAATAGTGAAGAGGCTATAGATTGTATAGATGATATGAACTATCCTAAAATATTACTTTCAGGATAATATGTATGTTAACCTTAAACATGGTTGACTTCATTGATCTTTACATCAATTGTTTTCCCACTTGATATAGGAGAAGAGGGTTGTGATGAGTTCTGGAGGGCATCAACATTTGGTCAGCTGTTTGGAGACTCTACAGAAGGCTCTCAAAGGTTTGTAAATATCTTTGAAATATACTGATTTTATAAAAATCTCCATTTAAGAAAGTCTGTTTTATATTAGAAATACAAATTGAAGTAGGTCAACTTTCTCTGCTATGTGTTGCTCTTACTTTCATTTATGGATTTGAAATCAGCTCTTTCCTGAACTTTTTTTTGGGGGTGGGGTAGTGGTGCCAGGAATTGAACCCAGGAGCACTTAACCATCACGCCACATCGTGGGTCCCTTTTTATATTTCATGAGAGACAGGGTCTTGCTGAGTTGCTTAGGGCCTCACTAAGGTGCTCAGGCTGGCTTTGAACTTGCAATCATCATACTTCAGCGTCCTGAGCCACTGGGATTACAGGTGGTGTGTTACCGCGTCTGGCTCTTTCCTGAAAAAAAAAATATTTTATTAGTTGTTGGTGAACCTTTATTTATTTTTATGTTGTCGTGAGACTCCAACCCAGTGCCTCACACATGCTAGGCAAGCATTCTACCACTGAGCCATGACCCTAACTCCTGATTCCTGAACTTTAAAACATTTGAATGTGATCTTACTTTGGAGGCTGATAGAGACTTAAAAGATAATTAATGAAGATATAAGATAGCAGAAAAAAAAGAGAGATTTTCTTCTGTACATATTCTTTTCTAATTAATTCTCGATAACACTTAAAAAATTTTTGTTTTTTAGTTGCTGATGGACCTTTATTTTATTCATTTATTTATATGTGGTGCTGGGAATGGAACCCAGTGCCTCACACATGCTAGGTAAGCACTCTTAGCATTCAACCACAACCCCAGCCCAGACGGTGGAATTTTTTAAAATTATTTTTTAGTTGTAGATGGACACAATACTTTTATTTATTTTTTTATGTGGTCCTGAGGATCAAACCCAGTGCCTTACACATGCCAGGCAAGCACTCTACCACTGAGCCAGCCCCACAAGATTGAATTAAATTTTTTTTTTTTTTTTTTTTTAGTGTTGATGGACACAGTACCTTTATCTTATTTATTTATTTTTATGTGGTGCTGAAGATCAAACCCAGTGCCTCATCCATGCTAGGGAAGCGTTCTACCATTGAACTACATCTGCAGCCCAGAAGATGGACATTTTAGCTATCTAGAATGTTTTCAAGAAAGCAAACATAAAATTTAAATCATGAGCTTGATTATTCATACTTATAATGACTAATTCTGTTTTTGGGGAGACAGGAAAGTAAAAACAGATTTTAATGAGCTGTGAATGCAGCCCAGTGGTACAGTGTATGCTTAGTATACACAGAGCCCTGGGTTTAGTCCCAAGCACCACAGAAGTAGATAGACACACAAATTTTGCTGTGATCCACCACAAGTGAATGTGATTCACTTGAGTAATTTTTTCTTTTGTATTTGTAGTAAAATACATATAACCTAAAATTTATCATTTTAACTATTTTTATTTTTTATCTTAATTATATAGTTCTTTTGTTTTTTTTCCCCTACTGGAATTGAACCCACAGGCACTTTACCATTGAGATATATTCCCAGTCCTATTTATTTATTCATTCATTCATTCGTTTATATGTGTGTGTGTGTGTGTGTGTGTGTATGTGTATATATATTTTTTGTTGTTGTTGTTGATGGACTTTTAAAATTTATTTATATGTGGTGCCTCACACATGCTAGGCAAGCGCTCTACCACTGAGCTACAACGGCAGCCCTCCTTTTAATTTTTTTTATGTGTAACAGGGTCTTCCTAAGTTGTCCAGGCTGGCCTCAAATTTGGGATTTTCTTGCTTCAGCCTCCCAAGCAGCTGAGATTAAAATGTGCAGCACTTGCTCCAGGCAGTTGCTTGTGTTTTATGACTGTTGTAAATCAATGCTGTGAATATTGAGGTATTGTACTAGTGAGCAACATACCCAGCTCCCCTCTTTTTTTCTTTTTTTTTAGTTGTAGTTGGACACAATACCTTTATTTTACTTACGTATTTTTATATGGTACTAGAGCATAGAACCCAGGGTCTTGCAAGTGCAAGGCGAGCGCTCAACCGCTGAGGCACAACCCTAGCCCCTCCTCCTTTTTTTTCTTGAGCTTGGTATTGAACCCAGGGTCTATTTCATGCCTGGAAAATCTGCTTTACTTACCCCAGGGTGTTTGTTTAAATGCATACATATACAACATGAATACACAGACATACATGTGTATATATGCATATATATACCTATATGTGTGCAGACACACTTAAATGTTTGTACATGTATGTATGCATATACATATACATGCATATATATCCCACAGACATCTAGTATGTACACACATATACAATTCTTTTTTTATGTACATTTATTTATTTATATGGTGCTGAGGATCGAACCCTGTGCCTCACACATGCTAGGCGAGCGCTCTACCACTGAGCCACAACCTCAGTCTTCTTTGTTTTTTTTTTTTTTTTTTAGTATTCATTTTTTAGTTGTAGTTGGACATAATACCTTTATTTATTTATTTTTATGTGGTGCTGAGGATCGAACCCAGGGCCTCACACGTGTAGGTGAGCGCTCTACTGCTCAGCCCCAGCCCCAGCGCCCCCACACAATTCTTTTTGTGTATTTTTTTTTTGGTACCAGGGATTGATTTCAACCAGGGAGCTTAACCACTGAGCTGCATCTTTTTTTTTTTTTTTTTAATATTTTTTGTTGTCAGTGATCTTTATTTATTTATATGTGGTGCTGAGAACCCTTTGAGTCTCACAAACCAGGCAAGTGTTCCACTACAGAGCCACGACCCCAGTCCTTGAGCTGCATCTTTTATTTCAAGACAGGGTCTTGCTAAGTTGCTTCGGCCTTGCTAAGTTGCTGAGGCTGGCTTTGAAATTGGATTCTCTTGCCTTAGTCTCCTGAGTTGCTGGGATTGCAGGTGTGCACTACTGAGCCCATTTGTTTGTTTGTTTGTTTAATTGGTTACACATAACAGTACAATGATCTTGACATCATACATTTCCCGATGGATTTTTGTTTTTTGGTTTTTTTTGGTTTTGAGGATTGAACCCAGGATTCATACATGTTAAGTACACACGTACACACTTTACCACTTAAGCTGTACCTTTATATTGACTTTGGTGTTCATCTTCCTTATTCTAGCATTAGCAGGTAGGAATAGGTAAGAAGAAGGCTATTTTTTTTGTTGTTTTAATAAAGAAATGGAATGTTACTGTATTACCCAGACTAGCCCAAATTCTTAGGTTCAAGCAATTCTGTCTCAGCCTTTCAAGCAACTTGGACTATAGGCATGCCACTGTGCCTGACTTTGCATTAACAGATAATATGTTTTCTTTCAGTTAAAGACAACTTGTCCAAAATAAGGAGTGATGAAAAAGGAAAAGAGGAAGGTTAATAGTATTCATGTAGGTCTTATCTTAACCTTATTGCTACCTTAGCCTCACAGTGAAACTGTACCAATGAACTTTGTGTAAATTATTGGTATTTGAACTACTGAATATATTTATGGCTTTGGAATGATGGATATACATACTCCTTAGTATGTTTCTGTCTTTGAAGAATAAACCATTTATTTGGAACATTCTTTGTGATTTTCTTTTTTCATAGTAACATCTTTACCAGCAATGACTGACCGTTTGGAATCAATAGCGAGACAGAATGGGTATGTAGCCTTATCTGTAGGCAGAATGTTTAACTTAGTGTTAACTTTGGGTGGCTTTATTTCTGTGTCTTCTATTAATTTTTGTTTTGATTTGTTCCTGCTAGACTGGGCTCTCATCTCAGTGCCAGTGGCACTGAATGTTACATCACGTCAGATATGTTCTATGTGGAAGTGCAGTTAGATCCTGCAGGACAGCTTTGTGATGTAAAAGTGGCTCACCATGGGGAGAATCCTGTGGTATGTGTTGTTGATATTTCACTGGAATCTATGGGGTTTACATAGGAACATTGATTTAAAAATGAATTGTTGGGGTTTAGTTTGGGTTTAGGTTTTTTTCTTGAGCCACTGTAGAGATGATGTGATGGGCTACATCAGTAGCTTTAGAATGAAATTTAGAGTAATGTGCGTCCATCTCTGACATCATCCAAGGGCTTTGATAACTGGAAACACGAGAGGAACTTTTTAAATTTTATATCAACAAACATGAGCCGCAGTTGAACAATAAATAAATCATACAGTTCCCATCCTTTCAGAGATTAAAATCAAGGACAGAAATCTGAAAAATCATTTCATAGAAATGAATGTAAAAATGTGTATAACCAGTCAGTTTGGTATAATTCCAGGGATGGCATTAAAGAGAGTTCCTAATATTTTAAGCAAGCTACTGAAAGTTGATTCCTTTATAAACTATTTCATGTATTTTTATTTTTAATTTCCCACCCCAAACCCATTATTCACCTAGTAGGAAGAATATGCTTTTTGATATCTTAATAAAGGGCCTTCTGTAGTTATAATATTTGTTATAAAGCATGTGCATTAATTAAAAAAAATTGATGTTTTCAAAGTTGTTAATATAGTTTAATGTTTTAATGTACTTTCTTTAATTTTAGAGCTGCCCAGAGCTTGTACAACAGTTAAGGTGAGCAAATAACATTCATATTCCTTGATACTGACAGTTCTGTACTTTTTTTTAAGATAGAGTTTTACTATAATGCCTGCACTGCTGTGGAACTGGGCTCAAGCTTTCCTCCTGCCTTAAGCCTTCCAGGTAGCTAGGACTATAGGCATTGCCACTACTCTAGTTTTTTGTTTTTTTTTGTTTTATTTGGTACCAGGGACTGAGCTCAGGGGCACTCAACCACTGAGCCTTATTTTGTATTTTATTTAAAGACAGGGTCTCACTGAGTTACTTAGCACCTCACCATTGCTGAAGCTGGCTTTGAATTTGTGATCCTCCTGTCTCACTGAGATTATAGACATGTATCACCACAGCTAGCTCTGCTCTTGTTTATAGTTGGTTTTGAGAATGATCAGCATTTAGTTTCTTGTTATAGAAATTTATTTTCTTGGCCAAGATTTTTCAATCTGTACATGTTGACATTCAAAATTAAGTTAGAAAGACTTTTAAGCCTACTCAGTCTGTCCAAGGATTTTAACCTCAATATTATTGACAATTTGGATTGGAAAATTATTTTCTCTGGGGGCTATCTGGTGCATGGTAGGATATATAACAGCATCCATGGCCTTTTCTATGTCTGCCAGTAGTATCCCCTCATTTTTGACACAATGAAAAATATCTCCAGGGACTGGGGAATGGAGCATTGTGGTAGAGCATTTGCCTAGCATGTGTCAGACCCAGGATTTAATCTTCAGCACTGCCAGAAACAAAACAAATATTTGTTTGTTTGTTTATTATTTATTTGGTACTGGAGATTGAATCCAGAGGTGCTTAATCACTGAATCACATTCCCAGTTCTTTTTATTTTTTATTTATTTTAAAATTTTTTTTAGAGAGAGAGAATTTTTTAATATTTATTTTTTAGTTTTCGGTGGACACAACATCTTTATTTTTTTATTTAGATGTGGTGCTGAGGATCAAACCTAGCGACCTGTGCATGCCAGGCGAGTGCGCTACTGCTTGAGCCACATCCCCAGCCCTATTTTTACTTTTTAACATAGGGTCTCTCTGTGTTACTTATGGCCTTGCTAAGTTGCTGAGGCTGGCTTTGAACCTTCAGTCTTCCTGCCTTAGCTTCCCCAGTCGCTAGTATTACAGATATGCGCTATTGTGCCTGGCTAAACAAACATTCTCAGACATTGTCACATGTTGTGATGGATAACAAAAATCACACTGATGGAGAGCTACTGATGTAGCGTTAGGAATTTTATGTGGAACCAAAATAAATGGAGCCTAATCATTGAGTCAGAAGAGTCCTGAGAAAATTTGAGTCTTTATCTTAAAAAAAAAAAAAAAAAAAAAAACTTATTTTTTAGTTGTAATTAGACACAATTCCTTTATTTTATTTATTTTTATGTGGTGCTGAGGATCAAACCCAATGCCTTGCACGTGCTAGGAGAGCGCGGTACTGCTGAGCCACAACTCCAGCCTCTAAATATATATATATGTATATATGTGTGTGTGTGTGTGTGTGTGTATATATATATATATATATATATATATTTAGTTGTAGATGAACCTTTATTTATTTTTATATTGTGTTGAGAATTGAAACCAGTGCCCAGTGCTAGGCAAGCGCTCTATAACTAAGCTACAAACCCAACCCCCAGTCTTTTTATTTTTTGGTGCTGGGTGTTGAACCCATGGCTTTGTGCATGCAAGGCAAGCACTTAACAACTGAGCTGTATCTCCAGCCCCACAGTCTGTATCTTGAAAACAACTTTTCACATTGATCTTCAGAAAAATTATATTACATTTAAGGTATATATATAATAATCTGTCAAGATAAAAAATAGTAGGTTTGAAGATAGTCTTTTATCGGTTTGTGTTTGTTTCTGCTGACTTGTTTTCCCTTTTGAATTAAGAAGAAATTTCCATACATAAATTTCAATCCATGGTCTCGGGATGTGGCTCAAGTGGTAACACGCTCTCCTGGCATGCGTGAGGCCCTGGGTTTGATTCTCAGCACCACATAAAAATAAAATATTGTGTCCACCTAAAACTAAAAAAAAATATTTTTTTAAAAATCCAGATTAAAATTTTCTGGTAATTTAATTTTTTTTTTGGGGGGGGTGTACCAGGGATCGAACTCTGGGGCACTCCTTCACTGAGCCATATCCCCAGCCCTATTTTGAATTTTATTTAGAGACACGGTCTCACTGAGTTCCTTAGTACCTTGCTTTTGCTGAGGCTGGCTTTGAACAATATCCTCCTGTCTCAGCCTCTCCAACTTCTGGGATTATGTGCGTGTGTCATACTGCTCGGCCTTTTCTGAAAATTTTAAAAAACTATTATATCAGTTTTGTTTTAAACTTGGAAGTTCTCAAGTACCACATGGGCAATGTCTTAAAGTGTAAGATCGAGGAAAGAAATTTTGCTTAAGTCTTCTCAGTTGTAAGATTAATGTGCTTATAGCCAATTTTGAACAAGTTCTTAAAAATTGTAATGCAATATAAAAAAATAACCTTTTAATAATTTCAGTGAATCAGTAATTGTGCCAAGGTGTAATACCATCATACTCTAGAAAAAGCCAATATCTCTGGCTCTCACCTGGAGTAGTAGGAGATTGTACTAACTTAGGAACTGGTTGTATTCTTAAGTTATTTTATAAGCCTGTTCAGAATTGGGAACCTCAGAAATGAATCTTTCTTTTTTTTCGATAATGGGGATTGAACCCAGGCACTCAACTACTGAGCCACATTCCCTGCCCTATTTTGTATTTCATTAGAGATAGGGTCTCACTGAATTGTTAAGTGCCTCAACATTGCTGAGGCTGGCTTTGAATTCGTGATCCTCCTGTCTCAGCCTCCCGAGCCTCTGGGATTAAAGGCATGCGCCACCGTCCCGGCCTCAGAATGAATCTTAACCTTTTATTATGTTTCCATTCACTTAGTATAAATGGTAATATTAAGGTAGGGAATACATTTTGTTGCTGCTTGTCTTTTTTTTTTTTCCTCCAATCTTCATAATACTATGGGTTATAAATGCTCAGAGCATGACTGATAACATGCTTGGGATTATCATGGCTATTTAGCTTTCTAGAGCTTTTGTTTTCCTTTACGTTTGTAAAGAGATGAATTATTGAAATGTGTTGGATCCTTAAACCTACTCACAAGACCTCATTTGGCTAAGATTCCAAGCCTGACTATTTAGTCCTAGAATGCCAAACTTCATGGTGGTAGTTTCTTTTTCCAAGGGCAGATCTGGTCATGCGGTTTGTTTTCAGAGTCCTCGCTGCCTTTCCTGTTTTTTTTAGGTTGTTATAGGCCTACAAATGTTCTATATTCCTAGTTTATGTGCTTCTCATTTTTACCTCTATAATCAAAAACTTTTAAAAAATTTATTATTATTATTATTTTTGTGGTACTGGGGATTGAATCCAGAGATGCTTTACCACTGAGTTTCATCCCCAGGCTACCCTTTTTTTCTTTTTAAATTTTGAGACAGGGTCTGGCTAAATTGCTGAGGCTGGCCTTTAACTTGTGATCCTCTTGCCTCAGCCTCCTGAGTACTTGGGATTATAGGTGTGTACTACTACTATTTTTTTTTCTCTTGGCATTCAGTGGCAGTTAAATATTAAAAGGAAAGGAGCTGGGTGTGGTGGCGCATGCATGTAATCCTAGTGGCTCAGAAGGCTGAGGCAGGAGGATTTCGAGTTCAAAGCCAGCCTCAGCAAAAGCAAGGCTCTAAGCAACTCAGTGAGACCCTGTCTCTAAATAAAATACAAAATAGTGCTGGTGATTTGGCTCATTGGTAGATAGCCCCTGAGTTCAATCCCTCCTGATACCACTGCTGCCAAAACAAACAAACAAACAAAAAAAAACCACCAAAAAACATGATCCACTTAAACTAGGTTTCATTATTTTGTAACTAATTGGTATGTGAATTAATCAGGTCTTTTGATTTTTATATTGCTTACTTTTTGGTACCGGGGATTAAACCCAGGGGTGCTCAATCACTCAGCCACATCCCTGTCCTTTTTTAGATTTTATTTAGAGACAAGGTCTCACTGAGTTGCTTAGGGCCTGGCTAATTTGCTGAGACTGGCTTTGAAGTCTGGATCCTCCTGCCTCAGGTTCCTAAGCTTCTAGGATTATAGATGTGTGCCACTATGCCTAGCTGATTGACTTTCATATTGCTTATTAGCAGTTTCTCCAGAAAAATGGGGCAGAAAGAGAAAGGAAAGTATTTCTTCTTCTTTTACTGTTTTTTAAAAATACTTATTTTTTAGTTATGGGTGGACACAATATATTTTTTTTTAAAGAGAGAAGAGAGAGAATTTTTTAATATTTATTTTTCAATTTTCGGAGGACACAACATCTTTATTTTATTTTTATGTGGTGCTGAGGATCGAACCCAGGGCCTCACACATGCTAGGCGAGCACTATATCTCTGAGCCACAACCCCAGCCATTCTTTTACTATTATTGATTTAACTTCAAGAAACTTAAAGCCGATTACAAAAGCCAATTTTGGCACTTTATTGTAAAATTGAGTAGTAATTGTATTTTGTATTCTCTTTCTCTTCCCTGAATTCTTGTAGGGAAAAAAATTTTGATGAATTTTCTAAGCATCTTAAGGGCCTTGTTAATCTGTATAACCTTCCAGGAGACAAGTAAGTATTTTTATTTATTTATTTCCTTTTTATGTTTTAGAAGAACCAGTATAAGTCTACAAGTCATGTATGCTTAGAAATTTGCTAACTCTCTTGTCATAACGTCATTACTGATTTCTACTCAGTGCAACTCAGTTTTTGACTTTTATGTCTTTTAAAAATCTTTTAATATCTGCATTAGTAGGTTATAAAGCCAGAATACAGAACATTCTTTTCTTTTCTTTTTTTTTTTTTTTTTTTTTTGTGGTGCTGGGGATTAGAACCCAAGGGCCTTGTGCATAAGAGGCAAGCACTCCACCAACTGAGCTATATCTCTATCTCCCAGAGTATTCTTAACATGCATTTAACATTGATTTCTAGGATGAAAGGAATTATTGTGGAACCAATAACTTGTTATTTTTAATTTTTTTACTCTTATTTTTACTTTTTTGGTACTAAGGTTTGAACCCAGGGGTATTAACCACTGAGCGTAAATCCTCAGCCCTATGTATTTATTTATTTCAAGCCAGGGTTTTGCTAGGTTGCTTAAGGCCTAACTAAATTTCTGAGGTTGGCTTTCAATTTATGATCCTCCTGCCTCGACTTCCTGAGTTGGTGGGATTACAGAAGTGTGCCACCTCACCCTGTGTGCCCAGCCCCTTTTATTTATTTATTTTTAAATTTTGAAATAGGGTCTTGCCAAGTTATTGAGGCTTGCTTCAAACTTGGGATTCTTCTGCCTCAGCCTCCCAGGTATCTGGGATTACAGGTGTATACCACCAATTCATACTTAGGTCTTTTTTTAAATAAATATTTTAGAGCTGGGAATGTGACTCAGTGGTAGTGTGTTTGCCTAACATGCAGAAGACCCTGGATTTAGTCTCCAGCCCCACAGAAATAAAAAACAAAATATTTTAGTTGTTTCTAATGTGCTCTTACCCTTAGGCCTCTTTCCTTTTCTTCTTTAGTTGTTTCTAATATGCTCTTACCCTTAGGCCTTCTTTCTTTTCTTTTGGTACTGGGATTGAACCCAGAAGCACTTACTACTGTCCAGCCCTTTTTATTTTTTTATTGTTAGACAGGGTTTTGCTAAGTTGCTAAAGGTGTTCTAGAATTTGGGATCCTCCTTCCTCAGCCTCCTGAGTTGTTTGGATTATAGCCATGTGCTATCATGCAGGGCTGTGCTTTCTGTATCAGTATGTGTTTGTGTCTGTGTATACCCACACATATACTTACATGTACATTCAATGACTTAACTCATATTTTATCCTCATCCGCTCTACAGCAAACTGAAGACTAAAATGTACTTGGCTCTCCAATCCTTAGAACAAGATCTATCTAAAATGGCAATTATGTACTGGTAAGACTGACTAAAGAATCAATTCTATGTGACTCTTGGTTTTTCAACCACGGTATTATCCTATTATTTATACATCTCTATTGTGGATATGTATTATTACACTACACGTCTATATTATACATAACAAAATACTGTTCATCTTGATTATCTCTTTTCCCTTTCCAAATAATATTTATGTTCCATTTATGAGATTCAGTATCACTAAGTTGTTTGGTATTTCATACATTTTATCTGATAATTCATCAAACTTGGACTCCAATCTGATAAATAGTAGTGAAGTTGTAATTTATGTTTACCGTATTATATAATGATGTGTCCTTAGAAATAATCCATTTATTTTGAAGGGGAAGTATATTTGTTATATCCCCCAATTACAGAACAGAGTTGTTATGGTATTATTATAAGACTTATTTTTATTTCTTTTTGTGGTGCTGGGGATCAAACCCAGTGCATCTTTCATTATAAGGCCTTTTTTTTTTTTTTTTTGGATAGTACTGTGGATTGAACCCAGAGACTCTACCTCTGAGCTATATTATAGCCCTTTTCATTTCATTTTGAGAAATGGTCTTGCTGCATTGCCCAGGGTGACCTTGAATTTCAGATTCTCCTGATTTAGCTTCTGAATTGGGATTATAGGCATGTACCACTGTGCCTACTTATATTTTAAGACTTTTTTTGACTGTGCCTAGTTATATTGACTACTTCTGGGGGGCAGGGGTACCAGGGATCAAACTCGGGGCCTAAGCCATATCTCTAGCTCTTTTTTTGTACTTTATAGAGACAGAGTCTCACTGTGGCTTAGCACCTCGCTGTTGCGAGGCTGGCTTTAAACTTGCCATCCTCTTGCCTCAGCCTCCCACTCTCCCCAGCCACTGGAATTACAGAGGTGTCCACCAGAGCTGGCACATTGGAAGACTTTTTAAAAATATATCTTTATTTTTATGTGGTGCTGAGAATTGAACCAGTGCCTCACACATGCGAGGCAAGTACTCTACCACTGAGCTACAACCCCAGACCACATTGTAAGACTTTTTTAAGGGCTGCTAAGACCTTCTGTGTCTAAATAGATAATTTGTTTTGCAGGAAAGCAACTAATGCTGGTCCCTTGGATAAGATTCTTCATGGAAGTGTTGGCTATCTCACTCCCAGGAGTGGGGGTAGGTTATTTTAATTATTTAGAAAAATGTCTAATTTTAGTTTCAGAGTCATTACTTTTATTTATTTTATATTTTTAAAAATATTTATTATATTTTTAGGTGTAGATGGACACAACACAATGCCTTTATTTTTATGTGGTGCTGAGGATCGAACCCAGGTCCTGTCTATGCTAGGCGAGCGCTCTACCGCTGAGCCACAGTCCCTGCCCAGAGTCATTACTTTTAATTTCACCTTGAGCTCATAAAGACATAAGCAGAGGGAGAAAAGTATTAGTTGTTTCTATATTTTATAAGGAGTTCTAAGGTGTCAATACCTGCACTACCCTCCCCTCTTTGTTTTCCAATTGTGTGAAGTAAATTATTACTTTCAGAATGAATACTTTTTAAAAAATATTTTCATTTTTAGTTGTAGTTGGGTGTAATACCTTTATTTTATTTTTATGTGGTGATGAGGATTGAACCCAGCTAGGCGAGTGCTCTACCACTAAGCCACAACCCCAGCCCCAGTACTTAACCTGTTGTCATGTTTTGCCAACTGCTTTAGAGCATGGCTTCTCATAACTATGAAACTATTTTCTTGTATATAGGTTTATAGAAGTGTGAAATCTGTTCTTTATTTGTAATATACTAATAAAGATGCAGTAATAAGTTTTATTTTTCATAGGTCATTTAATGAACATGAAGTATTATGCCTCTCCCTCTGACCTGTTGGATGATAAGACTGCATCTCCTATCATTTTGCATGAAAATAATGGTAAGTCTTTATCTGTAAAACAACTGAAGATTTTGTCCAATGTTTTTAAAATATTTGTAAACTTTGATTGCCCAGCCTGCCTCTAATTTTGGTTTGATATTTAATTTGTTTTCTGTACTTACCACATGTACCTGATACAAAACGCACAATCTCTATACATGTGCATATGTAAATATGTACACACACACACACACATATTTTTTCACACATATAGAAAGAGCTTTATTTATTCTTTGTGCTGGGGATTGAACTCAGGGGTATATTAACATTGAGTTATATCTCCAGTCCTTTTAATTTTTATTTATTTATTTAAAATACACAATTTATTTATTTTTTTCATTTATTTTTTATTGTTTTTTTTTGGTGGTGCTGGGGATTGAACCCAGGGTCTTGTGCATGTGAGGCAAGCACTCTACCAACTGAGCTATATCTCCAGCCGTTAATTTTTATTTTTGAGACAGGGTCTTACTAAGTTGCTAATGGTCTAAGTTATTGAGGCTGGCTTCACTTTTAGAATCCTCCTGTCTTAGTCTTCCAGGTTGCTGGAATTACAGGTGTGTGGTACTTCTCCTAGCCTTTTCTCATTTCTTTATAGGGGAACAGGATAGTCAACTTAACTAAAGGAACTACAGCAATGGATGTTATTTTCTACTTGAACTTTATAACCAAAGATAGTGGGAAATGGCCTAATAAGTCATTTGGTCCTCTCATAACTTCAATCCTTGGCTCTATTGCATAATTATAATCATTTAAAAATGTATTTTGAAGTTGGATAAAATACGTGTCGTTAATGAGCCCTTTTAAAAAATTTCTTTCTGAAGCCAGGCTTGGTGGTACACTGTTGTAATTCCAGTAAGTCAGAATTATTGTTGCTGGGATTATAGGTGTTTGCTGCTATGCCTGGCTCAAATTTTTTTTCTTGGAATCTGTTGCTTCTTGTATTTTATTTACTGGCAGAAACAAGTAGTGGTTGGCTAAAAAGATAACTTCTATCCCATGAAATTATATAGGAATTAAGTATCTGATATGTTATGGCTGATATATAATGAGGTTGTTGTTTTTTAATGTGATCCACTTAATTTTTTTTTTGGTACCGGGAATTGAACTCAAGGGCACTCAACCATTGACCCACATCTCCTGCCCTATTTTGTATTTTATTTAGAGACAGGGTCTCACTGAGTTGCTTAGCACCTCATCATTGCTGAGGCTGGCTTTGAACTCAGGATCCTCTTGTCTCAGCCTCCCCAGCTGCTGGGATTATAGGTGTGTGCCACTGTGCCATTAATTATGGGGTCACATCCAGTTGGCTAATTTGTGTTATTTTGAAGAATATCTTTTTTCTTTCCTATTCCTAGTTCCTCGATCTTTGGGCATGAATGCATCAGTGACAATTGAAGGAACATCTACTATGTATAAACTCCCAATTGCACCACTAATTATGGGGTCACATCCAGTTGACAACAAATGGTAAGTTAAACATAATTTTAGAGAAGCAAAGTCCATGTTTTTAACTTAAATACCAATGTGAAATAATATTTCATTTGGCTCTTACCACTTGAATTTTTAGAGCTTGACTACTTTTTTTTTTTTTTCCATTAATTTCCCTTATGTACAGTATTTATTTGAATGTTTTTCTTCTAAGGTCTGCTCATAGCAAACATTCTCTGCCTTGAATAAATGTGTTGTTTTAGGTATGAGTTTTGATGTTGTGTGTTGAACTCAGCTCCTTGCCTGTGTTGAATACATGCTGTATCATTAAGTCTAGTCCCGGATAAATGTTTGAAAGCATTAACAGATTATGTTTAGGAACTGTTAGAAGGAAATTCAAAGAATGACCTTTGACAGACCCTGTAAATACTTGTCTGTGATACATGTCTAACAATAGATGTTGGAGTTTTCATTTTCATACCAAATCAAAATCCAACTCTTCGGGACTGGGGATGTGGCTCAAGCGGTAGCGCGCTTGCCTGGCATGCATGCGGCCTGGGTTCGATCCTCAGCACCACATACAAATAAAGATGTTGTGTCTGCTGAAAACTAAAAAAAAATGAATATTAAAAAATTCTCTCTCTCACTCTCTCTCTCTTAAAAAAAAAATAAATCAAAATAAAAAAAGACTGGAAATATAGCTCAATGGTTAAGTGCCCCTGGATTCAATCTTCAGCACCAAAAATAAATAAGTAATTAATTAGAATTTAAGAAAAAAAAAATCCAACTCTTCCTCCTACCCTTTTTTTTGAAGGACCCCTTCCTTCTCCTCCATCACCAGTGCCAACAGTGTTGATCTTCCTGCTTGTTTCTTCTTGAAATTTCCCCAACCAATCCCAGTATCTAGAACATTTGTTCAGAAACTGCAAAACTGCACAGGTGAGTTTTTTGGTTTTTTTCTTTATTTAAAGTCTTTACCAAACTGCTGGTATATTTTGAGCAACAGGAGGTAATACTTGGTATAGATGTGAGCAAGAAAATTCAAATTCAGATTACCCTGGATTGCTTATAGTCTTGTAGACCTGAAAGAAGTAACCAGGGGTATATATATTAATGGTGTTTTATAAATGCTTAGTAAGTATTTTTTAAATAAAGGGGTGAATGTAAAAATCATGAAGGGAGCTGGGTGCGGTGGTACATGCCTGTAATCCCAGTGGCTCTGGAGGCTGAGGCAGGATTATTGAGAGTTCAAAAGTATCGTTGGCAAAAGTGAGTTGTTAAGCAACTTAGTGAGACCCTGTCTCTAAATAAAATACAAAATAATGCTGGGGATGTGGCTTAGTGATCAAGTTCCCCTGAGTTCAATCCCTGGGACCAAAAAAAAAAAAATCATGAAGTGAAAATTGAGCTCTGAACATTTTGATCTTAATGTGATCATTATATTAATCTTTTTTCCCCTAGGAATTCCATTATTTGAGACTCAGCCAACTTACGTACCCCTATATGAACTGATCACTCAATTTGAGCTGTCAAAGGATCCTGACCCCATTCCTTTAAATCACAACATGCGATTTTATGCTGTAAGTAAGGCCCTGTGGAGCTCGAATGTTGTAACTTATGTTTAGACCCAAGATCAGAATCTTCTTTATAGCATTGTGGGGTCTGACACCTTCATTTAGATGGCTTGGTCATGACCTGTTTCCTCACTCAGACAAGAAATTACAAAAATCTCTGATACATACTAAAGAAAAAGGCCATGAGCCTCCAAGTTGGGAAACAGCAGTGAATATTTCTTTGTTGACATTCTTCAAAGAGATGAAAATCTTTTAATGGTATCCTGCCTTTTACAAGTTTACAGCTAGATGTTAAAAATTCTTATTGTTTCATGCACCATAAGTTTATAATTGGAAAAGTCCTTTAAGTACATTAAAGAACAAAGTATTGGGATGAATCAATTATGAAATGTTGCAAAACCTCATCTGGGCTTAAATTTTTTTGAATGTTTGATGACAGTCTAGACTATCAGTAGTTCACAAATTCTGGGTGCATTGTAATTATAAAGAATGTTTTATTAAAAATACAGATTTTGAGCTGGGTACAGTGGTGCACTCCTGTAATTCAACTACTTGGGAGGCTGATACAGGAGGATCACAAATTTGAGGCTAGCTTGGGCAATTTAGGAGCACTGTCTCAAAATGAAATTTTTGGGAAAAGGCCTGGGGATATGTCTGAGTGGTAGAGTACTTGCCCAGCAGGCACTAGGCCCTGTGTTCAATCCCACCACCCCTAACCAAAGGAAAAAAACAGAAAAGAAAGAAAAAGCCACAAGAGATATTGCACTTATGGTTTAGAAACCTCTTTAGTACAGGGCTGGGGATGTGGCTCAAGAGATAGTGCGCTTGCCTGGCATGCGTGCGGCCCGGTTCGATCCTCAGCACCACATACAAAGATGTTGTGTCCACTGATAACTAAAAATAAAATATTATAAAATTCTCTCTCTCTCAAAAAAAAAAAAAAAAAGAAACCTCTTTAGTACAAATTTCTGAGGAATTTTTATGTTAGCTAAGTTAGGATTGCACCAGCACAGAGTTTTCCTAAGAAGGAATCCTTAATCTTTCAGCCAGATGAGCAACTGATTAACATTTATCATATCTGCTAGTCAGAGAATATACTGTGGAGTTCTATTACTTTCTAAGACTTTGCTGAGCTTTTTGAGCAATAGACTTTTTCTAGGGTAGTTTGTGTCAGAATACAATGGATTAGTAAATAGTATTCATTTACTTTGTTCTTTTTGCCAGGCTCTTCCAGGTCAGCAACACTGTTATTTCCTCAACAAGGATGCTCCTCTTCCCGATGGCAGAAGTCTACAGGGAACACTTGTTAACAAAATCACCTTTCAGCACCCTGGTCGAGTTCCTCTTATCCTGAATATAATCAGACACCAGGTGGCCTATAACACCCTAATTGGAAGCTGTGTCAAAAGAACTATTTTGAAAGAAGGTACCGCCTTTCCTTTTGATATACTTACTGGAAGATGGGAACTAACTATTCCCATAGTTCTTGAATTTGGTGGCTGATCAAAACAATGTGGAGCTTTTAAAGCTAACATAAAAATTCCTTTGTTTGGTTTTCACACCCAGATGAATTGAATTAAACCTCAATGGGAAGAATTGGGAATCTACTTTAATTACTACAAATGATTTTGATGAGACTAATCTGTTCAAATTGGTATTTCAAACCACTGTTTGTTTGTTTTTTTTCCATGAACTTAACTTTTTCTAAACCTAGTAATTAATTGGGTATTTTAAAGCCTGTGCTTGTGGCAGGTACCTTGTTGTAGTGAGAAACAATTTATTGATATCTAAATTTTAGGTTGTTAGGACAGTGCTTTCCTGGTCTAGGCTTTTAGTATATTTTCTCCCCATTCTTTGGAGAACTGCAAATCATAATATCATATTTTATTTTATTTTTTGATATTGGGGAGTGAACCTAGAAGCAATTAACCACTGAGCCACACCCCCAGCCATTTTTAGTGTTTGAGAGAAGATCTCGCTAAGTTGCTTAAGGCCTTGCTAAAATGCTGAGACTGGCTTTGAACTTGAGATCCTCCTGCCTCAGCCTCCTGGGTTGCTGAGATTATAGGCATGTGCTACCATACTCAGCTATCATATAGCTTGAAAGGGAGATCTGTGCCCCTTTTTCCAGGATTCTAGATTTCTGTTGGTTTTCAAACAGTTAGTTATTAAATGTTTTGATATAAATTTTGACTTCTCTAGCTGATTAGTTTTTTACCTTGGGCATAAAGCATTTCTGTAAAAGTGTATCAGTATACATGGTAGGCAAGAAGAAACAGGGAGGGTAAAACAGAAGATATTATTCATGCAAATAAAAATTGCTTTAGAAATCAGTAAATTGCTGGGTGTGGTGGCACACACCTGTAATCCCAGTGACTCAAGAGACCAAGACAAGAGAATCACAAATTCAAGTCCAGCTTCTACAACTAACTTAGGCCTCTAAGCAACTTAATGGGACTCTTTTTTTTTTTTTAAGATAGAGAATTTTTAAATATTTTTTAATTTTCGGTGGACACAATGCCTTTATTTTATTCATTTCTTTTTATATGGTGCTGAGGATTGGACCCAGGGTCTCACACGTCCCAGGGGAGAGCTCTACTGCTGAGCCACAACCCCAGCCTGAGACTCTGTTTTAAAATAAAAAAAGGGCGTGGGCTGTAGTTCAGTGGTAAAGTGCCCTGGGTTAAATCCCCAGTACCAAAAAAAAAAAAAAAGAGAGAATTTCAAGAGTTGGGAGTAATGACACAGAACATTTCATGTGTTTGAATCTTAGGAGAATTCTCCACATAGCTTCAGGGTACTAAAAATGAGTTTACACTGGGGAGTAATGGAGCAAGTATGTGATCTTTGTGCCTGTGTTGCCAGAATATTTTGTTTAGGAAGTACAACTTAAGAGATGTAGCTCAGGGGCTGGGATTGTGGCTCAGCGGTAGAGTGCTTGCCTAGCACCGGCGGGACCCGGGTTCGATCCTCAGCACCACATGAAAATAAAGGCATTGTGTTGAGTCCATCTATACCTAAGAAATAAATATTAAAAAAAAAAAAAAGAGATGTAGCTCACTGGTACAGCACTCATCTAGCAATTACTAGTGCTTAAAAAAAATTAGGTATCATACCTTCATATTAGAAATTTGAAAATTTATATATTTACTTTTTTGTTTTGGCAAGATTCAACAATAAACTGGAATTTATTGGAATCTGATTCCTTCTGTCATTTGTGAGTGATGACCTAGAAGGTGTGTGTGTGTGTGTGTGTGTGTGTGTGTGTGTAAGAGAGAAATTTAGTTTCCAAAAAGGGAAAAAATAATTTTACTCTGTATATTTAAGGATTGTTATTGGTTTCATGTCTTATGTTTGGTTGTTTTATGAACTTTTTTTTTGATTTTTAGATTCTCCCGGGCTCCTCCAGTTTGAAGTGTGTCCCCTCTCAGAGTCCCGTTTCAGTGTATCTTTCCAGCACCCTGTGAATGACTCCCTGGTGTGTGGTGAGTTGTGTGGGTGGCTAACACCTCTCTCAGGGGAGCTACTTTTGTCCTTGTATCTTTTGGAAGGTCAGAAACAATCTATCACAAAAATCTCCCATATATTTTGTCTTTCAGTGGTAATGGATGTGCAGGACTCAACACATGTGAGCTGTAAACTCTACAAGGGGCTCTCAGATGCACTAATCTGCACAGATGACTTCATTGCCAAAGTTGTTCAAAGGTAGCACTGACCCTTTTCCATGGAAGTCAACTAAGAGTATATTTTCAGTATTAGAGGGAATTGGAAATAAAGGAGAAAGTCACAGTCATTCCTTTGAATTCATTCTTATCTGTTTTTTTGAATTTAAAAGTGATCTGAACTTCTTTATTTTAATTTGATATCACAGTGGAGTAATAGGAGATAAGGTAGGTAACTTTAGGTCAGGCATTAGTGTACTTAAAAGTGGGAGACAGCTGAAGTAAGATGCACTTTTCTTTCACCTATACTGTTTTGCCACTTTTTAAAAGATAAACCATGAAATGTCAATATGTGAGAATATACTTAAGTCATCATCTTCCCAGAAACATTAATATGTAACTTTTAAGCAGAAACTAGCAGCCCATTTTTTAAAAAATAGTTTTTAGTTGTCAATGGACCTTTATTGTATTTATTTATATGCAGTGCTGAGAAACGAACCAGTGCCTCACACATGCTAGGCAAGGTCTCTATCACTGAGCCGCAACCTCAGTCCTAGCAGCCTATTTTGGTAAATAAATTGTATTGGAACTCTGATGTTCATTTTACATGTCTATGGCAGCTCTTAAGCTAAGATGACAGAGTAGTTGGACAAAAACGCCTATGGCCTACAAAACCAATACTATTTCTGTCTGGTGGAATAAGGAAAAGTTTGTTGACGTATGTTTTAGAGCAAAATGTTTTTCAACTGTATATTTTGAAATACTTATCTGGAAAGTTAAAAGTGAATTACTTTGAAATAAACAAGATTTCACACCAGCTGTAGCACTTTTTACAATAGCTTTGGAATGATCTAAGCCAATAAGGTTTACAACTTGATAGATGAAGAGACTTTTTTAATGGTTCACTAAAATAAACAATAGATCACATTAATTAACATGTAATGCCCTAAAAGGAAAGTATTCTATTACTGTGTTCCGTTATTATTACCAGTTTCCTTTTAGTTCAGTATGAAATCTAATCATTTGGACTCATTTATGGTTTGTTTTGGTATATTTTCATAAGAGGTTAACAATTGCCTACTGGGTCAGATTTTTTTTTTTTTTAGAATGTGAATATATTCCAAAGCTTTGGCATTGCCTTACAGATTTACTTGTCTTACCTGAAACTTGCTTATTGCAAACTAATGATGGCTTATCTAAGTCTTGGGCAAAATTAGAGCCTGTTTTTCCAAATGAAAAATGAGTTTCATTCAGCAGCTAGTGCAGTATTATCTGTTTTTTCCATCTTATTTTTCAGATGTATGTCCATCCCTGTGACGATGAGGGCTATTCGGAGGAAGGCTGAAACCATTCAGGCTGACACCCCAGCACTGTCCCTCATTGCAGAGACAGTTGAAGACATGGTGAAAAAGAACCTGCCCCCGGCTAGCAGCCCAGGGTATGGCATGACCACAGGCAACAACCCAATGAGTGGTACCACTACACCAACCAACACCTTTCCGGGGGGTCCCATTACCACCTTGTTTAATATGAGCATGAGCATCAAAGATCGGCATGAGTCGGTGGGCCATGGGGAGGACTTCAGCAAGGTGTCTCAGAACCCAATTCTTACCAGTTTGTTGCAAATCACAGGGAACGGGGGGTCTACCATTGGCTCGAGTCCGACCCCTCCTCATCACACGCCGCCACCTGTCTCTTCGATGGCCGGCAACACCAAGAACCACCCGATGCTCATGAACCTTCTTAAAGATAATCCTGCCCAGGATTTCTCAACCCTTTATGGAAGCAGCCCTTTAGAAAGGCAGAACTCCTCTTCTGGCTCACCCCGGATGGAAATATGCCCGGGGAGCAACAAGACCAAGAAGAAGAAGTCATCAAGATTACCACCTGACAAACCCAAGCACCAGACTGAAGATGACTTTCAGAGGGAGCTATTTTCAATGGATGTTGACTCGCAGAACCCTATCTTTGATGTCAATATGGCAGCTGACACATTGGATACACCGCACATTACTCCAGCTCCAAGCCAGTGTAGTACTCCTCCAACAACTTATCCACAACCAGTACCTCATCCCCAACCCAGTATTCAAAGGATGGTCCGACTATCCAGTTCAGACAGCATTGGCCCAGATGTAACTGATATCCTTTCAGACATTGCAGAAGAAGCCTCTAAGCTTCCCAGCACTAGTGATGATTGCCCACCCATTGGCACCCCTGTTCGGGATTCTTCAAGTTCTGGGCATTCTCAGAGTGCCCTTTTTGACTCTGATGTCTTTCAAACTAATAATAATGAAAATCCATACACTGATCCAGCTGACCTTATTGCAGATGCTGCTGGAAGCCCCAGTAGTGACTCTCCTACCAATCATTTTTTTCCTGATGGAGTAGATTTCAATCCTGATTTATTGAATAGTCAAAGCCAAAGTGGTTTTGGAGAAGAATATTTTGATGAAAGCAGCCAAAGTGGGGATAATGATGATTTTAAAGGATTTGCATCTCAGGCACTAAGTACTTTGGGGGTGCCAATGCTTGGAGGTGATAATGGGGAAACAAAATTTAAAGGCAATAGCCAAGCTGACACTGTTGATTTCAGTATTATATCAGTAGCTGGTAAGGCTTTGGGTCCTGCAGATCTTTTGGAGCATCACAGTGGTAGTCAGAGTCCTTTAATGACCGCTGGGGAGTTAGGGAAAGAAAAGACTCAAAAAAGGATAAAAGAAGGCAATGGAACTAGTAATAGTAGTTTGTCAGGCCCAGGATTAGACAGCAAACCAGGAAAGCGCAGCCGGACTCCTTCTAATGATGGTAAAAGCAAAGATAAGCCTCCAAAGCGGAAGAAGGCAGACACAGAGGGAAAGTCTCCATCCCATAGTTCTTCTAATCGACCTTTTACCCCACCTACCAGTACAGGTGGATCCAAATCTCCAGGCAGTTCAGGAAGATCTCAAACTCCCCCAGGTGTTTCCACACCTCCCATCCCCAAAATCACTATTCAGATTCCCAAGGGAACAGTGATGGTGGGCAAGCCCTCCTCTCATAGTCAGTATACCAGCAGTGGTTCTGTGTCTTCCTCAGGCAGTAAAAGCCACCATAGCCATTCTTCTTCCTCCTCTTCCTCCTCTTCTGCTTCCACCTCAGGCAAGATGAAAAGCAGTAAATCAGAAGGCTCATTAAGTTCCAAGTTAAGTAGCAGTATGTATACCAGCCAAGGGTCTTCTGGATCTGGTCAGTCCAAAAATTCATCTCAGTCTGGGGGAAAGCCAGGTTCTTCTCCCATTACCAAGCATGGTCTGAGCAGTGGCTCTAGCAGTACAAAGATGAAACCTCAAGGCAAGCCATCATCACTTATGAATCCTTCTTTAAGTAAACCAAACATATCCCCTTCTCACTCAAGGCCTCCTGGAGGCTCTGATAAGCTTGCTTCTCCAATGAAGCCTGTTCCTGGGACTCCTCCATCTTCTAAAGCCAAGTCTCCAATCAGTTCAGGTTCTGGTGGTTCTCATATGTCTGGAACTAGTTCAAGCTCTGGCATGAAGTCATCTTCAGGGTTAGGATCCTCAGGCTCATTATCTCAGAAAACTCCTCCATCATCAAATTCTTGTACAGCATCTTCCTCCTCATTTTCCTCAAGTGGCTCTTCCATGTCGTCCTCTCAGAACCAGCATGGGAGCTCCAAAGGGAAATCTCCCAGCAGAAATAAGAAGCCATCTCTGACAGCTGTCATAGATAAATTGAAGCATGGAGTAGTCACCAGTGGACCTGGGGGTGAAGATCCAATGGATGGTCAGATGGGGGTGAGCACAAATTCTTCTAGCCATCCCATGTCTTCAAAACATAATATGTCTGGAGGAGAGTTCCAGGGCAAACGTGAGAAAAGTGAGAAAGACAAATCAAAGGGTTCTACTTCTGGGGGTTCAGTGGATTCTTCTAAGAAGACCTCAGAGTCAAAAAATGTGGGGAGTACAGGTGTGGCAAAAATTATTATCAGCAAGCATGATGGTGGCTCCCCCAGCATTAAAGCCAAAGTGACTTTGCAGAAACCTGGGGAAAGTAGTGGAGAAGGCCTCAGACCACAGATGGCCTCTTCTAAAAACTATGGCTCTCCACTGATCAGTGGCTCCACTCCAAAGCATGAACGTGGTTCTCCCAGCCATAGTAAGTCACCAGCATATACTCCCCAAAATCTGGACAGTGAAAGTGAGTCAGGCTCCTCCATAGCAGAGAAATCTTACCAGAACAGCCCTAGCTCAGATGATGGTATCCGACCACTTCCAGAATATAGCACGGAGAAGCATAAGAAGCACAAAAAGGAAAAAAAGAAAGTAAAAGACAAAGATAGAGACCGTGACAGGGACAAAGACAGAGACAGAGACAAGAAAAAATCTCATAGCATCAAGCCAGAGAGTTGGTCTAAATCACCTATCTCTTCAGACCAGTCCTTGTCTATGACAAGTAACACAATCTTATCTGCAGATAGGCCCTCAAGGCTCAGCCCTGACTTTATGATTGGGGAGGAAGATGATGATCTAATGGATGTGGCTCTGATTGGCAATTAGGAACCTAGGTTTCTAAACAAATGTAGCCAGAGAAGAAACTAATGATAAGTTTTTATGTAAACCAACACAAGGGGTGAGTCAGTCAGGTCTGACTTAAGAATCCTAAAAGTCATAGCTTTGACATCAAGCTGGGTAAATTCAGAAAGGTATATCCAGACCCAACTAAAGAGACCACAGGGTTTTGATTCTGGTTATCAAGAATTCCTTATT
This sequence comes from Marmota marmota marmota, assembly GCF_001458135.2. Lineage (NCBI taxonomy): Eukaryota > Metazoa > Chordata > Mammalia > Rodentia > Sciuridae > Marmota > Marmota marmota. The sequence continues at coordinate 476,057 of NW_025999872.1, forward strand.
CTTTTACCAGAAAGAAAATGTTAAAAATATGTGCTTACAAAAGGGAGGGGGAGGGAGGGATGTAAGGAGATGGAAGGGTGGGAAAACAGTTTTTTGGGAAATATTCATATATATTTTTTCTCCCTTTTTCCATTTTTAGGCCATGTTTTAAACTCACTTTAGTGCATGAATTTGAAGGGCTGGGCAGAAAATGAAAAAGCAATACATTCCTTGATGCATTTGCATGAAGGTTGTTCACTTTTGAGTAGTTGTCCATTTGAGGCATGGGCAAATGAAGGACTTGGGTCATTTTGGACACTTAAGCAATGTTTGGTGTCTGTTTCTTAGGAGTGATTGGGAGAGGGAAGATGATTTTAGCTATTTATTTGTAATATTTTAACCCTTTGTTTTTATACAGTGTTTCTTTCTAAATCTATGAGGTTCAGGGTTCAAAATGATGGGAGGTGAAAGAGGAAGGCTTATTTCATGGTAGAGAGCTTGTAGCTTTGCTGATACTTTACCATTAAGCTCAAGCAGACTTAATAAGAAAGAGCCTGTCTTTGGAGTTAAGTAGAAAAACCAAAATGACATTTTCATTTTAGGAGGTTTTTCATAGGGTTCAGACATCATAGGAATATTAGGAGTTATCTCCCTATGGAAGTAATGATTTATCTTTTTCCTTAAAAAAAAAAAAATAAACTTAGGGTGGCTTTTGGGGATGTAAACATGTTTTCAGATGCAGTAAGGTATAATGTGGGATAGCCTTCCTGACCCACTGGCATGAAAATCATTATGGAATTAATAGTTCTCCTGTTTCCACAATGTGCCAAAAGTCCGCATTCCAGCATTTTGTTTGCAGGAGAACTGATGCCATTCCTAAGAGCTGGGCTCTTTGTTTCTCTTCATCACAAGGAGGAGTTCAGACTTTAACCACTCCACTGTATGCTCCCTGAGATAAGACAGTGAAAATTTTGCAGCCATAGTTCACTTAAAACAATTTCAAGCTCACTTGAAGTAATGGGGGCCTGGAATGCTAGGTGAGCATGAAGATAAACCCTTGCTACTATGTAGCAACACAATTGGACCTTTTTGGAGAAACAGGTCTGAATCTGGATTCTGGGGGACATCAATAAGAAGCCCTTCTCACAAATATAGAAATCCAGGAGACCATTTTGAGTACAACAGAAGTTCTCAGTATTTGGAGGGTTCTCTCAAAATTCTGCGGCCTTACTTTGATTTTGACACCTTGCACTGTGCCATTCCTGATGATTCCATTCAGGATCTGTATCAGCGGGGCAGGCATAATCCCCAGCACAACACTTCTGGATTTAAAAGAAAAAAAAAAAAGCCAGGTGATTCATGTGCGTTTGTGTGTCATAAGTGGAGTGACTTCATCAGATACGGAAGAAGATTTCTATATTCAGCTCTTTCTGCAGGTTGGATTTAGCATAGAATTGGAAAATCTGTTTTGGCTTTCTTTCCTGACTGTGTCTCATTTCCTCTAGTGTTCTCCCTTTACTGGTCATCAGCTCTCAACAACTCTGCCACTTTTGTACAAGTCCCAACGTAATAAGAAGTAGGAAATGAAACATTGCAAAGTGGAACAAGAAAAGTTATCGGTTACCATATCAGAGTCAAATGTCTTGGGTGACACTAAGAAGGACATGGGCAAGGTGATACCAGAGTGCTTTATCTTGTGATGCTGATACAGTAGCAGCCTCTCAGACATACAACAGGTTGGATTTCTCAAAAGTTTGTCACCTAGTTTTGAATCCTATCCCGTTGGTTTCTGCAGGAAAAGTAAAAAGTTACATGGTTTTTAAGTTTGTTTTGGGTGGGGAAAATCTTGTGGGGAATGTACTGCATAGTATCAGGGGCTCAGCTCCCCAAGCAGAGCCAACAAATATCAAAATGAGTAAACTGGGAAGCTTTTTCTCTCTTTCTGTCTTCATCCCAGATCAAAGAATCCCGAGTTAGGATCTGGATGAAGGATAAGCCCCTGAATTGTTGATGGGCACACCCCACACACTGACCCAGCATCTGAACTTGCTTAACAGGGAGCCGGGGCTAAACTGCTTCACCCTGCCTGAGAACCAGGGAACACTGCATTTCTCCACAGGGTGGAGGAGAAGAGGCAGAATAAACCAAGCCTGGGACACCTCCCTCCCGTCTAGGTGTACTCATTCTCCTGTTTCAAAAGACAAGGACATGAAGTCAACTTCTACCTTTCTTCTGCTGCTGGTGTCTTACGTATTCTCAGTTTGACCTGATTCCTCTTCTGTCTTTTGGCTTCATGTTGGGGGTTCTTGGTCAAAATCTGCTCTGATGTACATGAAGATTTCAAATTAAAATCCAGTGTCTTAAAACAAGTATTTTTTGAAGGGGTGGGGAGAGCAAGCAGGATATAATTTGCCAAAACCAGGCTTGAGGTTGGTGACTCTTGAAAAGAATTTTCCTTTTTCAGGCCTAGGTCTGAAAATCTAGGGCAGCAATATCATGAATTTTCAGAAGAAAGTCTTTCAGGGAGCCAATGAGTCATACAGTATCCACAGTTGAGTCACTTAAAGCAGATGTCAGTATAGGAAGCATTCACAATCCTTAAGCAATCTTGTTTTCAGAAATTTTCCTCATTTCTATTCTGCCCCCCATTTATTTCTATCCTGGAGTTTGTTTCTGGAGGGGGCAGAAAGTATTTAATATATTAGAAATTATGTTGGGAAAGATGCTCAACTGTAAGTGCTGAGTTTTAAATTTTGAGTTAAAAAATGTACATCAGGAGCAGTGGGGAGGGCCTTTTTTAAAGGAAATCTTTCAAATTTGATTTTCTGTGTGTATGGCCGTTCTGTAAATACTTTGGGGTTTTTCATTTTTTGAAAGTAGACACAATTTGTGGGATTTTCCTCCCTAAAACGTTACAAAAAACCTGTTTATTTACATGCAAATAAAATTCTTTGATAAAAAGTCATATGCCTATGTGTAATTTTTGCACTTTGTAACCTTTAATTTAATGTGTGCTGAGGATTGAACCTAGTGCCTCACCTGCTATGCAAGTGCTCTACCCTGAGCCCACAACCTCAGCCCACCTATTTATGTCTAATATTTTAATTTTTTGTATAATCTTCAGTTCACCTTCTCAACAAAAATATTGAAACAAGTCAAAAAAGTAATGTCTTCCCAAAGTTCCCTACCTAGGTCCACAGGCATGGACATCTCAGACAAGATTTTTTTTTTTTGTCTCTGGGTGTCAGTTTTTCTGCCTTTTGCAGTTGTTACCACATGGATCAGTCATGTGGGAGAAAATAGCTCTTAGATGTGACTAAATTTAAAGGCTGTTTTATTACACTGGTGGAAGTGAAGTAGAAACATTGAAAGTATCTGGGACCAGAGAGGAAATAGAACATGTAGATCTTGGTTTGTGGACCTGAGAAAGTTTTCTGAAGCTAGGGTTCCTTGCTTATTAGGATATAAAGGAAAGGTTATTAAAGTGCTTTAAGAATTGGGTAAGAAGCCAGCTAAAATATGCTTATCCTTAACGATGTGCAGTGCTTGATGCTCTTAATGTTCATTTCTTTGAGATTCATAACAAGCCTGACAGTCACTAAAACCACTAATTAAAAGGGGTGTGAAGACAAACATAACTGCTTTGGGAGCATAACAAATGTAAGCAGTACTGCTGCTTCTGCAAGGACTGCTGGGGTTTCATACAGTTTATAATATTTCATGTTTGGGATATTATTCTTTAGTTTCTTTTGAAGGGGCAACTCAACTTTTAATTGAGCCTCAGTTCACGGGAATCAGTCACAAATTCCAGCACCTAGAAGTCCCTAGTTGTTAAAATATAGAGGTATGATGACATGGACCAACTTCTACACAAGTCGCCCAAGAGTGACCAAAGTCAGTTTCTACTGGGCAAATGCCCCCGCCTACTCGCTCTCACACGCTTGTTTCTCCCGCCAAAGTTGCGTCAGTCTCAGGTTCTCACCAACCAGTGCCCTGATTGGAGAGCGGACAGCCACTAAAGCCCATTGGGCGCCAGCAGCTCCGGAGGGGCGGGGAAGCCAAAGGCATTTTTGCCTCGTCCGCCCCTACCCCATTGATGCGCGCCCCTCCCCCTGCCGGAGGAATGGTAGCCCAGCTCTAGCCCTGCACCCTCTGACCCTCAGGCCTGAGGTGTGGCCTCGGGGCCACCCCCGCAGCAGAACGGGGCACTCGGCCTCCCCCTGAGCGCAATTAGGCCCAGCCTTTTCGAGCCATGCACTGGGAGGCACCCGCCCCGCAGCGGACCCCCAGGCCTCCCTGCAGCACCCCGTAATGCAATCCACTGGGGCGGGGGAGGCGGCGGCGGCGGCAGCGGCAGCAGCAACTACGGCAGCGGCGACGACGGCGGCGGCGGCGGCCACGGCATTACTGCCCCAATCTAGAGACATCCAAAAAGAGGAGGAAAATGGCTCCAAGCAGGGACCGCCTCCTGCACTTTGGGTTCAAGGCGACAGTGAGTGATAGAGGATGGGAGTTGGGTGGTCAGAAATGATGTGTGAGCCAACCCCGGGTACAGGAGAGTTAGTGACAAGCCTAGGGTTTGAGAGGACTAGGCCAAAAGCTCTGGTTCTGTGTGGGTAGGTGCGTGCCTGTTTGCCCTCTGAGGGGAGGAGAAGGGTTCTGGGCCAAAAGGGGGCTCCGGTGCGGTGTGCNGGGGGAGGGGTGGTCTCGCACCGTCGCCGCGCGCTCCTCCCCCTCCCCCGGCGTTCCATGGCCCGGGCGGCTCTGCCCAATGAGGAGCGGCGTTGCTGGCAGGTGGGGAGTGTTTTTGTTTTGGGTTGAAGTTGAGGCTGAGGAGAGAGGCAAGCTACAGACGAGCAGTCGTCGCGGCCGCTGGAGCCGCGGGAGGTGGCGGAGGCCCCGCAGTAGCCTAGAAGTTTCTGCTGCCCGTCGTACACCCCCTGCTTTTCCCCTTCGCTGCCGGCTCCCGGTCCCGGAACTCTCGGGCCTGCCCTGGGCCCCTGTGTTTGCACTCCGCACGCCGCAGCGCCCGGCCCGGGCCGCACCCGCCGGCCCCATGAGGAGAGACGTGAACGGAGTGACCAAGAGCAGGTTTGAGGTATGAGTTCGGGGGGCTTGGGCAACGAGAAAGGCCAGCCCCGCACTCCTACGTTGAAACGTTCGTTCGCTCCTCTCTGAGCCTCCTCCCTTGCCTGGCGCCACCCACCACCGGCCGGGCTGCCAGCCCTCACGACCCTTCTCTTGACCCGAAAGCCAGCGCCGCCCGGCTTGCCTAGCTCTCCAGGGAACACGCCTGCTGCCCCTTCCCACCGAGCGCCACGGCGGGGGATTAGCTCTGGCGCCCTAATTCCCCCCTCCCCCCTCCCCCCTGATCACTCAGTTTTCCATTCTTTACACACCCTTGGCTTGCCTCCTTCCATTCGGTAGAAAAAACATCACGGCTCCCACCGGCCGGAGCGAGCTTTTTCTTCCTGCCACTTTCGTGGATCGTTTCCCATCGGTCGAGCGGAGAAATGACCGATGAGGGGCCATTTCTCGAGTTTAAGACCTTGATTAAACTAAGGCAGTGGGGGTAGCCGACTGGGATGATAGAGGAGACTCTGGGTTTTCGGTCCTGTGTTGAGTTTGAGTATTGTTCGGATACTTCCTCTTCTTTCGGTTTAGTCTGGACTTTTGTAGCTCATTGTTTGTGGGAACCCTTAGATGTCTATGTGGTTTGAGATTGGGACGAAGATCTGAGAGACTTGAAAATCCTTTGGGGTCTTGTGGTCTCCTAGGAACTTTACCTCCTCTGGTGATCGAGGTTTATAGTTGGTCATGGAATTGAGAAATGTAAAGTGTCCAAGTATCTTTAGAGAGTAGTCACCAAGTGGGGAAGGCATTCCTTTGAAAGTGAAGTATTGTAACTACTGACGAATTACAATAGTATAATCATGTAGAGGAAGATTGATTGAGAGGATAAGAGAAAGAAACGTATACAACAAGAAGAAGAGTAAATCTTATCTGGCCTTTTCTGGCAGAGAATCAGGCTGACCTGGGATCACTCACGGCTCAGTGTACATCTCATTTGGTGATTTTCTTCATTTTCACTCAAAAGATGAAATTGTAAGAGGGTAAGACAAAAACTTTAGGAAACTCACCAACTCTGTGCAGAGGGTGAAATATCTTAATTAAGGGTCTGCAGTTTAGTCTGTTCATTTCTTTAAATGCTTGCGATGAAAATATTTGAAATTATCCCCAAAGACTAGATAGGATACATTTGGAGGAAGTTTAAGCTACAGTGTTAAGTTGTGGATGAGAAGTGGGGAAAATTAAAGAATTGTTCGCCTTAGAGTTTTTTGTTTGTTTGTTTTTGTTTTGTGGTACCAGGGATTAAACCCAGGGTCATTTGGCCACTGAGCCACTGAACCACATCTCCAGCCCCATTTTTATATTTTATTTAGAGACAGGGTCTTGCTATATTGCTTAGGGCCTTGCTAAATTGCTGAGTCTGGCTTTGAACTTGCTGTCCTTCTGCCTCAGCCTTCCCAGTCTCTGGGATTACAGGCCTGTGCATGCCACTGAGTGCAGCTTGGAGTTTTCATATAAAATTTAATGGGGGGCAGACTGGAGATATAGCTCAGTTGGTAGAGTGTTTGCCTCATCTGCACAAGGCCCTGAGTTTAATCCCCAGCACCACCAAAAAAAAAAAAAAAATGGGAAGAAGTATTAGATGTTAGTATTTGATGTTATCTCAGTAGGATGTTATGTTGCTCTAATGTACAAAGCCCAGACTAATTAATGGTGGTTTCATATTCAGCATTATTGTGAAAGTCCAGAATGTCATTAAAATTACTGAATAGACATTTGTCAGTTAAGAGGAATCAGAAGTACCAAATCCTGAATATTAAGTGGGGCTTAGATAGCTTTTTTTTTTTATATTTATTTTTTAGTTTTAGGTGGACACATATCTTTATTTTATTTTTACGTGGTGCTGAGAATCGAACCCAGTGCCTCACGCATGCTAGGTGGGCGCGCTACCACTTGAGCCACATCCCCAGGCCAAGATAGCTTTTTGCCACTGCAGGTAGTTCTTTTATCATTTTTCTGTCCACTTTAGGTCGTTGAATTGTTGGAAAGAATTCTCTTGTGGTGTGTACTTAAAAATTACATTGCTATTTCCTGTTTTTGTTATAGCTTTACAGTTTTATCTGTAGTGCTGGCATACTAAAAATAACAAGAAAATGTATTGCTTTATTAAGTGTAGCTATTTACCTTGATTACTATGTAGCAGGCAGCTAAGTCTTTCTAAATATGATCTGAGAAGGTGAAAAGAATAAGGTGAGAAACCTCCTTTACTTTTACTTCTGTGCATCATAGGCAAGCACTGCCCCACTGAAACACATCTTCAGCCTGAACCTTTATACTTACTGTTCATGATTACAGTGTTTATAAGCCAAAAATTATTCAATCAGTATGTGAAGTGTTCCATGTCAGAATAAAATGAATAATGTCTAGATGAACTGTTAGAATTTTCAATATCTGAGTATTTCTTAAAACTACTTACCTCTTTGTTGATCTAATTTATAAGTAATAAGACAACCAGTCAATTGGACTCTTATTATTTTATTTTTTTGATACTGGGGATTGAATCCAAGGGTGCTTAACCACTGAGCTACATCCCCAGTCTTTTTTATTTTTTATTTTGAGACATGGTCTTGCAGAGCTGCTTAGGGCCTCACTAAGTGACTGTGGCTGATTTCAAACTTGGATCCTCCTACCTCAGCCTCCTAAGTTGCTGGCATTACAGGCCTCTTATAAAGCAATAAATTTATTGAAAATATTTCAAGTATTTACTTTCAATAAAAGATATAGGTAAATAAAACAGGCTTTTCATGTCTAAAACTTTTTTTTTTTCGGTGGGGTACTAGGGATTAAACCCAGGGCTACTTAACCACTGAATCACATCCCCAATCCTAAAACAGTTTTTTTTTGGGGGGGGTATTGGGAATTGAACTCAAAGGTATTCGACCACTGAGCCCCATCCCTAGCCCTGTTTTGTATTTTATTAGAGAGAGGGTCTCACTGAGTTGCTTCCTCACTGCTAAATTGCTGAGGCTGGTTTAGAACTCTAGATCCCCCTGCCTCCGCCTCTGGCTCTGCCTCCACCTCCCAAGCCGCTGGAATTACAGTGCGCCGGCGTGCACTGCCCTAAAACAAGATTAAAAAAAAAAATTTTTAAAGTTGTAGATGGACACAATTCCTTTTATTTGGTACTGAGGAACGAACCCAGTGCTTCACACATGGTAGGAAGAGCTCTACCACTGAGCCACAGCTCCAGCCCCAAACACCTCAAAATTACAGATTGCTTTTTAAATAGCTGGTAATTTTTATGATTGTAAATAGTTGATCTTTGAGAATTTTTCTGAGTGCAGGAAATCTTATACCTCACTGTTTTTGCAAATAATAATGACTAATTTCAAATAGCAGTTAGGCCTAATACAAAAAGAAAAAATTTGGCGGGGGGGGGGTGTGAATAACTGAAACTTATGGTCTTTCCATAGTTGATTCATCTTATAGGAAATGTTTTATTCTGTATGCTTTTGAATGTTGTAACTGGAGGCCACATGGTTTAATCTCACATACGGGCATAGAACTGCAGTTTAAAAAAAAAATGGAGGGCTGGGGCTGTAGCTTAGTGGCAGAGAGCTTGCCTAGCATGCATGAGGCACTGGGTTCGATAATCAGCACCACATAAAAATAAGTAAAATAAAGGTATTGTGTCCAACTACAATTTTTAAAAAATATATTTAAAAAAATGGAAATTAAAACTAAGTTTGGTGCTGTGGCACACGCCTGTAATCCCAGGGGCTGGAGGAACTGATGCCGAAGGACAGCGAGTTCAAAGTCAGCCTCAGCAACAGCAACGGGGGAGGTGCTAAGCAACTCAGTGAAACTCTGTCTCTAAAGAAAATACAGAATAGGGCTAGGGATGTGACTTGATGGTCGAGTGACCCTGAGTTCAATCCCCAGTATCAAATAAGTAAGCCAAGAGAGTGGCCAGATATGTAGCACTCTGTAGAATAGTCAGAGTAGATGTCTATTCTAGTTAAAAGAAATCTAGAGATGTCATTCCTTCCTCTGTTACCTTGGCATTAAATATATATACAATAAATATCCTTTATACGTTGACAGAATATGTTAAGCTGTGTTAGTCACTTAAATGGAATTCATCATTCAAATACTTACAGTATTACTTATAATGAACTTTTTTGGCCAATTTTGATAATTTCCTTTCAAATTTAGTGATAGTTACTGAATGCGTCTCACCTGGACTGAGCAAAATGTTTTACCTCAGTTATTTCTTTTTGGTTGGGTGGGGAATTGAACCCTGGGCCTCATGCATGCTAGGCAAGTGCTCTACTACAGAACCACATCCCCAGCCATCTCAGTTCTGTTTCTCACAATTATGTTTTACAGTTTCGGAAAGTGAGGGCCTGATATGTGTTCAAGTTCAAAAGTGGGAGAGCCAAGATTTCAGTCTGCATTTTTAAAAATTCCACTCTTTATCCTGTTCTGCATAACTCACCATAAAGCCCATAAAATGTGTGGGAATGTGCTTTCCTAAAGTTCTTCATCCAGTATATTTAGTTTTGTATTTGCTCTAAAAAGAATGAGTGTACCCTTTATTTTAAGTGCATTAAATAACATTATCTTAACATCCTATGGGAAATATCTAGACGAGCCCTCAGATTCAAGTTTAGATTTTTTTCAGTTAAACTTTTTCACTTTGTCATACTCTTAATAGCTACATTTTGACTCTTGAGGGGGAAGTTCTATCTTTCTTAGGGCTCATTAAAAAGCCTGACATTTAGGGGCTGGGGTTGTGGCTCAGTGGTAGAGCACTCTTTGTAGGCTCTGGTTTCGATCCTCAGCACCACATAAAAATAAATAAAATAAAATAAAAGTATTGTGTCCAACTACAACTAAAAATAAAAAATTTTAAAAAGCCTAACATTATTAAAATGTCATAGTGGTAATATTAGCTGACATCCACATATCATTTTAAAATTTAATTTGTGCCTGGAGATGTTAAGTCTCATGTAAGTTAGGAAGTAATATGCTCCAAGTAATATGCATTTTAAATCCATGTTTGTTACCGTTATTCCTTATATCTCACTGCTTTTCTTGTAAATCTATAATATCACATGTTCTGTAACACTAGGCTGTCATAGTTCTTTTCCTGCTTTCTTCATTTTGTCAATTCAATTTATCCAAAATAATAGAAGTCATAAAAGGTGGCATGCCAAAAAAAAAAAAAACTACATTGGGAGTTAAGAGACCTGGATATTCATTAATCTCAATTTTTGCCATGGACTAACTGGGATTTTGGTTATTTCTTTTCACTTCTCTGACTTGTTATTTCTTTTCATTTCTCTTCTGCATTAGAATTAGAATAAATCATTCAAGTAACTTTTGTTCCAGAATCCTATAAATTGTCATTGTTCTTTTCCTGATACTGGTAATTGAACCCAGGGGAACTCTACCACTGAGCTGCATCACCAGTCCTTTGTTTGTTTGTTTATATTTTTGAGACAGGGTGTCACTGAGTTACTCAGGCTGACCTTAAATTTGTGATACTCCTGCTTGCTTCTGATTTAGCCTCCCACATTGCTGGGATTATAGGAATGGTACCACTGTGCCTGGTCTTGAATTTGCAGAGGCTGGCCTCCAGTTTTGATCCTCTAGCCTTAGTCTCCCTAGTAACTTGGATTATAGGTGTGCCCCACCTCACTGTTCTGTTTTTTGTTGTTGTTTTTGAGGTGGTGTTCTCCCTATGCTATCCAAGTCAGCCTCCAAGTCTTGGGCTTAAGTAATACTCCTGCCTCAGTCTCCTGAGTAGCTGGGTTTATAGGCACCAACAAAGCTTAGACTTGTTTCATTCTTTAAAAATCCTTACAGTTGGGGCTGGGTTGTGGCTCAGAGGTAGAGCGCTCACCTAGATCGTGCGAGGCCCTGGGTTCGATCCTCAGCACCACTTAAATAAAATAAAGATATTGTGTCCAACTACAACTAAAAAATAAAAAAAATATTTAAAAAAAATCCTTGCAGTGGGACGGGCACTAGTAGATCCAACAAATTTTGTTAACAAATTGAAAACCATTGTCTAATAGTCTTTACTGTGCAAAAACTTTGGAAAATTATTCTTGATGTTTAAATTCTATATTCTTTGATATAATCTTTTTTTGATGATTTTCATTCATTGATTCAGTATTTCTGTTAGAGAACGAACACTTTTAAAGTTTTGTACTTTTATGTTTTAATCTTCATTTTATTTTATTTTTTGCATTATTATTATCAGCAGCAGCAGCAGCAGCATCTGGTACTGGGGATTGAACCCAGGGCCACATAACCATTGAGCCACATCCTTTTAATTTTTATTTTGGGACAGGGTCTTGCTAGGTTGCTCAGGGCCTAAGTTGGTGAGGCTGGCTTTGGACTTGTGATCCTCCTGCTTCAGACTCCTCAGTTGCTGGGGAAAATCTTTCTATTTTAATCTCCACAGTTGTCTTGTTTCAAATTTTGGTCTCATTTTTCCTTACTAATTAATAAGTACCTTTGTTATAGGCTGAGGATTTCATTCCTGTTCCTTAGATTACTGTTTCCCAACTGGTGACAGATTGGAAACTGAGTTGAAAATTTTAGTAATCTAACTAATATACTATTGTGGTTTTAGAAGGGTATTTTTAGATGTTCAAAGTAAAATATTCCATGACACCAGGAAAATCTAAGGGAGGGAAGGAGAAGAAAGAATGCCCTTATGCTACCAAATTTAGCTGTTTCTGCATAGTTATCTTTACACCGATTTGCTATGTGATCATTCAGACTTAGTGAATTTTTAGATTACACCCTCACCCAAATGCATCCAACGGTGATTTTATAGTTTTATGTCTCAATGCATTTGAATTCATTTAATAAAATGGTTTTATTTTACTCACAACTAACAATAGGTGGTGATACTGAACTATGCCATAGGATTTTTACTTGGTTTCAGCTTCAAAAACAAAGCACTTTTGGAGTCTTATATTTTTATGTTTTAGGTCACTTATCAGTGCAAATTATATATTCAAATATATTAAAATGTAATATATACCAAACAAATTTCCATTAGCTTTTGAAGACTTTCTGTTAAAAGAATGACTTACTGGATAGTTATTTTTGGAAAATATCGAATAACTATTACAATAGGCATGTGAGTTACAAATGTTTTTTTAAAATATTTTTTTAGTTGTAGATGGACACAATACCTTTATTTTATTTGTTTATGTTTATGTGGTGCTGAGGATTGAACCTAGTGCCTCACACATGCCAGATAAGCTCTCTACCACTGAGCCACAACCCCAGCCCTTGTCTAATGTTTTTTCAAATTGATTTTATGATTACCTGTTGACCTTACTAAGCTTTATATCTGACAGTTGTAAATTTTGAGTAAAAATTCCTGACATTAAGGACAAAACAAGAAGAAATAAATAAAATGTACTTAATTCAGTTTATTTTTGCTCAGTTTCCTAAATTGCTATAATGTTAAAATCACCTGTTAGATCAGGTAGGCAAGGACTTGGTAGATATAAAACCAGTACTGGCGATTTCTTCTTGTTTGTCCTTAATGTCAGGAATTTTTAATCGAAACTAAAGAAGGGAAATAGAATTCCATGAAAGGAAGTAGTAAATCAATTTTAGATATTACTTTGGTGCTAAGTCAAAAATTATATCTAATAATGTGGAGGTGGAGCCTGGTAGTATATCAAATCCTTGCCCAAACTTAATACAACCAAATGAACCAGATAAAGTACTGCAGTGTTTATTGCTGTGAATTTCTGATCTACTGGAGAATGCCAGCTGATATAATTAAGTAGTCATTTCAAAGAGTAAACTGGAAAAGCATTCTCAGTTTTACTTAAAATTTACATTAATAACATGCCATAGGTCTAGCTAATCTGGATGTTCTATGTTTGCAGAGTAAGGAATTTTATGTGGCAGGAGAAGTAGGCAAAAAGAAAAGAGAAAGATTTTTAGAAGACATGTTAAATGTAGAGTACCTATTCTTATGAATATATGAACCTTTGTTTGATAGGCCCAAGGAAAGTAATCAACTCACTGTATCCTGAATTGCTTTTATCAAGAAAAAACTTGTTTTGTTTTTCCCTCTTTTTCTTTAGTAGTGGGTGAAGAAAAGGAAAAGGGTGAAGGGTGATTTGCATTTCCCACCAGGTGAACAATTTAAGTGTTAGCAAGGATTTCCAGAGATCTGTGTTAGAATATATCCTTTTTGTTAGGTGTGGTGCCTGACATGGACCTCTAGTTTCAGCTACTCAGGAGGCTTAAGCAAGAGGATCATTTGAAGCCCAGGAGTTCAAGGCCAGCTGGGGCAACATAGTCAGACCCCCATCTCTAAATAAATAAATAAATAGAGTTGGGAGTATAGCTCAATGGTAGAACTCATTCTAGGTACAGTTCTCAGTATCAACAAAAAGTATTCTGGACAGGGTCTTGTTGTGTTGCCCATGCTGGCCTTGAATTTCTAGGCTCAAGCAATCTTACTGCATCCCAAATAGTTAGAATTTCAGGTGTGGTCATCATGCCTGGCTTAAAAAGTACTCATATTCATTTGTATATTTCTGTACATGTATATGTTTTAGTGAAATTCTAGTGTTACTGGTACCTAGGTGACCTTGGGTAAGTTACCTCTGTGGACATCCATTGTCTCGATTCTCAGTTCCTTCTGTGAAACTTCTGTGATCTTCTAAACATATTAGATGGTCAGTTATTGCTATTGTTCTTAAATTACTTTATTTCTAACTGCTAGTAAAAAAAAAAAAAAAGCCCATTAGCTTTGTAATTTTATCTTACACTGCTTTGGATTTCTGCTTGTTTGTTTGTTTTAGTTGTAGGTGGACACAGTGCCTTTATATTTATTTATTTATTTTTATGTAGTGCTAAGGATCAAACCCAGTGCCTCACCCGCGCTAGGTGAGCACTCTACCTCTGAGCCACAACCCCAGCCCCTGAATTTCTGCTTGTTTCTACCCTGAATTCTAATAAACAAAAAAACTAAGGCTGACAGTGGGGGAAAATATCTGCAGTATAAGCTGACTGAATAACATCTTTGCCATGGGAGTGAGAAGTGGATGTAATGATTGTGTGATATAATGGAGTTTGGTGTGCTATGATTCAATTTCATAGGATTTATGCAATTTATATTTACATACAGAACCTATTTAAGAGCATTAGCTTTGAAGTCTGAGGCTGAACTCTACTTTGCTAATCACTGTCTTTTATGACCTTGGACAAGTTATTTAATCTGTTTCAAATTTTCAGTTTCTAAAAGGGTATAAAATACTTTACTGGATTATATTAAATTCTATATGATGATTGTATAGCATTTGGCAAGTTGTTTACTGTACAATAAGAGCTCAACAAATGATGCCTATTAATATGTTGTGTAGAAATGTTTGTAAATAGACTTTTTCAATTTTTAAAAGAACATGCAATTTAAATACAGAATCCTTTTAAAAAGGGGGGAGTACAACCTATCATTTCTTTATTCATCTGATTCAGTTTTATATACTAGGTTTATAAAATAAGAGTATCTATGTGTTTTAATCAGTATAGTTGAGCAATAATAATTTACCAGTGTTTTAATCTGAAGTTTACTCCAGCTATTATTGTACTCGTTGTTAGGCAAATATGGGTAAATGTCTCTTAAGTGGAAAATCTGGCACCAAATTGTAAATTGACATTTACATAGAAACTGATTGTTCTTTCTTTTCTGATTTGTAGAAAATAGTTACAACTTTTTTTGTGACTGAACACAGATAAGAAGAGATATATTTATTTTTTTAAAAAGGTTAGTGTTACTAGTACCCTTACTAGGTTTTTGAAAACTGCATATTCTTCAGGTAAGGAAGGCACATGTTGAAAAATATTCATCACAAATTACTTCTGCAACCCACATATAGAAAAGAAAACTGGTATATTTGGAATTCTCCTTGGTTAATTAGAACATTTATTTAATGCTATAACTTTCCTAGCATATTAACATTAATTATAACTGCAGGGGGTTGGGAATATGGCTCAAGCGGT
Source organism: Marmota marmota marmota (assembly GCF_001458135.2). Taxonomy (NCBI): domain Eukaryota; kingdom Metazoa; phylum Chordata; class Mammalia; order Rodentia; family Sciuridae; genus Marmota; species Marmota marmota. The sequence goes on from NW_025999872.1 coordinate 491,159, forward strand.
AGCGCGCTCGACTGGCATGCATGTGGCCCGGGTTCGATCCTCAGCACCACATACAAACAAAGATGTTGTGTCCGCTGAAAACTAAAAAATAAATATTAAAAAATTCTCTCTCTCTTTAAAAAAAATTATAACTGCATGATAAGAGGCTTCATTAATATTCAGTATTCTTAGTCACAGCTGACTCATGTTATACAAAGAAGCTTTCCAAATCTAGATATAATTTTTTAAAGCCCAACAACAACAAAAAATTGCAACTTTACCGAGGCCAGCATATTCCTTAAGAAACATTAATTGTATTTTATTTATTTGTCTGTTTATTTATTTATTTAATATTTATTTTTTAGAGGTAGTTGGACACAATACCTTTATTTATTTATATTTATGTGGTGCTGAGGGATCGAATGCAGGGCCTCGCATGTCCTAGGCAAGCACTCTATTGCTGAGCCACAAACCCAGCCCTATTTTATTTTATTTTTATTATTTTGGGGAGGATAGTATAGGGCTTCTAACCCAAGGTCTCACACATGCTAGGCAAGGACCCTAGAATAATTATATTTAGATTATGTCTCCAAAGGTAGATTATAGGCTCTAAGGGCCATAAATTTCATCTGGTTTCTCTTCTACAGAGTTTGGCCTATATATAGGAACCAAGATTTCAGAGCCAGGCTTGGTGGTGCACACTTGTACTCCCATTGACCTGGTAGGCTGAGGTGGAAGGGCAATTTAACAAGACTGAATCTCAAAAGAACAGAAAGGGCTGAGAATGTCACTCAGTGATGAGTGTCTCTAGGTCAATTCCCAATATAGAATGAAAAAAATTTTCTTAAGGGATCTAATCTTAGTTCTACTACAAACACACATTGAGCCTTGGGGGAAACCACTCTTTTTACAGCTTTAAAAGAAGATTTTCATAATCTATTTCCCTATCATAATAGGAATTGGATTAATGTTAGTTAAAAATCAGATATCAAACTCTTGCTTGTTACTAGTGCCCCCTAAGTTAAGGGAACATTATTAAGGAGAGATAATTAAAACCAAATTTCATTCATTATTTATTGTGATTGCTGTTCCTTCTAGAGATAAACAGGTAACATGGATGATCTTCAAAATTGCCAGTGACACAATTCTCATCTCCTTAAACTACCTCATCCTTGGATTAGGAGTAAATCTGGAATTGAGTGTTTCATGTAAGATCCCTAAGAGATAGTAATATAAATTTCTGTTAATTAAACACTGGGATAGGAAAGACAAAGGTGTCTTATATTTGCATCCTGAACTCCAAGGGGAAATACATTTACATACCATGCATTTAACATATTATAAAATCAATACCAATCTTCTCAAGTTCTTATCTTGGATATTTTATTCCTAGAAACAAAGCACATTATCTGATGTATAGGTATTTTATTTACCTCATGAAATACATTCTGTTTCACTAATAAAGCTACCATAACACACTAAGCTGCCATTAAGCTATCAAGAACAAATATGTTTGGATTTCATCTGACTTTGTCTAGAGATCAGAAAATCAAAGTACAGAAAACCAGGTTATGTTCTTAGAAGGAGTTTACTTAGCATATACTGTGTGTCAGATTGATAGGTGTTGGGTGTACAAAGGTGCTCCAAGATATTGTCTCTACCTTGAGGAGTTAGTTAGGAAGAATTACATGTAAGAAAAATAATCTAGTATTCTGGTAAATGCTGTGATAGATGTATAGGAAAGTGATAAGAACCATTTTTCATGAGAAGTTTTATACTTTTTTTTTTATCCTCACACAGCTTATATGAAATACATTACACTTTAGTGCTTTTAAAAGAAAATGGTGGGGGGGCTGGGGTTGTAGCTCAGCAGTAGAGCACTCGCCTAGCACGTGTGAGGCCCTGGGTTCGATCCTCAGCACCACATAAAAATAAGTAAATAAAATAAAGGCATTGTGTCCAACTACACCTAAAAAGTAAATATTAAAAAAAAAAAGAAAGAAAATGAGGGGCTGGAGTTGTAGCTCAATGTTAGAGCGCTTGCCTAGCATGTATGAGGCCCTGGGTTCAATTCTCAGCACCACATATAAATAAAGTAAAATAAAGGTCTATTGACAATTAAAAAAAGAAATAAAATGAGGGATTGGGTCTGTAACTCAGTGGCAGAGTCTTGCCTAGCATGTGTGAGGACTGGGTTTGATCCTTAGCACCACATAAAAATAAACAAATAAAATAAAGGCATTTTGTCCATCTACAACTCAAAAAAAAAGAAAATGAAATCCTCTTAAAGAATACTGGCATTTAGTTGGGTGTCAGAGTGCATGCCTCTAATCTCAGTGCCTAGGGAAGCTGATAGAGGAGGATCACAAATTTGAGACAGCCTCAGCAACTTTGTAAGATCCTGTCTCAAAATAAAATAAAAGGGATGGAGGTAGCTCAGTGGTAAAATGCTCCTGGGTTCATCCTCTGTACAAAAAAAAAAAAAAAAAAGGGTGATGTGACTGCAAGCCACAGAAAGCTACAAAACTAGAGGAGGCAAGGAATGGAGTCTCTCCTAGAACCTCCAAAGAGTTTGTGGCCTGGCTTATACCTTGATTTTGGCCCAGTGATACTAATTTTGGACTGTGGCATCCAGAACAGTGAGAGAATACAGTTGTGAAGCCAAATAAAAAAAAGAAGAAGAAGAAGAAAAAATTACAAGTTTGAATTACTTTCTCCATGGATACAAGAGAAAAGATAGGTGACTTTTTTACTAGTAAATTCTTTAGTTTTAGTGATACTGTTACCACTTTTTACCAGTGATGAGTCCTTGCTTCCCCAATGCCAAAGTATAACACCAGAGAAGCATGCGAGGCAAGTTTAGAAGCTTTATTAAAGGATAGCAGAAAAGACTTCTCCAGGAAGAAGAAGGGGACCCAAGAGGTGGAATAGGTCGAAGGGCCAATGTGTTCCCCTTTTTATAGCTAAGGTCTTCTTTCAGCTTTCCTGCATTCCTGTCCTTTGTTCTGTTATCTTTCAGTGATGGAATGTAGGTGGGAAGGCCCAAAGGGTGGGGGACAGGTGGGACAAAGGAGTAATCTGGGCAGGAAGGACTTTTGGATTAGCATCTTTTAAGTGAAATACCTTTGAAAATGAGCCAATCACTGTTTAAGAACTAAATGTTCAGGTTTAATAATTAAATCCCAAATGTTAATAAAACTAAAATTGAGAACTTCAAATGTTCAGTTAGACTACTTATCAAATATATCTGAATTTTCTAATCTGTGTCTTTATACCTTCTATCTAGAGACCTACACATTTTTAAAATATTTAGCTCCAATGTCTTATCTTCTATGAAATATTCTCTGATCCTTTCTTTTAGAGGGCATCTCTTTCCTACTACTGTTTTAGATAAAGGAGAATTTTAGATAAATAAAGTATCTGTTTTGCTGGAAGCTGCTTCATTAACATTTCCTTGGGATGGGCTCTGGGCCTTGGGAACATTAACATTTCAGTTTCCCAAGTGCTGCTCTGCTTTTCCAGGCTCCATTCTCAACTTGGCCTTCATTTTCTATTTTACTCTATATTAGACACGATTTACCTAACTATACTAACTACCTATCTTTAGATCTGACTTTTTTCTTTTTTTGGCACTGGGGATTGAATTCAGGGGGGCTTTGCAACTGAGCTGAGCTACTTCCCCAGCACTTTTAAAAAATATTTTTTAGTTGTCAGTGGACTTTTATTTATTTATATGCAGTGCTGAGAATCAAACCCAGTGCCTTACACATGCTAGGCAAGCGCTTTAACCACTGAGCTCCCATCCCAGGCCCAGCACTTTTTGTTTTTTATTTTGAGACAGGATCTCACTAAGTTGCTTAGGGCCTTGCTAAATTGCTGAGGCTGGTCTTGAATTTTTAATCCTCCTGCCTCAGCCTCCCAAATTTGCTGGAATTACAGGCATGCACTTCCATACCTGAATTCTGGGCAACTCTCTGAAGCATGTTTTGTAAGGGAATTAATCTGATTCATAAGATTTAAGTGCTTATGGCCTAACTCTCTTCCCCCACCTTTTCTTTTCTTTTCCACCTCTTAATACCATCATCATGGGACCTTAAGTTCCAGAATTTTGAAGGGATACAGACTATAGAATCTGTATTGATTTTTATGTCTGTGTTTTTAATCTACTTGGAGTTTATAAGGTGGATTTTAAACTGAATTTTCCCCTTGTATTGATGTCATACAACTCTTCATTCCATAGTCTTTTTATTGAGTTTGAAGTGCCATTTTTATCATAAAACAAATAAAGATACTTTCATAAGTATATTTTTGAACTGGTTCTATTCCTTCTATTTTATTGCTAATACCACAATTTTACTTATTGGCGTTATGCATTAAAAAAAACAAAAATAAAAATAAATATAAAATAATTTTGAAGGATTGTATATTTAATGTTTTAAGAAAAACTGTGGCACCAGTCTGACTGCTTGGATTCACATCTCTGCTCCATGTTTTCCTGTCTGTATTTAAATTTTTTAGATATCTGGGTCCTGGGTGGGCTGCTTTATTGTTCATTTTAAATTTTATTGTGTTATATATGACATATTTTAGCAGCTTATATGATAATGGGTTTTTGGATTTTTTAAAACCAAGTACATCATTAGCTTTTTTTTTTTTAATGCCTTTATTTTATTTATTTTTATGTGGTGCTGAGTATCAAACCCAGTACCTCCCACATGCTAGGCAAGGGCTCTACCGTTGAGCCACTACCCCATTTAGCTTTTTTTATTTTTTAAAAATTTTTTTAGTTGTGAATAGACACAATACCATTAATTTTTATTCATTTATTTTTATGTGGTGCCGAGGATCGAACCCAGTGCCTCACACATGCGAGGAAAGAGCTCAGCCACTGAGTCACAATCCCAGCCCCATCATTAGCTTTTGTAAATATTCTGTGTATGAGAACAAAGTGGGAAAAGGCTACATTGCTGAAAAGAAGAGGAGTACTGGGCAGGGGGGGGAAAAAAGAAGAAAAAGTTCCAACCTTTTTCTAATTACTAACATGGCAATACACTGCTTAGTGGTAGAGCGGTTGCCTAGCATGCGTGAGGCACTGGGTTTGATCCCCAGCTCCACATAAAAATAAACAAAATAAAGGTATTGTGTCCATCTACAACTAAAAAAAATATTTTAAAAAAAGAAGAAGGGGCTGGGGATGTGGCTCAAGTGGTAGCGCGCTCGCCTGGCATGTGAGGGGTGCTGGGTTCAATCCTCAGCACCACATAAAAAAAAAAATAAAGGTGTCCACCGAAAACTAAAAAGTAAATATAAAAAAAAAAGAGAGAGAGAGAAGAAGAAGAAGATGAGTACTTAGCAAACTAGAGCTCAGAATACCTTTTCTTTACATGAGAAAATCAGTCTTATATGTGAACATAAAATTGTAGAACAACAGAAGAGGAACTGCTTCAGGGCCACTTGAAGACTGACAAAACCAACAATAAGAAAGACTCTTTTAGGTAGAGTAGGAAAAACCTAGTGATTTTCAGCTGGCCAGGGAAGGTGACTTTATAGTCATGACATCAAAAACTTCAGAAGGGCTGATAATACATTTGAAAGGGACCATAATTGTATGTCCAATAAAACATTAAGGATCTGCTATTTTCTAAATATCTTACTTTTGTAACGAATTGGGAGGCTGAGGCATGAGGATTGCAATTTTCAGGGCAACCTCAACAATTTAGACTGTATCTCAAAATAAAAATAAATAAAGAAGACTGGGATGTAGCTTAGTGGTAGTGTGTTTGCCTAGTATGTGTGTGAGGCCCAGCACCCGCAAGGGGAAAAAAAAAAGAAGAAAAAGTTCAACCTTTTTCTAATTACTAACATGCAATGCACTTCTTAGTTGGGGCAATGCTAATTTCTTCATTAGTTCAAATTTTATCTGAGATCACTGCTTAAAGCTATGTGATCTTGAAAAATGTGTTTAATCTCTGTACCTCAGTTTTCTTACAAAGTGGAGATAAAAATGAATCTTTCTTTTTAGGGTTGTTATGAGAGTTAAATGATACATAAATAATGCCTACAGAGGTGCTGTGTGCACAGTATGAATGTATTCAGTATGTTTAAGTTACTGTTACTGTGTGATTAGCTTTCAAAAATCCTGGGGAATACAAGGAACAGAAATGGTGATTATAACTCCATTTCCTTTACAACATGTTGTAAAAGAAATTTGGCAGGGAAAAATAAAATGTTCATTTCAAGATTAGTTATCTAGCACTATGAATAAAGGTGATTGCTGTGTATGACTTTAGAATGAATATTACCAGAAATAAGAAAACATAAAATCTTTACTTTTAGATTAAAGAAACAAGCTGTTCCCATCAGTTAATCCAAATATTTATTGTGTGACTTGTCATGTACTATGGCTAATTTATCTTCTAAAAGCTTACAGTCTAGTAAGTTAGAAGAGAATCAACACAAAGACAGTAAAATGAATCAGACATTACTTTTCAGTGTTCATATATGAATACATGACTAGTGTAACTCTGCATCATGTACAACCACAAGAATGAGAAATTATATCCCATGTGTGTATAATATGTCAAAATAAACTCTATTGTCATATACTTCTAAAAAGAACAAATTAAAAAATTTTTTACAAGAATAAACACAGAAAGACAAAGATTAGCTCTGTAATAGAACCAAAATCAAAGTGCTATGAATTATAGGGAAATAAGAGAACATACCTACCTAGAGAATATTGTGATTTCTGAAGGGGCCCAAGTAAAGCTTCCCTCATTTTTGCTGAAGTTCTAGACAAATGGAGAAAGCAGGAGTGGCATATGGGGGCCCAAATATTAGTTTCATTACAGTTGAAATAAGGTTGGAGGACATGACTTTAAGTATGTGAGCCAAGTTGTACCTGTTAACTGAAGGCTATCAGGTAGATTGATGGCTCCCCATCCAAGCAGTGCTATCTTGAATCAAACTTCACTATGTGCAAGAGCGAGCCTGACCCTGGAGAATACTTGTTTAGAAAAGGTAGAACCACAAAGCTTCTTTCTTCTATGATTTACTAGTCAGATAGTTCTCTATATTCAATAAATAAGAAGTTCAGAGTGTAACTCAGTAGTAGAGCATTTGCCTAGCATTTCAGTCCCCAGTGCCACAAAAAAAAAAAAAAACAAAAAAACAGATTTTATTTATCTAAAATTCTTCTTTATCTAAAACAGTAATAGGAGAGAGACGCCCTCTAAAAAAAAAGATCAGAGAATATTTCATAGAAGATAAGACATTGGAGCTAAATATTTTAAAAATGTGTAGGTCTCTAGATAGAAGGTATAAAGACACAGATTAGAAAGTTCAGATATATTTGACAAGAAGTAGTCTAACTGAACATTTGAAGTTCTCAATTTTAGTTTTATTAACATTTGGGATTTAATTATTAAATCTGAACATTTAGTTCTTAAACAGTGATTGGCTCATTTTCAAAGGTATTTCACTTAAAAGATTATCAGAGTCAGCCCTTTCTGGTTTTAAGACAGAAAAGTAAAATTATTTCCAGGCTCTTTATGAAAATTACCTAAGAGCAGGGTACATAATAAGATTCATCTTTTAAATTTCTAGCCAAACATATTCCTTCTTGTGTGGGAAGAGAGAAAAGAGAGCAATAGTAAGTGACATAGCAGAGGAAAGGAAGGTCAAACCCAAGTGCCTATGGAAGAGATTACTGGCAAGATACAGATCATGATTTGAGTACCACAGAAGGCTGGGATAAGATGAAGACCTAAAAACAACATTGTTTTTTGAAATTCTGTACTGGGAGACATCCTTCTCAGTACTCTCCCACTTTACCCATTCTGAGTGGTTGAGTAGTAACTATCAGCTTTGTTTAGGAGATTTTTTTTTCTCTGAAAGAATTGACTTTGAAGAGGTCAGAACTCAGGACTCCATGTCCAGAGGAGAATGAAACTAAGATGCCATGATGAAAAAGGGAGACAGGAACCAAATAAGTGAGATGTCTATTCTCTTGTCCAGTGGAACTCCCATTCTCCTTCCCTCATCCAGTTACTGAATGCTGGGCAGCCAGGTAAAAGATTAGAGCATCTTCTGCACAAGAAGAGAATGTCCTCTGCATTTAAAAATTTTGTTTATGCATTAAACAGGAATGTAGCTGTTTATTTTTTAACCCATTTAAACATGTTTTTGTTATATAAGCAGACTACTTCACAAAATTATTCATAACCAAACTATAGAACTGTTCAGGTTTTAGAAAATCTGCAAAAGCCTAGAGTTAATGAAATGGGAAAAAAACAAGGAGGGGGCTAACTAATTAAGGCAACCAGCATTTTTTTTTTGAATATTTTTTTTGTTGTTGTAATTGGACACAATATCTTTAATTTATTTTTAAATAAAAAATCTTATTTATTTTTGCTTGGTGCTGAGGATCAAACCCAGGGCCATGCCCATACTAGGTGAGTGCTCTACCACTGAGCCACAACCCCAGCCCCATGACAACCAGCATTTAAAAAATTGTACCATCATAAATGCTTATCTAGAAGCCAGGTGTGGTGGCTCATGCCTGAAATTCCAGGGACTTGGGAGGCTGAGGTAGGAGGATTGTGAGTTCAAAGCCAGCTTCAGCAACTTAGCAAGGCACTTGCAACTCAGTGAGACCCTGTCTCTAAATAAAATATTAAAAAGGGCTGGGGATGTGGCTCAGTGGTTGAGCACTGGAGTTCAATTCCCAGTACCAAAAAAATAAATAAAAAATGCATATCTAGCATGCTTGAGTAACCTTGGATTCAATCTCCAGTGCTGCAAAACAAAACAAAAAACAAAAAAGGAATGCATATATATTTTTGAAAAATATCTTCTGTATGTGTGCTAGAAAAGAGTGTTTCTCTCTCTCTCTCTCTCTCTCTCTCTCTCACACACACACACACACACACACACACAGGATTGTACCCACAATGCTAGGCAGCAAATGTTCTCCCATTGAGCATATCCCCAGGTCCTGCCTTTTTTTTAAAATTTTGAGATAGGATGTAATTAAATTGCTCAGACTGGCCTTGAACTTGTGATCCTCGTGCCTCAGCCTCCAAAGTAGCTGGGATTATAGTCATGTGCTATAGTGCCTGGTGAAAAATGTCATTTTCCTAGAGTTTTTTTCCCCCTCATCTTGGATCACCACTGTTTACAATTAGGCAGTTACTGCCAAAGAACGGAGTTATCAAGCCTGTGTTCTAACTCATAATAAAAACTTTCAGTGATGACAATGGCCTGCCTTTTCCTGAATCTACATTTATTTTAATTTTGATACTTTTTTTAAGAAAAATAATGGTAGATATATACCTATCTTAATTTTAGTAATTCTGTAATCCTTATGTAAATTATACTCATTTATTTTTTCTTGGTTTCCTTTTTGGTAAAAAACTTAAGTTTATCTTGCTCAAGATCCTTCTCAATATAATAATCCAGTCTATGTGGGCTGGGGTTATGGCTCAGTGGTAAAGAGCTTGCCTAGTGCATGTGAGGCACTGGGTTTGATCCTCAGCACCACATAAAATAAATAAATAAAACAAAGGTATCATGTCATCTACAACAACAACAACAGAAAAAACCAAAATTCAGTCTATGATATCCTTAATATTGAGAAAACTGAGTGACCAATAATGGGGAGAGCTTACTTCTCTACAAATTTATTTAAGCCAAATCTGTTTTAATATAAATTTTCTCCATTTTTTCTAGGTTGGCTATCAGAATTCTAAAGGACAATTCTTAGATATCTAAATGCAAGATAAAACAATTCTAATATTCTTTCATTTTACAATTTTAATATGTCTATACCTTTTTCTCTAAGGTTTCATTTACGAATGTTTCACTATGCTAGTATTTATCCTTTCTTTTTTTATAATAATTTTTAATATTAGATGGACATAACACCTTTTTTCTATTATTATTATTATTGTTGTTGTTGTTAATATTATTATTATTTGGTACTGGGGATTGAATCCAGGGGCACTTAACCACTCTTTTTTGTGTTTTATTTAGACACTTAGGGCCTTGCTAAGTTTCTGAGGCTGGCTTTGAACTTGTGATCCTCCTGCCTCAGGGTCCCAAGCCACTGGGATTACAGATGTTTGCCACCATGCCTGGCTATTATGTTATTTTTATGTAGTGCTGAGGATTGAACCTAGTGCCTCATACATGCTAGGCAAGTGCTCTACCACTGAGCTACAACGCCAGCCTAGGATCTATTCTTTCAATGATATTTACCCTGTCATTTTTCTCTAATGTGATGTTAAGAGTTACTATTGAGCATCCCAAATAGAATGGTAATTACCTACCTGTTTTTTGTTTCCCATTAGTGTAGACTGAAGTTTTAATTTTTTCTTTTAAAATTTGTTAAAAGTCACATAACAAGCTCATGATAAACTAAACTCAAGTTTTTTCTGTTGAGAGCCAAAGTTTAATCTGAATGACACCTGGCATTTTTGCCAGAGGGAATGATTGAAAGGTGACCCTGCTCCAGGAATATGGTGGCTCCTGGATTAGGGTGGATCCTGCTAGGAATATGGCTGCTCTGGGATTAGGGTGGATCCTGCTAGGAATAGGGCGGATCTGGGATTAGGGCGCCCACTACTTTGAAGTTCCTGTTGAGTTCTCCCAGGGTTCCATGAGAATTGGCGCACGGAGCCCAGTGGAGGGAGTGTGTTCCTGGGAAGTGTTTGTAGAGTGCCGGTCAGAGTTTCGGGAATAAAGAGTTGCTGTTTGAACCTACAAAGCTTTGTGGCGGCTCGGTTATTTTGTGCCCAGCCAGACTGCTGCATTTGGTGGCCCGTACGGGGAACGCCTGAAGCTTGGAGGTAAGTGAAATTGCTTGCCCCTGAAGGAGAGTGAAAGAATGGGTGACCATTTCAAAAAGCAATGTGTTCTTATTTTGATTTATTTTGTTTTTATTTCAAGTTGCCTGTCCCTAGAACTTTCTCAGGCAAACTGGGGAAAATGGTTGGCTCAAGGTTTGAAGTTGTTCGCCCCTGAGGAACAGATAGAGATAGAACACAAATGCACATGTCAAGAAAATAGAAAAACTGATACAACGATTTTTTGTTCCATTCTGCTTCGGTTTTAACTTATTGGGTTGCATTATCTTTATAGTAGATCAGAAATTAGTAAAAAACAAACTGAAAGAATGTTAAGTAAATTGTTAGAGGTTCAGACTATAGTAGATAAGTAAAAGAGAAGGTCTCTCGAGTTAGTCAGATAGAAGAAGAAAATTTAAAGGAAAAGGCTCTATCAAAAAAAAAAAAGTTACGGGGCTGGGGATGTGGCTCAAGTGGTAGCGCGCTCGCCTGGCATGTGTGCGGCCCGGGTTCGATCCTCATGCACCACATACAAACAAAGATGTTGTGTCTGCCGATACTTGAAAAATAAATATTAAAAAATTAAAAAAAAAAGTTACAACAGGAGGCTGCTACTAACACCTTTCTATCACCAGAGGGCATAAATGTCCAACCAACAGCTCCATCTATAGAAACAACATATTCTGGGGGGCCCCCAACCCCCGTAGTTGATAGATGGGATCCTAAGACAGGACCTCAAAGATTAGCATGCCCTGTATTTGAGCAGACAGGCAGGCAACGAATTCACCATAGTTTAGATTTCAAAACAGTGAAGCAACTAAAAGAGGCTGTAACAACCTGTGGTCCCCAAGCACCCTTCACTGTAAGCATGGTCAAATCCATTACCAACTTGGACATGACGCCAGCAGATTGGGCTAGCATATGTAAAGCTATGTTAAATAGAGGGCAATATTTGTTATGGAAGGTTGCCAATAAGGAATTTTGCACGGAGATGGCTAGGTGAAATGCAGCAGCCAGTTATCCTCAGAGAAATCTAGATATGTTGTTAGGACAAGGACCTTATGAAGGTCAGCGGCAACAAATTGAATATGATCCTGCCATATATTCACAAATTGCTGCAAATGCGGTTAGGGCTAGAAAGACTTTACAAGGACATGGAAATTTACAAGGTCAATTATCTAAGGTTATACAAGGAGCTAATGAACCTTACGGTGAATTTGTAGATAGGCTTATTCAAACAGCTACCAGAGTTTTTGGGGATACAGAACAAGCAGTGCCATTCATTAAACAGCTAGCCTATAAGCAAGCAAATCTTTGGTGCAAAGAAGCCATTAGACCATGGAAACATGAAGATTTAAACACATGTATTAAATTATGTAGAGACATTAATGAACAAGGGCAAATCTTGGCAGCTGCAGTACAACAAGCTTTAGATGCTAGGCTAAAAACATGCTACAATTGTGAACAAACAGGACATTTTAAAAGGAATTGCCCCATAGGAGGACGGTTTAACAAAACTAGGTATCAAAGGGGTAGAATACCGGGTATTTGCCCACGATGCCATAGAGGGAGACATTGGCCTAATGAATGCCTTCTCAAACCACCATAGAGGGTACTCCATTATCAAAAAATTGACAAGGACCAAGTGTTTACCCACGATATCGTGGAAAAAAGCATCGGGCTCCATTGCCAAAAAACGGACAGGGGGGCCCAATGCTCCGGGGCCCACGACCACAAATATACAGGGCAATGGAGGAACCCAGCAACACCAAAGACGTACCTGGTCTTTGTTTCCCATTAGTGTAGACTGAAATTTTAATTTTTTCTTTTAAAATTTGTTAAAAGTCACATAACAAGCTCATGATAAACTAAAACTCAAGTTTTTGTGAAACGGGTTTCCTGTTTTATGTTTATGTAACTGGTGAATTGTTTAAATTCAAGATTTTAAAACTTACTTATCTTCAGTTTCCTCTTTTTGGAATATTTTGAATTCTAGTCCTGTTATCATCTTGTTGGAATATTTTGAGTACCATTCCTATTATCTGATGTGGTTTGTGATGTGATGTCCACAAGATTAATAAATATACCATCTTGATTTTAGTCAAGACATTTAAAACTGTTGCATGGTACTTTTAGATAAACATGGATGTTTAACCCAGTACAATCTCGTTTCCTTTTTAAACTAGTACTCAAATTATAATAAAGGAATAAAAGAAGCATGAAATCATGGGGACAAAAATGAGTGGAAGAAGAAAGCATGATAGATGTGAAAGTTCAGCTCTTCTTTTGAAGGGATGTGACTTAGTGGTAGAGTACTTGCCTAGTATGCTCATGGCCCTGGGTTTGATCCCTTGAACTGCCCCACCCCCCAAAAAAATAAGGACAGAAGGGTGTTAAGTGACTTAGCCAATAGGAGAAAACTATACCCTCAGTTTTTTGCAGAATTCTGTCAGTAAGAAACAAGTATACCTAATAAAATCTCCAAAAGGACTCAGGACTTGTTCACAAAAGATCTTATATGAGACAAGGATAAGCTTATATATAGTGTATAAAACGTATAGTTTATGTATTATAAATAATGTGTATAAGTATAAATATATAGATTTGTCACAAATAACAAAATTAATTTTTTATATAACATGTATAAGCTTATATGTCAAGGATAAAGTGGGTATAGTGACTGGTGCCTATAAATCCAACTATTTGGCAGACTAATGTTAGGAGGATCGCTTGAATCGAGGAGTTTGAGACTGACCAGCTTGAGCAACATAATGTGAAACAATGATGAGATTTGAGATTAAAAGCAGGCAATAATTAAAAGTTTTATATGAAGTGGTTAAGTCTTGGGCAAATTCCTACTTCTCCCTATTTCCGTTTTTCTTCTGAGGAAATGGAGGTTAGGATTCTGGATCCAGGAATATCATACATGTGAAGAGGTTATAAGAGGTTAGAATGCAGGCCAAGGAAGCTAAGTAAAAATCTGCATATGGACTATGGATCATTGAAATTATAAAGAATATTCATTTACTTTCTTAACACTGGGAATAAAGTAGATGCCAAGGATAAACAGATAGTTGAGAAAAGCCTTGCCTAAAACAGAGGTCAAAAAAGCAAACAAAAGAAAAAGAAACAAAATCACAAGGGGAAAAAAGGGGTGGGGAAGTAGTGGGGAAGAGGGGTAATACACTCTAAAAAATGAGATATTGCATCTTCAAATGGGCAGGGTGTTATTTTATAGAAATCTTTCAATGGATAAAAATTACTCTTGTGCTGGGATTGTGGCTCAGCAGTAGAATGCTCCCTAGCATGTATGAGGCCCTGAGTTCAATCCTCAGCACCACATAAAAGTAAATAAATAAAGGTTTTAAAAAAATAAACAAATAACTCTTGAAAATAAAACATGTAATAACACCCTCCCCCAACAGTAGAAAGTATGGAAGTAGGATGCATGGAGAAAGAACCATAATGTAATTCTCAAATCTGTCTTTTTATATTTAAAAATTTAGTTTATCTGTAGGGTGTTCTAAAAATTTCTTGTTCATTCCATTGGAATGCTAATTAATGTTAAATACCTAATTAAATCTTTATTTATTTATTTATTATTTTTGTGGTGTGTGGTGCTGGGGATTGAACCTGTGCTTGCACATGCTAGGCAAGCAAGCACTCAACCACTGAGCCACATCCCCAGCCCTATTTTATATTTTATTTAGAGACACTGTCTGAGTTGGTTAGTGCCTTGCCTTTGCAGAGGCTGGCTTTGAACTCGAGATCTTCATGTCTCAGCCTCCCCGGTCGCTGGGATTACATGTATGTGCCACCACACCCAGCTCTTCCCTTGTTTTTTAAAGAATATTTGTTTTTATTTAACTTTTCTTTCTTTTGGTTCCTTTATGAATCTAAACCGATTTCTAGCATTCAGTTAAGAAATCTAGGGTAGTATGTATTAGTTTCTTATGTTGTCTAAAGCAGAGAAATACTTCTCTACAAAGAATAGCATTGATACATTAAAATAATGTTGCTTTGGAAATAGTTCCATAGCACTGAGGTGACTTAGAATGTGTATTGAAGTGTAAAATGATTATCTGATTATGTCTTGGAAAATTCCATGGATTCTACTAGTTTTCAATTTCTGGCACACCTACTAGGATTTGTACATGAAGACATGAAACTGCTTTCTTATTTTGGAATCTGAGATTGGATTAAATGTTTGCTGATCCTGAGTCATCCCATTGTTGTCTTCCAGTATCTACTTCTTGTTCTTTCATATGTATGTAGATGAGGTAGATGGGAATAGAGAAGCAGTGGATATGAAATTATATTACCACTGTGAATTTTTAGTTTTTCCTTTTACTTCATAATATCAAAGGAAGTTTTGTAGGGCATAGAACATTTTCAGAATTGAGTAGTAGTTCAACCTGAGATCCAATTATGTCTAGGAGTTCATGAAAGTACATGGAGTCCAGAGAATGTTGCTGAGGATGGTTAATTCCAAATAAATAGAGGAAATGCTCAAGAGAAATCAGAATAAAAGTATATAGATACTTTATTCTGCTGAGAGAAAAGAATTAGGGATGGCCATAGTTTTTGGTTAAAATGGACAAAAACAGAAGTCAGCATAAAAGAAAACTTGGGATGTTGAGTCAGATGTTAGAAGGTGCCAAAGAACAAAGTTTGACCTATTAAGTAATATGTCTGTTTTCTAAATGTATTTTTCCCTTGGTGATTTTATCTAGAGATATCTTTGTTAGAAGATAGTTTATTTATGACATGGTAATGCAATGGTGATAGTTTGCTTCTAAAAAGTAGTGCTATTTCTATTAGAGACAAGATGTTGGGTGGGGAAATTATAAATTTATTTTGTTTTAGATTTACTTAGCCATACAAAACAGTTTTCCCTTTTAGATTCTGGCAAGAAAATCAGCCAGTTGGAAAAACATCTGGTGTTGGTTGAGTGAGGGAATGGCATAATCAGTAAAAATTACTTATAAGAAAAAATATTTTTTAAAAATTTCTGCAGCTTCAACTCTGGATTTTTTTTAATAAAAATTCTTACTTTATCCCCAGAATTTTTCTTTCACCGGTATTTGACCCATGTTAGCTACCTTTTTTAATCTATTGAGATTGTTGAGTTGGGGGTGTGGCTTGCCTGGCACATGTGAGGCATTGGGTTTGATCCTCAGCACAAGATAAAAATAAATAAACAAAATAAAGATATTCCATCCATCTATAAGTAAAAATATTAAAAAGAAAAAGTGAGATTGTGAGTCATAAACTTTTCAATACATAGAACCTTTTTTTTTTTGTACTGGAGATTGAACCCACTGCGCTTGTGTGTGTGTGTGTGTGTGTGTGTGTGTGTGTGTTTGTTTTAGTATATTTTTGAATTATTTTTTCCCAGCCCTTTGTATTTTTTGTATTTTGAGACCAGGTCTAATTAAGTTGCTTAGGGGCTTGAACTGGCCTTGAACTTGTGATCCCCTTACCTCAGCCTCCCAAGTTGCTAGGATTACAGGTATGCACCACCATGCCTGGCAAAAAAAACTGTTTTTGCAGTACTTGCTGTCCAGCAGTTCCTTAACCTTAAATCCTATAATTTAGTTGCTTAAAACAATGATTAAGCCTGGAAGTTCTGCTTATCTCTCCAAAAGGTCACTCATGAGATTGCAGTCATCTGGTGACTTGACTGGTGCTTAAATGTCTAAGAGACCTTTTATTACAGTCCAAGATCTCAGCATTGCTGGTTTTGTTACTTCACATGGGGTCTCATCATTCAGAAGGTTAGTTTAGGCTTTATTAACATGGCACTAGGAATGATTCAAGAGGTCAGACAAAGCCTTAGTGTTTCTTGAGGTATAACCTTAGAAATCACACAACATTACTTTTATCACATTCTCTTGTTCAGATCAATTGTCATGGTCAACCTAGATGTAAGGAGTGGAAGGAGCAGCAAAACTGTATTGCAGGAGTTGGCGCTGTGGCTCAGTGGTAGAGCACTTGCCTGGTATGTGAAGCACTGTTTGATTCTCAGCACCACATAAAAATGAATCTTAAAAAAAAGGTTAATCAGGGGGCTGAGGATGTGGCTCAAGCGGTAGCGTGCTCGCCTGGCATGTGTGTGGCCAGGGTTCGATCCTCAGCACTACATCCAAAGAAGTTGTGTCTGCCAAAAACTAAAAAATAAATATTAAAAAAAAAAAAAGGTTAATCAACAACTAAAAAAATTTTTTTAAAGAATTTCTTTAAATAAAAAAAAAGACCATGTTGCAAAGGGGCATTCTCGCATTGTCACAGAAGATATGGTTTGTTGCAGGCCGTTATTTATTATTTTTATTAGTATGTATGAAGTTTAATTTATAAATACCTTTATAAAAAATGCAAAAAGACAGTAATGTTCTGGATTATCTGTAAGTAGAATGAAATCTTCTCTTTTTAATATTTTGTTTTAGTGGGGCTGGGGCTGGGGCTGGGGCTCAGTGGTAGAGCACTTACCTAGCATGTGAGAGGCACTAGGTTCAATTCTCAGCACTACGTATAAATAAATGAATAAAATAAGGGTCCATCAACATCTAAAAAAATAAAAATAAGTAAATAAATATTTTGTTTTAATTGTAGTTGTACACAATATTTTTATTTTATTTTTATGTCGTGCTAAGGATCGAACCCAGAGCCCCGCATGTGCTAATTGAGCCATCTACTGCTGAGCCACAACTCCAGCCCCATAAAATGAAATTTTCATTAAGAAAAGTTTGCTAGAGCAATTTTTAGAACAATGGAACTAGATTTTTAAAAAATTCTTCCTTTTTTATTGGAATTAATAATTTGATTTGTTGAAGTAGTGTTTCCAAGCTGTGATATGATAGATGGGGTTGTGTAGAAAAATAAACCTCATACAACAGTCAACACAGAAGACTTCTGTGATCTCAAAAGGGGGGATTTCTCCACCCTAGCAAGTGGTCAATGAGTTCTGTAGTGTGTGCACTGGATGTCCTCTGATTGAATTCGTTTTTTTTTTAATGTCCTAAATTAACTTTTTTTTTCTTTTTTTTACATAATTTAACCTTTATTTATTTGTTTTTAATGTGGTGCTGAGGATCGAACCCAGGGCCTCACCCATTCTAGCAAGTGCTCTCTCTCTGAGCCATAACCCCAGCCCTGAATTCAGTTTTGATACTATCTGGAGATAGCATCAGATGAGGAAGACTGGATCCCAAAACTGTTTCCATCTCACCCACTCTTCAAATGCCGATTGCAAGCCACAGGTTGTTTCACCTAATGCTTATGACCAACTGGCTATAAACCAACCCCAGGTTGTTCTATCTAATGCTTATGACCAACTGACTATAAACTAGAGTTCCCAGTACCCCGTCATTGGGTTCAGTAAGTTATTTGAACAGCTTACAGAATTTAAGGAAATACTATTTACATTTACTAGTTTATTATAAAGGTTATTACAAAGGATACAGATGAGAGATGTACAAAGTGAGGTATGAGAGAAGGGAGGCAGAGTTTCCATGCTCCTTCTGGTTTTGACACCCTCCAGGAACCTGTATATTTAGCTATTTAGGAGCTGTCCAAACCCTGTCCTAGGGCTTATGAAGACTGCGTTACGAATGCATGGTTGGTGAATTCTTGGCCATTGGTGATCATCTTAGCCTCCTCCTTCCTTCCTTTCTTTCCTTTTTTAAAAAACTATATTGTTAATGCTGGCCTTGTGATTCTTCTGCCTCTGCTGAGTTACAGGCTCCACTGTGCCTGGCTCCATTTAACCTTTGTATCCTCTCTCCTTCTCAGCTGGGGTGTGGGTTTGAAAGTCCCAATCCTTTAATCCATCCTTATTATTATTATTTTTTTGGTTGTAGATGGACATAATACCTTTGTTTTGTTTATTTATTTTTATGTGGTGCTGAGGATCGAACCAGTGCCTCACACGTGCAAGGCAAGTGCTCTACTGCTGAGCCACAACCCCAACCCCCAAACCTTATTTTCCAGTGACTACTTCCTATTCTGAAGTTACCTAAGGTCTGCCAGCCATGAAATTCACCCATTAGCATTGGAAAAGAAACTGTTATATAGGAGATTACAAGAATTTTAGGAGTTATATATGAAGAAATGGGGAGAAAGACCAAATGTTTATTTCACAATATAACATGGGTTTATTTTAGTTCCAGCAGACTGGAAGCACAATATGACTTCTCTTATGGTTTTTCCACATTACCAGTTTCCTCTTAACCATGGATATTCGAGTTACAGTACCAAGCTCAAACTAGAAATACAGGATGCCTGGTGAGGCATAACTTAATTTTCTCCAGCTTTATTGGGATATAATTGCCTAGTAGGGGTCATTATTATAAGATTCTATCACATTTGACTTCTGGCTCCAAAGATTCAGATTCTAACCACATGTAAAAATTATCTCCTCCCAATGTCTTATCCCCAAACAAATTAGTTTGAAGACCTTTTACTTTGTTATCTGAATCAAATTTAGAGGCAGAGAAGGCTCCTGAGATATAATTTTTCTATCCAGAGATTTATAAATTAAAAAGTTATCTACCTTACATACCCAGCATACAATGGTGGTGTCACCATAAGGTGGTTCAAGGTAGTTTCTCCAGAGACAGAGGAGACCTCTACTCAGACCTTCCAAGCTTTTGACACATTAAAGAAAAGAATTTAATGACTCATCAGGTTTTAACAAGGCAAAATAGCTTTATTAGAAGAATGTGAGCTATCTAGAATCTGAAGCCCCCCCCCCTTTTTTTTGCTACTGGGGATTGAACCCAGAGGTGTTTTACCACTGAGCTACATCCTCAGTCCTTTCTTACTTATTTTAGAGTCTCTCTTAAGTTGCCAAGGGCCTCACTACTGAGGCTGACTTCCAACTTGCAGTCCCCCTGTCTTAGCTGGGATTACAGGTGTGCACCACAGTCCCAGGCTTGAAGCATATCTCTAATGGACCTTCAAGAGTTTTTATTCCAGTGGGTTAGTGTCGCGACCCCTCGCCGGCAAGGGAAAACAGGACACAGGATTCTTCTTTCAGCAGTTTATTCAGGCCTTGATTCATGTATAATCTTCTAGTGACCCGTCGCCGAGCGCCCAAGCACAGCCTAATAAAGCCTCCAGCATACCAATCTTAAGCTGCCACGTGGACCTTTCTCATAGGGTGGTAAGGGATTGCGTGCCAATTCTCCATATTAGGAGTTGTTTATCACAGGCCACAGTGGAAGCCGGCGCCATCTTCTAATGGCGGCCACGGTCTAATTAGAACAGCTCACCACAGGTTAGAAAGAAATGAACAGAGTGTGCCTTATACATGAAGGATGTTCATTTGGGTGTAAGGGTTTTATACAAACTATAACATGCAGTAATAAAGATAAAAAGGACCCAGTCTTTGGGCTTTCAGTTACCAGAGGTCAAAGAAAACAAACACAAGAGATTATCCTGATAAAATACAGTCTTTGTTAAGTCAGTTTTTTGGTAAATGTTATTAAGAGCTGAAAACCTTGTTGTTTTAAGCATAATTAGACTCTGTGCATTTTACATCAGTATATTTTGACCTTAGAAAAAGCCTTTTAAATAATTTTTTAAAGGTTTTTTAGTTGTAGATTTTATTTTATTTGATTTATTTTTATGTGGTGCTGAGAATTGAACCCAGTGTCTCACACATGCTAGGCAAGCATTCCACCGCTGAGCCACAATCCTAGACCCAATAATTTTTTGAATTATACTTAATTACATAAATTTTCCAGTATTTGGCCTTTACAGATCTTCTATATCCAATTGTTTATATCCTTTTTCCCCCTCTCTCCTTTTCCCATCTTGGAACAATCTAGTTATTTTATAACAATAATTTCACTTTGTATGTAAAATCTTTTCTAATCCAAAAATATTCTCTTCTTCTTTTAACTTTCCTTTCTAGAATATATCCCCGAACCTATAACTCTTCGTTGGTTTTATTTTGCCTTAAAATTATTTAAATTTATTTTTTAATTTTTTGGTACCAGGGATTGAATCCAGGGTCACTTAACCATTGAGCCACATTCTCAGCCCTTTTTTTAATGTTTTATTTTGAGACAGGGTCTTGAGAAATTCTTAGGGCCTCAAAGTTGCTGAGGTTGGTCTCAAATTGGAATCCTCCTGCCTCAACCTTCTGAGTCTTGGGATTACAGGCATGTGCCACTGTGCTGATATAAATTTATATCTTGAAACAGTCCTTACACAGATCTTAAATTTAGAGAAAAAAAATTACTTCTTTCTTAATAAAATAACATATGCTTTTTATAGTTTCTTTTTAAAAAATATTTATTTTTTAGCTCTAGTTGGACACACAATGCCTTTTTTTTTTTTAATGTGGTGCTGAGGATCGAACCCAGGGCCTCGCATGTGCTAGGCTGAGCCACAACCTCAGCCCTTAGTTTTCTTATAGCTTATTGTTTTTGTATTCTTTGCATGTGTTATTAGAATTTTAACTCAATTATATTGTAATGAAGATTCAGGAAGAAAGCAATCTTAAAATTTTTTTTTTTTTTTTTTTTTTGTACCAGGAATTTAACTCGGGCACACAACCACTGAGCCATATCCTCAGCCCTATTTTGTATTTTATTCAGAGACAGGGTCTCACTGAGTTGCTTTGCACCTCACTTTTGCTGAGGCTGGCTTTGAACTCAATCCTCCTGCTTCAGCCTCTCAAGCTGCTGGGATTACAGATGTGCGACACTGCACCCAACTTTTTTTTTAGTTGTAGTTGGACACAATACCTTTATTTTATTTATTTATTTATTTGTTTTTTATGTGGTGCTTAGGATGGAACCCAGGGCCTCACCCGTGCTAGGCGGGCACTCTACCACTGAGCCACAACACCCGCCCCTGCACCCAACTTTAAACTGTTTTTCATATGTATGAAAACATACTTGATAGACCCAAATATATTGTTTTCTTATAGACTTAAAGAAGCTGAATTTATATCTAGTAGTTAATGCTTTACTATTTTAACTTACTTATAAATAACTTTGATGTTTTCTCTAATATATACATTTATAAATACTTCTTCCACTTATACCTTAATTTACCTATTTTAACAGCTATTTTTATTTTTAAAAATTATTTTTTAAAACTTTTTTTTAGTCATTGATAGACCTTTATTTAATTAATTTATTTTTATGTGGTGCTGAGAATTGAACCCAGGGCCTCACATGTGCCAGGCAAGCACTCTACCACTGAACTACAACCCCAGCCCCTTAAAAATTATTATTATTTTTTATACCTTTAATTAATTAATTAATTAATTAATTTTTAATGTGATGCTGAAGATCGAATCCAGAGCCTCCCACATGCTATGCAAGCGCTGTACTGCTGAGCCACAACCCCAGCTCCTAAAAAGTATTATTATTTTAAAAAAATTGGTTTTGGTTGTAGTTGACACTTTTATTTATTTATTTTTATGTGGTGCTGAGGATCGAACCCAGGGCTCTGCACGTGCTAGGTGAGCGCTCTACCACTGAGCCACAATTCTAGCCCCCTAAAAATTATTTTTAATAGCTATTTTTAGGTAACACAAAATGAACATGTATTTTGTAAGATTTACCCAGGTCATGTGATCTAAAAGCATTTGTGTATGTTTTCTTAATTTATGAGGACTTACGTGTTCATAAGGCAGTTTGGTACCATAGAAACAAAAACACACATGTAGACATAATACATAATACCCACATGTACATATACTTACATAAAAAATAGAAAACAAAGATTTTATAGCTTTCATTTAGATTCATCATTTCCCAGTTTTCAAAAAGTTAAACTGTTACGATTATCACAGCAAACCAAAATGGATCCCACAGATTTTTAGAAACCAGAACAAAGACCTCTGTCGTGGTTTAATTAGTTTGTAATTCAAATCACTTTCTAAAACAAAAACAGAGTGTGTTGTAGATATCTATTGTGTGACATAGTGAACAATAAGCATGAAAGATTATAGAATAGAGGACATACACATAGGGGAGGCCCCTACAGTTGGGGATGGCCAACTTCAGTGTCATGGTTGACACTGAGGATGGTTCAGGTGACCACTTGTTTTCCGTGAGACAGATCTAGGTCCCCACACTGCTTAGTTAATTGGTGAGACCCTGTTTCAAAAAATAAAAAGAGCTGGTGGATGCAGTTTAAAATGTCCCTGGGTTCAATCTGAAGTACCAAAGAAAAAAAGTCAGATTTTCTCACTTTTCAACTTATATTGAGGCCATGTGGTATTATAAAAGAAAATCAGTCCTTTTTTTTTACTTTTTAGGATGTTAACCTCAAAGCACCTCCGTTACCCAGTGGAGAACCTGCCAGAATGGGTGAGGTGTTACTCAGTTTATTTAGCTTGTGTGTGAGCTAGAACTTCGACCTTATGTCTGAGAGGAAAGAGAAACAATTGCCTCCACCTCTCAGAGTGATTCTGTTTCACTAGAGGCAAGAGTGCTTCTGTGGGCCAAGCTGTTGAAAATTATGTTGCATTAGAGGTCAGGCATTTCTGGACTTGAGGAACATTTTAGCACCCAACTATCCTTGGGGCCTTAGGATCCGCTGAACTTTCTCAGTGTCCTGTAAGATCCACCAAATCACATTTTCAAGGGCCTGAAGAAAACTCTGTTTACAAGAAGGTTTAGTTTATAATTTGTGATTCTCATTTCTGATCTCAAGCAGGTAAGCACAATTACTCATAGGGGTTAACATAGCAACAAAACAAATATCCTGAAGCCTTTCTCCAAATGCTGTGGCAAGGGTGTTACCTATTAGGAGATGTCAGTAGCAGATGTGACCCTCTGGTCTGGAGATAAAAATAAGAGAGAGAGTGAAAACATACTTCATCTATCACTGAGTAGGATCTTGTGGTATCCATCAGAATGAGAGTGATGATGACAGTGATAAAAATGTTCTGCTTTTCATTTATCATCCCAAATGACCCCATTTAAAATGAGGTAAAGGATAACCACAAGACATCTCCCCTGTAAGTTATCCTAAATCCTCATGTGTAGGATTTCTAAAATAAAATGTGACTAATTCCCCAGGGGCATACATTTTTTAAAAAAGAAAAATGACCTTCAGATATCTACTTGCCAGATGGGAGGCTGCAAAATTGCAAGTTCAAGGTCAACCTGTATAACTTTTAGTGAGACCCTGCCTCAGAAAATGGACTGGGGATGTAGCTCATTGATAGAGCACTCTGGGTTCAATCCCTAGTACTGCAAAATTAAATTAAATTTAAAAGGTGGATGGGCTAGGGCTGTAGCTCAGTGGCAGAGTGCTTGACTAGCATGCGTGAGGCACTTGGTTCGATCCTCAGCATTACAAAAATAAACAAATAAAATAAAGGTATTCTGTCCAGCTACAACTACGATTTTTTTTTAAGTGGTGGAAAAGAGCCAAGGGGGCCTTAAAGTGGGATCCCTGCTGATCATGGTCTCCCAAACCTTGGAATATCTTTTTTTGTAGGGGGCAATAAGTAAGGAATAAAGAGAGGAAGCAGCAATGTTAAAACTACTGCAGAAGAAGGGTAGCAGACTGCCCGAGTAGAAAAGCTTGCCTGTGTTTAGAAAATACACAGAGAAGGAAGAGAGGTGAGTATGAGGAACAGAGTTAGAAGAGAGGATTATTTGCCATTCCGCTAATTATCTGGGGATCTTTGTGTTTTAGATCATTGTGAGTGCTGGTTTTGTTTCTGAAGTTCTCACCATAGGGCCAGTCTGTTGTGTCTAGGGTGTGTTCTGCCTGTTTGATGAAACATGAGGTTGCTCAAGACACTTAGTGATCAGCCATCATACTTGTCTTCCCAGATGAACTCGTTAAATTCTTTCTGACCTAGGAGCAGGTAGTGTTCATTTGGGACTTTTCCTATCAGGCACTTGCATGACCTGTAATGCTCCATCCTAGCTTCTCCTGGGTGGGTTGGAGGAAGTGAGTGCTCTTCTGGTGTCTTAAACCAGTGTTTATTGTTTCCCTAAGCTGGAAAAGGGAATCTGCAGGATTTTAGGAGGAAGAAGGGAAGGAGAGAGCATGCACACTAGTGAACTCTGCTTGACTAGGAAGTGTGATTCTCAGTCAAACCCCTAGCATGGCCCCATCATCCATGTGGTGCTTGGATCTACTTCATATAAGGAACTGGTCCGCCACCCTCCAAGGAGGGGGAACCCTGATCACTTGGGCAGTTTGAAATTATACTCTGTGACTCTGAAGAGGAAGAGTGCCAGAAAAAGAAGTTGTTTCTTATGAGAGTACAAGTAAGGCACTTCCGGTCACTCACTAGGAATCTACTACCCTCAGTTTACCTCCTGAGCTGACTTGCCAGACAAATGTCACCATAAGGGTATTTGAGGTGCTCTCTCTAAGTGGCTGCCTTTTAGACTCTGACATGTCGCAGGAAGGTCACTGCATCAGGTTTTAACAAAGAATAAGAGCTTTATCAGAAAGTGAAAGGTGAACTTCTATTTAACATAGTCCTTGAAACTCTGGCCAGAGCAATTAGATGAAATAAATTAAAGGGATATGAATAGGAAAAGAAAAACTCAAAACTATCATTATTTGCCCCACAAAATAATTCTATTCTTAGAGGATCTGAAAAATTACACCAGAAAACTTCTAGAACTAATAAATGAATTCAGCAAAGTAGCAGGATACAAAAACACCCATAAGTCAAATGCATTTCTGTACATCGGTGACGAATCTTCTGAAAGAGAAATTAGGAAAACTACCCCATTTATAATAGCCTCAAAAACCAAAAACGAACAAACAAAAAAACAAACAACTTGGGAATCAGCTAAACAAAAGAGGTGAAATACTAGGGAATTCTCAAGAAAGAAATTAAAGAAGACCTTAAAAGATCTATCAAAAGCATGATTCAGATTTAATGCAATTCCAATCAAAATCCCAATGACATTCCTCATAGAAATGGAAAAAGCAATCATGAAATCCATCTGCAAAAATAAGAGACCCAGAATAGCCAAAGCAATTCTTAGCAAGAAGAGTGAAGCAGTTAGCATGACAATACTACAGAACCATAGTAACACCAAAACCAGCATAATATTGGCACCAAAATACCATTGTAGACCAATGATACAGAATAGAGGACACAGAAAAACCCACATAAGTACAGTTATCTCATACTGGACAAGGGTGCCAAAAACATATATTGGAGAAAAGATAGCCTCTTCAACAAATTGTGCTGGGAAAACTGGAAATCCATATGCAGCAAAATGAAATTAAGCCCCTGTCTCTGTCCATGCACAAAACTTAACTCAAAGTGGATCAAGAACCTAGGAATTAGACCAGAGACCCTGTGCCTAATAGAGGAAAAAGTAGGCCTCAATCTTCATCATGTTGACTTAGGCCCTGACTTCCTTAACAAGACTCCTAAAGCACAGAAAATAAAATAAAAAATCAATATATGGTGTGGATTAAAACTAAAAAGCTTCTTCTTAGCAAAGAAACAATCAGATGAAGAGAGAGCCTACAGAATTGGAACAAATTTTTACTACATGCACATCAGATGGAACACTAATCTTCAGGTTACATAAAGAACTCAAAAAAATCTAACATCAGAAAAACAAATAACCCAGTCAATAAATGGGCTAAGGAACTAAACAGACACTTCTCAGAAGAAGATATACAGTCAATCAACAAATATTGAAAAAATGATCAGCACCTCTAGTAATTAAAGAAATGCATATCAAAACTACTCTAAGATTTCATCTCATTCCAGTCAGAATGCTAAGTAAGCCAATCCCCAAAAGTGAAAGGCCAAATGTTTTCTCTGATAAGTGGATGTTGATCCATATGGGGAGGGAGGGAATGGAAGAACTTTGGATAGGGCAAAGGGGAGGGAGGGGAAGGGAGGGGATGTAGGGGTAGGAAATATAGTGGAATGAGATAGACATCATGTATA
The DNA here is from genome assembly GCF_001458135.2 of Marmota marmota marmota. Classification (NCBI taxonomy): domain Eukaryota; kingdom Metazoa; phylum Chordata; class Mammalia; order Rodentia; family Sciuridae; genus Marmota; species Marmota marmota. Next base: position 517,898 of record NW_025999872.1, read on the forward strand.
ATGACACAAATGGGTGACAGAGAAAGGAAAAATTGTGCTCCATTTGGGTACTATGAGTTGAAATGCATTCTGCTGTCATATATAACTAATTAGAACAAATAAATAATTTTAAAAAATAAAGTGAAAGGTGAAGATACATATTATTAGAGCAGAGTATAGGCTAACTCCAGTGAGACATATTTTAAGGGTCTTAGGTTTTTTTTTTTGTAAAGTCACACTTGCTTGGCTGGTTTTGCCAGTAACCTTAGATTTAAGCACACTGGGCTTTTTCTCTTAAAGGAAGCTTTGCAAGAGGTGGGCATGGGAAAGTGTATGGGAGTGACATCCACCTGATAAACTCAATTCTTGGATCATGGATCACAAGTCATTTATGGTGATCTGGTTCTCTCCACAATCTTCAGGTTGTGGTTAACCTTGTCTTCTCCTATCTGGATAACATTTGGAATTTGCCTATATTATAGGTTTCTTAAAATACATCTTCTTTATTTTCATCTAATCTGAAAATACACTGTGTAGGCAAACAGTGCATGCAAGCTTTAATCAAAATAAGGCAGTTTTCATTATGAAGAGTAAATTTACAGCAACTCTTTTTTTTCTGTATAGACATTATTTATTTTATTTTATTTTTTAAATACATGACAGCAGAATGCATTACAATTCTTATTACACATATAGAGTAGAATTTTTCATAACTTTGTATATAGAGTATGTTCATGACAATTCATGCCTTTATATATGTACTTTTTTTTCATTACAATTCTTATTACACAAACAAACCACAATTTTTCATATCTCTGTTTATATATAAAGTATGTTGACACCCAATTCGATTCTTCATACATGTGCTTTGGATAATGATGTCCATCACCTTCCACCACCCTTGCTAATCCCCTGCCCCCTCCCACAACAACTCTTTAAGATTTGTAGATTTCTCAGAAATTTGGGAGTGACAAACCTGGAAGAAAAATAGATCTAGAGAATATGTCTGATAATTGGACTTTTAGATTTACAGCTATAGTTTCTTTTCCTTCTCTTTTGTCTGCTTTCTACCTACCTATAATTATTGTATTATCTCTCAGTGTCACAGACATAGACTAATGACATAGACATTCCCACTCAAAAGAGAGAGGAAGGGGAGGCACATAGCAGTTGTTGATATATATCAATTCTGAAATCCAGGTGGGCACATGTTATTAGAATTACCTACTCCAGGAACCAGAGATTTTCTTTCATTCGGGGTCATCTTCTGCTCTCAGGATTGTTTCCTAATCCATTTTTCTGTAGTTTTGTCTCTGTTTTCTGAGAAGTCTCCTTTTATATAAGAAAAAGTCTTACAAAGCCAAATACCTGGGGCTGGTGTTGTGGCTCAGTGGTAGAGCGCTTGCCTGGTGCGTGCAAGGCCCTGGGTTTGATTCTCAGCACCACATAAAAATAAATAAATAAAAATAAAGGCTTTGGGTACAACTAAAAGAAATAAATATATTTTTTAAAAAGCCAAATACCTTTCTCGTTATACTTACTTATTATAGAAAATTGGGTTTCAGAGGCTGCTTTTCATTTTGAACTGTACCTTTTAATCCAACTGGTACATATTTCTTGGAAATGTTATGGAATTTCTATGAATCTGATTTGTTTATTCCATGTTCCAAAACTACACTATCTATAACTCAAATTTGTTATAATTTAGATATGAGATGTACCCCTGAAAACTCATGTGTGAGACAGTACAAGAAAGATTAGAATTGTAATGATTTTTTTTTAATATTTTTTTTTTTTTAGTTTTCGGCGGATACAACATCTTTTTTTTTTTGGTATGTGGTGCTGAGGATCGAACCCAGGCCACATGCATGCCAGGTGAGAGCACTACCACTTGAGCCACATCAACAGCCTCCGTAATGATTTTTTAAAAATATTTATATTTTAGTTGGACACAATATCTTTATTTATTTTTATGTGGTGCTGAGGACCGAACCCAGGGCCTGGCATACGCTAGGCAAGCGCTCTACCGCTGAGCCACAACCCCAGCCCTAGAATTGTAACCTAATCAGTGTATTGATCCACTTGTGGATTCTTTTGGCATCTAGGATGTGGCTGGCAGAGGTTGGGGGGTATGGCTTTGGATAGGATTTTGTCCTTGGTAAGTGGAACTCTGCTTCCTGATGGCTATGTTTTGAGCTGCTTTTCTCCTCCATACCCTTCTTCCATGATGTTCTGTTCTGCCTCACCTTGGGCCAGGAGCTCTGGAGTTGGCTGACAGTAGACTAAGACCTCTGAAACAGACTGTGAGTGCCAAATAAACTTTTTCTTCTCTATGTTGTTCTTGTCAAGCCTGAAAAGGCTTGACAGATTTCTCTGTACTTTGGGCCCTGTTAGGATATTGTGGCATAATTTTCTTAAGCACTTTTTTCTAGCTGAGTAAATCAACTAGGTGAGGTCTTAAAAGGAACTTAAACACCTTTAATCAGATTTACCCTGAGGGCATTTCTTATTTTGAGACTTAATGATTTGAGAAAAAGAAGGATAGTTTTATTTTTTATTCTAGGAAGTGCTATGCTGTTCTTCAAATTTCTTTGCAAACAGTGTGGTTTAATCCTTATCTCTTATATCACTTTATCATATGCAGTTAATAGAGTAATGGCCTACTGCAGAACTCTCCACAAACTCCTCCTTATAGCATCATCACCATAGCAGCTGTGTATGCTTGGCTTTTCAGATTGGTTGGTTGATGGTTCCTTCTCTGATCTTTCATCTCCCCCTTCTAAACTTCACTTCTCTAGGTCCTCCCAAAATAGTGTTATGGTCTAATTCTTACAATTAATCACTGTTTCTTAATACTCAGGTGGCTTTGTTGTCAAGGCTAAACCCTGCTTGATACAGAAATTGCTAATTCAGAAATGGGGTATTGCAATAATAAAACCCTGAAGTATGGCGCTGGCTTTGGGATAGGGTAGCAGACACAGACTGAGGTGAAGGGTGTAAGAATAGTGGAAATTACTATTGGAATCTGGGAAAAGGATGACCCATCTTATATAGCTGTGAAACAACTGGTTAAAACATTCCCTGCAGTAATAACTAATGGTCTGGGTAAGGAGATTTATAGGCATTATTTTGAAAATGCAAACTGGCAGTTTTGTAATTTGAAAGTATGCTTACTCTGTTTTGTGTTATATAACAGAAGATCTGGGGCTGGGTAATTCATAAAGAAAAGATGTTTCTCGCATATGCTGAAAAGTTCAGGCTTGAGTGGCCTTATCTGGTAAGCTTCTGATGAGTGCTGACTGTCTCAAAACATGGCAAATGGCCTCAATATGGTGGGATCACCTAGGAGAGATCAAATTTTGAGAGAGGAAGAAAGAGAGCAGAAAGGGGCCAGGCTTACTCTTTTATAACTACCCACTGCACTCCTGCAAGACCTAATTCACTCCAAGACACCAGCATTAATCTCTTCACACTAGCAATCATAACCCAACCTCCCTTCAGGGCCCCACCTGTTAGTGATTCCATCCCTTGAATATCACTGAATAGGCAACAAAGCTTACGCACCTTTGGGGGACACACTTAAGCCATATTGAAATCATTGTAGCCTCTTAATTGGGAGATTATGGAGAGGTCTGTGGGAGACTATTATTCTGTGTAGCTGTTATTGCTTTTATCCTCAGCAGCACTTTGGGGACACCTGTTGGTCAGCAGGACCAATATTCAGAAAGAAATCTATATGTAGAGCAGAGGACAAAATGGAACTTGAAAGCCATTCCCTGCATCTGAATATAGAAAGATTATTAAAATCTATTCAATAGTGCCTCACTCTGTCTTCTAGATCTTATTCCATTTTTGTCTAACTACTATCCCAAATCATATCAATGAGATTTCTAGGAGATATTGGTTCCAACCTACCAAATTGGCTCTGCACAGTCTACCACCAAATGACTTTAAATATTAAAAATTTTAAACATTGAAGATGTAAGAAATATACCAGCATTTTTTAAAATCATTTTTTATTATGGCAAGGTATGCATAACATAGAAATTATGACTTTAACCAATTTTAAATGTAGAGGTTAGTGGTATTAAGTGCAGTTACATTGTTGTGCAGCCTTTACCATCATCTATCTCTAGAACTTTTTTCATCTCTTAAACTAAAACTCTGTAATCAATAAATAACTTCTCTTGCTCAGCCCCTGTCAACCACCATCTCCTTTCTTCTGTAAAACAGTTTATTGTGAGGCTTGGTGTGGTGGCACATTTAGATCCCATTTAGTTGAGAGGCTGAGACAGGAGCATCACAAGTTCAAGACTAGCCTCTGAAACTTAGCAAGACCCTAAGCAATTTAGTGAAACCCTGTTTCTAAATAAAGTATAAAAAGGGCTGGAGATGTGGCTCAGTGATTGAGTACCCCTGAGTTCAATCCCCGGTACCAAAAATAAATAAATAAATAAATAAACAAACAAATAATTTTAATTCTGTATATATCCGAATTTTGTTTTTAACACTCAGTTGATTACATTGTATATCTGTAGCACATTTTGTTCATTCATCTGTAGATATATACTTCGGTTACATCTACCATTTGGCTACTGTGAACAATGCTGCAATAAACACAAGTATACAAATACCTACTTGAATTATTTTGGTTATATTCCCAGAAGAGGCATTGCTGGATTAAGTGATAGTTATTTTACTCTTTTGAGGATCCACCATACTTTTTTCCATAACAGCTGTAGCATTTTGCATTCCTACTAGCAATTACATAGGATTTCTAATTTCTCCATATCCTTATCAAGACTTGTTTATTTTCTGTTTTTTTGTTTTTGCTATTGTGTTGATAGTAGCCTTTTTAATGAGTATGAAGTGGTACACCATTGTGGTTTTTGTTTGGGATGCTGGGGATTGAACTGAGGGCTTGCCATTTGCTAAGCAGGCACTATATCGCCGAGCTACATCTCTAGCCCTCATTGTGGTTTTGATTTGCATTCCCCTAAAGATTAGTGATATTAAGCATCTTTTTCTGTGTCTTTCTTGGCCCTTGAATATATATTCTCCATACCAAAAGAATTTAGAACAGTATTCACATACTGTGAATATATGCATAGTAATGTTTATAGCAATAATACAAGAGCCAAAAGGTTCGAACAACCCAAGTGTCCATTGACTTGTGAATGGGTAAACAAAACATGGTATACATACAATGGAATATTATTTAACCATTAAAATGAATAAAGTTCTGAGAGCCAGAACAATGTAAATAAGCTTCAAAAGCATTATAAAAAGATATGAAACTAGGTGTGGTTGTGCATGCTTGTAATCCCAGCAGCTGGGGAGGCTAAAACAGAAGGATTGCAAATTTGAGGCCAGCCTCAGCAATTTAGCAAGATACTGTCTCAAAATAAAAAATGCAAAGGGGTGGGTATGTAGCTAAGAAGTAGCAAGCCCCTGGGTTCCATTTCAATACTTCAAAAAGGAAAAAGAAGCCAGTCATTAAAAATATCATATACTGAATGATTTCATTTATATGAAATATTTAAAACAGGGAAATCCATAGGCAGAAAGCAGACTAGATGATATCCTGGGATGTGGGGGAATAGGGCTCAGATGATTACTTAATGGGTACAGGGAGATGAGAAAGTTTTGAAACTAGAAATAACTTTATTTTTATTAATGTGGTACTAAGGATCGAATGCATTGTCTCATACATGCTAGGCAAGCGCTCTTCCCCTGAGCTATAACACCAGCCCAAATTAGACATTTTAAAATGCTTCATTTTGTTTATAAGAATTTCTTGTCAAAATGGTTTTAAAAATGATTCTAGGGGTTCGGGATGTGGCTCAAGTGGTAGCATGCTCGCCTGGCATGCATGGGGTACTAGGTTCGATCCTCAGCACCACATAAAAAGATATTGTGTTCACCTAAAATTAAAAAATAAATATTTGGGGAAAAAAAGCAACAAAAATGATTAATTTTGTGTGTCAACTTTAGGGGACTAAAGGAGCCTAGATAACAGATAAATTATTTCTGGGTATGTCTGTGAGGGTGTTTAAGAGGTTGGTGTTTTAATCAGTAGACAAGATCTGCTCTTCTCTGATGTGAGTAGGCATCATATAATCCATGGAAGCCCTGCATCGAACAAAAAGATGGAAAAAGGGAGAATTCTCTCTTCTTGATTTGAGGCATCTCTCTTCTCTTGCCCTTGTATGTCAGAGCTCCTGGGCCTTTGGACTTGAACTAAATTACACCAGCTTACCATGAGCCAGCTTACCCAGAATAAATTTTCCTTCTTCCCGACCCCATCTCCTACCTCCTGTTGCTTCTGTTTCTCTGGAGAACCCTAATACTATGTTATTCAAAAACTGAGGCAAAATAAAAACATTCCCATTAGACAAAAGCACTCAGTTTGTTGTTAGCAGATCTGCCTTGCATGAACTATTAAAGACTTTTCAAGCTGAAAGGATACAGATGGTAACTTGAAGAAAAAACACTGTAAATGTTAATTACAGAGGTATAAATATAAAAAACTGTAAATAAACTGTTCTTTTATTATTTTAACTGAATTAAAAGACATTTGCATAAGACATTTATTTATAAAATACGTAGCATGAGAGACATGTCTAACCAATCTTAAATAGATTAAATATTCAGTCAAAAGGCATATTTGTCACACTAAATAAAAAAGATTTAATTTTATTCTATGTAGAAGAAATACACTTTAGATTCAAAGGTACAAATAGGTTGAAAGTAAAATAATGGAAAGATGAGGTACTACATATACTAGAGTTGAACAATCCTAGAATGAAATAAAACTGTTTGATTCACAGTAGCTTCAGTAGCATCAAAAAGAATCAAATAGTGCCAGATGTGGTGACTGTAACTATAAAAATTGTAGAATAAGATATGGGATCTTATGAACTTGGGATAAGCAAACAATTCTTGTATGTAAGGTCAAAAAAGCATGAATCATCTGCACTCAGTGGCACACTCAGTAATTCCAGCAACTCTGGAGGCTGAAGTAGAAGGATTGCAAGTTTGGAAGCCAATCTCAGCAGTTCAGATGGCTAAAGGAAAAGAAGGGTAATAACTGTAACTACCCATACCACTATACAGCCAGTTTTTCTTTTTTTCTTTCCCTCTCTTTCCCTTTTTTTCCTTTCCTTTCCTTCCCTTTCTTTTCTTTCCCTTCCTTCCCTTTCCCTCCCTCCCTCCCTTCTTCCCTTCCTTCCTTCCTTCCTTCCTTCCTTCGATTTAACCCAGTACCCCCTGCTTTACCACTGAGCTTCATACCTGGACTTTTTTTTTTTTATTTTGAGACAGAATCTTGCTAAATTGCTGAGACTGGCCTCAGTCTTTCATTCCTCCTGCTTTAGCCTCCAGAGTTACTGGGATTAAAATCCTCAATTCTGTTTAATAACATTTCTAACATCCCGAAGATTTCTTATGCCTATCAGTAATTAATACCTATGCCCCTCCCCAGCCACAAGCAACCACTGCTTTGCTCAAGTACACCTGGTTGTACAGCCACTTGGGAAAATAATTGAGTGGTTTCTTCAAAAGTTTATTACAGGGCTGGGGCTGGGGCTCAGCAGTAGAGTATTCACTTACCACATGTGAAGCCCTGGGTTCAATCCTCAGCACCACATATAAATAAATAAATAAAATAAAGGGATTGTGTCAAACTACAACTAAAAAATAAATATTAAAAGAAAGTTTATTACAAACTTACTATATGACCCAGCAGTTCTTTACTTAGGAATCTATTCAAAAGCAGTGAACACATATTATTACCAAAAGATTTGTTGTTGTTATTTTTAATATTTATTTATGTTTTTAGTTATAGTTGGACACAATACCTTTGTTTTATTTATTTTTACATGATGCTGAGGATCAAACCCAGGGCCCTGCACGTGCTAGATGAGCTCTCTACCACTGAGCCACAACACCAGCCCCACAAAAGATTTGTTTTGAGAGTGATCATAGCAACATTATTCATAATATGCAAACATTGAAAGCATTTTAAATGTCTATCAGTTAGTGGATAAACAGCATAGAATTATTTCATACATTGGGATTCTATTCAGCAATCAAGTGGAACAATCTTCCCTGCAATAGGGAAGAATCTCAACAACATTTTTGTAAGAGTTAAAGCAGCCAGATACAAAAGATGGCCTATTATATAATTTCATTTTTTGGATTTACATGGATTGTATATGAAAAAAGAAAATCTGCAAAGACAGAAAACAAAGAAGTGTTTGCTGTTGACTGGGGAGAAACATGGGATTGATTACAGATAGGGCATAAGAGATCTTGGGGGTGTTAGAATGTTATAAAACAGAATTGTGAGGATTTCAACATTTGTGGATTTTCTAAAAATCATTAAAGTTTATGCTTAATGCCAGTAAATTTTATGTATGTGAATTATACCACAATAAGGCTATTTTTAAAATATTGTATACACATGAAATTCCATGGCAGTGAAAACTTTTAGTAATTATTACTTTGGAGGGACTGCGATGGGGAATGAGCCCAATGTTTCAAGCATTACTTTAAAAAAATTTAATGTAGCTAACATCCATTGAAATAAATGAGCCATAAGCAAGATCTCTGAACTTTTGTTTTTCCAAATATTTTATTTTCATTTGCTTATTTCTTCAATTATTTTAATTGTTATTTTATTTGTTGCAATGATATTTAACCTGTTTCTGTATTGCTGTCATTCACATCTTTTTTGCAAATGGATAACATTCAATTCGATATTTTTATTGTAGTTTTTTGGTTTTTTGCATGGCACTCTACTATAGAGATACAGAGTTAAAAAGCCACAGAAGCCTGCTGGGACTTTAGAGTCAAAAAGAGGGATTAGACTACTTCCAGATCCCTACAGTATAAATAACATTCATTGACTCAGCAATCTCTAGGCACTGTTGATTGCTGACTATATTGTGGTGAACTAAATAGACAAGGTCCCTTTCCTGTGTCTGTATAAAGACATCATGTTAGTTCAGAACTGGTGTTTAGGAATCTAGGTAAGATTAGGAAATGTTTTGTGAGATATTTTCCTCTTATTGATTGTATTTTACTATATCTCATCAAATCAAAGATGCCACAAATTAAAACGCACCATTATCTTTTACACCTCAAAGTACATTTAATTAGAAGATGTGTCCTTATTTCACAGATATTCAAATGTAGAAGATGCCTTTAAATTTCTAATTATAGTAAAATACATGTAGTTTAAAATTAACCATCTTAGCTGATTTAAGTATACAGTTCAGTAATATTAATAAAGATACCCCTCCTTTTTTCTTGGTACTGGGGATGCTTAACCACTGAGCCATATCCCCTTTCTGTCTTTTATTTTAAAGACAGGTTTCTTAGGGCCTTGATAAGTTGCCCAGGCTGCCCTTGAATTTTCGATCCTCCTGCCTCAACCTCCTGAGTTGCTGGAATTACAGGAGTGCACCACAATGCCCAGCTAAAACAGAAGATAGGGGATGGGGATGTGGCTCAGGTGGTAATGGCTCGCCTGGCATGCCCGGGTTGTTGGGTTCTATCCTCAGCACCACATAAAATAAAATAAAGATGTTATGTCCACCGAAAACTGAAAAATAAATATTAAAAAATATTCTCTCTCTCTCTTTAAAAAGAAAAAAATAATAAAACAATTAAAAAATAATAAAACAGAAGATACCTTTTAAAATCAAAATATTAGCTGGATGTACCGGCACACACCTGTAATCCCAATGTCTCAGGATTAGTTAGTAGATTAAGCTGCATATGTCAGAGACTGAAATTAAAAGTGGCTTTAAAATGACAGAAATGTATTTTCTCCCATGTCCTCGATGGGTGTGGTGTCACATGCCTGTAATCCCAGCAGCTCTGGAGGTTTAGACAGGAGGATTGTGAGTTCAAAGCCAGCCTCAGCAACTCAGAGAGGCACTTAGCAACTCAGCGAGATCCTGTCTCTAAATAAAGTATAGAAAAGGGCTGGAGATGTGGCTCAGTGGTTGAGCACCCCTGGGTTCAATCCTCATTGCCAAAAGAAACAAACAAACAAAAACCAAAAAACTATGCCCTTCAACTTCATGATATAAGATAGAGTTCCAATCATCCTAACCATACTCTAAGCAGCAGAATTGAGAAGGGAGGAAAGAAGTGGCATGCCTTCTCTAAGGACATGACTGAAATTGCATGTCTCATTACTTTTTTAAAAATAGTTTTGGTTGTAGATGGATACAATACCTTTATTTTATTTATCTTTATATGTGGTACTGAGGATTCAACCCACACTAAGCAAGCACTAAGCAAGCGCTCTTATCACTGAGCTACAACCCCAACTGACTCACTACTTTACATCACAATAGGCAGGTCTCAGTTAATGGGACATATCAAGCTTCAAGGAAGATACAACCTTCTTGTGGTACATGGTGGTGCAGGCCTGTAATCCCAGTTACTTGGGAGGATGAAAGAGGTGAATGAAAAGTTCGAGGCCAGCTAAGCAATTTGCAAGACCCTGTCTCAAAAATAAAAAAGGACTATTGATGCAGCCCTGTGGGAAAGCAACTTTGGGCTCAATTGCCAGTACCACAAAAGGAAAAAAAAAGAAAATACAGTCTTCTTTCTGCACAGCCCTGTTCTAGCTAAAAATTAATAATTCTTTGTATCATTTATAAAGCTTGAATAAAAAGGTCAAAAATCTTTTAAAACCCTTTTTAAGGCGTCATGATTTTGAGCAGCAGGGGTCACTGTTGAGCAAATATTTTTCTTGTTTCGGTGTTCTGTCTGCTCTTTTTCTACCAATTCTGGCTTTAAAAAATCTTGAAATTGTTCCTTCGGTATTATTTGTGTGCTCAGTATTCAAATTCATCATGTTAATAAACTATGCCCCAAAATATGCCAACAGATTTGAAAACTTATTGAAATGTTTAAAATAATGACATCTCTCCCGCTCAAAAAAAAAAACAAACAAAATTTTCTTCTATAAAATGATGTAATACCAATTTGGGACAAGTTGTTTCAAAACTATAATTCCTCAGCTACATAATTTGTAGAAAAAATTACAATTTTATGTAAGTAAAGAATCTATGCAAATATATGACAAATCACTTAGGTTTGGGTTTGAGTGTTTTTTGTTTTGAATTCAGGGCAATTAATCACTCAGCCACATCCCAGTCCTGTTTTGTATTTTATTTAGAGACAGGATCTCACTGAATTGCTTGGGTCCTTGCTAAGTTGCTGAGGCTGACGTTGAATTTGTGATACTCCAGGCTCCCAAGCTGCTGGAATTATGGGCATGCACCACTTCGCCCAGCTCAAATCGCTTAGTTTTTGTTTTGTTTTGTTTTGTTTTGTTTGGTACTGGAAATTGAACTAAGGGGCACTTGACAAGAGAGCCACATCCCCACCCCTACTTTGTATTTTCTTTAGAGACAGGGCCTCACTGAACTTAGCGCCTCGCTTTTGCTGAGGCTACTTTTGAGCTTGTGATTCTCCTGCCTCAGCTTCCCAAGCCACTGGGATTATAGGCGTGTGCCACTGTGCGTGGCTCAAACACTTAGTTTTTAAGAACCTGCATATTTAAGACAATTCTATTCCTAAAAGACGACTTTTGATAGTATCTGCTTACTTAGGTTATGTTGAACTTCCTTGAAACAATAAGGAATGAACATTATAGTTGCTTCATGTTTTTCCTATGACTGCTTCCTTGTAATTGTGAGTAGATTACAAAAATATATTATTATATATCTCTACGTTCATATAATACTAATATACCTCTAGTTCAGCTACTTGGGAGGCTAAGACAAGATAACTTGAGCCCAGGAGTTCAGGAGCAGCCTAGACAACATAGAAAGATCCTGTCTCTTAAAAATAAATATTAACAAAATAAAATCAGATTATGAAAGAATGTCAAATGTTAAACTTTTATTCACTGGCCTATAAATAATATGCCTAAAATTTTTCACAAATTTGTTGTAATGCCTTGATCCAAAATGTTTTGACACCCCTTTAGTTTTTGTGTGAGAAACTTAGAATTTGTGTTCAGCTGAAATAGTAAAATAACTGCAACAGTTATATTCTGTCAATTCTGTGAACCATTGTTTTATGAAAAATAGTTTACTAGAAAGGGTTTACTAGATAAAGCATTTAATATTGCTTTGTGTCTACCTTCTAAGGTTATTTCCTAAGATCCATTGCTACATTTAATTGATGTTAAATGTTCTCTTTTCTCGCCAATGACCCACACACAAAGATGAACTTGGTTTAAAAGAGCTGGCTGCAATATTAAGCTGAGAAAGCCAAGAAAAGACACACAGAGAGTAGTTTTCAAAAGTTTTCCAGTTGAGGGAGAGAGAGCTCTGCGACCTTAAGGGTCAGCTTCCACACTGGACAGAACCCTGGAAAAGAGACAGTGAGCCCCAAGTTTTCTTTATTTTATAGCAGAGACATCAGAGGGGGATAAGGTTTCAAGGGTAGAGTCTTGTTTAGTGATGTCTCCTGGTCAGCAGATTGATTGACATCATGGTGAGTCACATCCATCTCAGGTGGTGTGTGGGATTTTAGGCAGAGCTGAGGCGGAGCCGCACCTGTATCATGTATTCAGTCCCTGACAGGGAGTTTGCAGAGCCAAGCCTATCCCTTCAAGAGGCTACTATGTGTAACACAATCCACACACAGCCTACGGACAGCTGGTGACACTGGTTTTGTTAGAAGTGTAAATTCTTGAGTTCTGAGACTCTCGATCTAATTTTTCTGGTCCATTGGTTCTCACGTTTTAGGGTACATCATATCACCTTGAAGTCTTTTTAAGGTACAGATTGCCTCCATTTCCCTTCCTCTACCATTCCCCCAGGTACTCATTCTGTAGGTCTGGGGTCCAACCCAAGAATTTGTATTTCTAACAAGTTCTGTGGTTAACGCTGATGCCCTTGGTCAGAGGACCACATTTTGTGAACCACTGATCTATTCTTTACAAACTTAAAGTAGGATACTTATGTGCAAAAGGAAGGAGTGAGGGATATATAAATCTGCATAGATATCCCATACATGTGCTGTTTCCCAGATATTCCCAGGTTTATGTGTCCCTTTCCCCTTCTTCACATACCATCATACTCTTATAGAGGCAGCAACATGCAGTCTATATAATAGACTGTACTAGGAAAATATAAACTTTTAAATTTTTTGTTCTTTTGTTTTATATCTACAGTTAAAAAAGAAATCATGTGAACAACATATAGCATGTTTATTTTATTAATATTTATTTTTTAGTTTTAAGTGGACACAACATCTTTATTTTACATATATGTGGTGCTGAGGATCAAACTCAGTGCCTCAAACATGCTAGGCAAGCACTCTACCACTGAGCCACAACCCCAGCCCCAGCATGTTTATTTTTTAATTTACATTACCATGTATTCAAAGGAGCAGAGTATCTTATTAGGAGAGACATAGCATTTAATAGAACACTTTGAGTATACAGAATAATGATTATGCCTTTTTTTTTTTCTCTTTCCCTTTCTGGTACTGGGAACTGAACCCAGATGTGCATACCCTTAACCCTTTTTCATTTTCATTTTGAAAAAGGATCTCACTAAATTGCTGAGGTCTTGAACTTCCAATCCTCCTGCCTCAGTCTCCTGAGGAGCTGGGATTATAGGTGTGCACCACCATACCCAGTTGATACTTTACTTTTTGTAGTTGTTTTTTTTTTTTTTAAAGAGAGTGAGAGAGAGAGAGAATTTTAATATTTATTTTTAGTTTTCAGCGGACACAACATCTTTGTATGTGGTGCTGAGGATCGAACCCGGGCTGCACGCATGACAGGCGAGCGCGCCACCGCTTGAGCCACATCCCCAGCCCTACTTTTTGTAGTTTTGAATTGGGCATAGTGCTAAGAGGTTGGATATTTAGTGATAATATTTTGCTTTTACAGACTTCATTTCCCACCCTGGAGATCTCAAGCTTATTAATGTGTGTTGTTTACAGTCCAACTCCAAGTGTCTCCTAGGTCGTAATCTTTGATATTCTAGCTATTTTTGCAAGATGTTAGTTATATCATCTGTCCTTGATTATTTAGCTTTTAAAATACATGACAATTTTATGTATTCATACTTAATTATAGGTGTACTCAGGGCTGGGTGAGGTGGCACCACCTATAATCCCAGTGACTTGGGAGACTGAGGCAGGAGAATAGCAAGATAATTTTCTAAAGAATTTATTTTCAGGCTGGGGATGTAGCTCAGTGGGAGAGCACTTTGCCTAGGATACATGAGACCCTGGGTTTGAGCCTCAGTACCACAAAAAAAAAAAAAAGAAGAAGAAGAAGAAGAAGAAGAACTTAATTGTCAGTACTCTCATTTCTGTAATCTGTTGCACTGATAGTTGCTAAATGATCCTACTTTTGGTCACCAAGTATTATTGCTTCTTTTAAGAATCCTTATCTTCAAGCCATGGGTGATAGCTCATGCTTGTGATCCTAGCTATTGGGAGGCCAAGACTAGCAAATTTGAGGCCAGCCTGGACAATTTAGCCAGAGAAAAGAAAAAAAAGGGATGGGTATGTAGCTCAGTGGTACATATCCCTAATATCGGGTGAGGAGAGAATACTTTCCTTCAGTTTCTTTTTTTATTCCCATTGCCCCAGCATCGTCTTCTACTTGTATTATAATTTCAGTGGCTATATCTTCTCACTACCATTCCGGAGTTCAGTTTAATTTTTTCAGATTCTTCTTCCCTACTTTGTTGTTTCAAATTTCTAGCCTGGTATATAAGTTTCCTCATGATCCAGCCCCACCATGCTTAACAATTAATTCATTAGATTTATTGAGTTCAACAATATATCAGGCATTGTACTCAGCCCTGGAAATATGGTATATGTGACAGCATACTGTGTACCCTCCAAGAGCTTTCCATTTATGTGGAAGGTATTTTATTAAAGTTATTAGAAAATATTTATTATGTAATTAATCTTTAAATATCTGAGATGGGGTACTGCATTCTATTCATTGTTTCTCCTTCCCATCTGCTTCCCCTTCACTAGTTTCTCTACTTTGAATTTTAATGAACTATCTGGACCTTCTTATGGCTCCTTTATTTTGTACTGTTAATCTCTTGTTTGTGTGTTATCACTCTCCTTTTTTTCCTAATTAATTTTGATATTCCTTTAAGAACCAATTTAGATATATCTGCAGGCAGAATTAGTTGTCCCATCTTTTGTTTTGATATACATCTCAATAAGTGAATTATTTGTTTCTGTTTTATTTATTGTAGAGCAAGAGCTCTTTAAGGACAGAGATATCTTTGTGTCTCATTGCCTAGAAAAGTGCCTGATATTTACAGGGTGTCAGTAATGTTCATTACATGAAATCAAGAGGAATTTTTGCAATACTAATAGCAGGGATTGAATTTAAATTGGCTTCAGTGGCGTGTGTATTTGTTGATTTTTACAGTACTTTTTACTCGATATATGTATTTGCTTTTTTACATAGCCTTACTAGACAAGCTTAGATTATGAACACCTTTGTGGCAAAAATGGTAGCTGTGTTTAAAAGTACTCATTGTGGATACTTAATGGCAGTGGTTAGGAAGCAGTTTTCTGCATGTTGTATCTTAAACACAAAAGAGACACATTCCAGGATTCTGAATATCTCCTTGAAAAAGTAAATGCAAGCCAGGTGTGGTCATTTTAAAGTAATCACTCTGCAATAATGTGACCTTGAGCAGTAACCTTTTGTAATTCCTTATCTTGAAAGTGAAGAATGGCATGAAGACTTAAAAACACTAATACATGAAAAACACTTATAGCAGTATCTGGCACATAATATTCTTCTATTATTTATTTTTCCCACTTTTATTTTTCAAGTTTTACATTACATTTTTCCACATTTCTTATTAGTACATTATAGTTGTAAATAATTATGGAACTTGTTATATATTTGTGCTAGGTGAGCGCTCTACCACGAGCCATCATCCCAGCCCCCAGCACTTTTTTCTGTTAGTTCTTTATCTCAAAAGATGGAATGAAATGCCTCAAAACTTTTTTGAAGCCCAAAGCATCTCTGAAAATACTATTTAGGCTTACAATGTCCACTATAATTTTTTTAAGTCTCCTGGGAGGATTATCTCTGAACTATTGAGTTGAATATAGTATAAAATGTTAAGTAAACTTGACACTGTTGACAGTGATTTTGTTTTTGCAGATGTTCTCAAATAGTGATGAAGCTGTAATCAATAAAAAACTTCCCAAAGAACTCCTATTACGGTAAGTCTGAATGCTAATTTTGAGTGGTTCGTTTTTTGTTTTGAGTATATATTATTTGTGTATTTAAATTGTTTTTTAGATTTGTTGTCAGTTTTCATTTATGTAAAGTCTTACCTGGTTTGTTTCAATCCCTCTACTGGGGATTGACCGAGGGCCTCATACATTGTAGACAAGTACTCTATACTGAGCTACATCTGCACCCCTTTTTATTTTGGGACACTCTTATTACATTGCCATGGCTGCCCTTGAACTTGCGATTTCTTTCCTCAGCCTCCTTAGGAGCTAGGATTATCCACCATGCCTGGCTTGATTTTTTTGTTGTTGTTGTTTTGTTATTGTTTTTGTGCCAGGAATTGAACCCAAGGACACTTAATAACTGAGCCACAATCCCAGCCCTTTTTATTTTTTATTCTGAGACAGTGTCTTCTTGGGTTACTTAGGGCCTCACTGAGTTAGTGAGGCTCACCTGGAACTATCTTATTCCACATTTTTTAGGTGTGAGTCAAGATATTTGAAAGTTTAATTTAGTAGCAGTTTTTCCAACTTACATCTATATTTGATTTTGTTTATTAATTTTACCTTTGCCCTATTCTTGTATATAGGTGGTATTGAGATAGGGTCTTGCTGAGTTGCTTAGAGTCCCATTGAATTGCTGAGGCTGACCTCAAACTTGGGATCCTCCTGCCACCACGTGGATGGGATTATAGGCATGTGCCCACCATGTCCAGCTTACACATGGAGTGGAGCAATAAAAAAATTATTAAAGAAATTTAGCCAAGAGATAAGGGTACTAGAGAGAATATTTTCTGTAATTCTTTAGAGTACAGCACTGCCTACCTCTCCTACCTCTGCCCTTTCTAGCTTTGGTTACTGTTTTTGACACCAGTATAGTACCTTTTGATGAGCTATAAGGTCTTTTCTTAACAGAGAGATGAATCAGATGAAGATAAATTCCTAAATCATCCTGCTTTTTTACCAACAACTCCTCAAATTCCAGTGGCTTTTTTTCTAAGGCTGAGGGCAAGTGCACAAAAGACAAAGTCAGAGCATACAAGTGCTTAGAGCCAAACATTATGGCAAGTATCAGTCCATAGCCTCAGCTCTTGGGAAGCTGAGGTGGAAGGATCTCTTGAGCCCCAGGGTTCAAAACCAGGAAAAAAAAAAAAAAAAAACAGGGGTCAGGGGAAGAAGGAAGGAATTTAGGATTGTGCAAAGGGGAGTGGGGGAAGGGGTGGGACTGTGGGGATAGGAAGGACAGTAGAATGAGACAGAAATTATTACCCTATATACATGTATGATTACACTACCAGTAAGACTCTGCACCATGTATAGCCAGAGGAATGAGAAGTTGTGCTCCATTTGTGTACAGTGTGTCAAAATGCATTCTACTGTCATGTGTAACTAAGTAGAACAAATTTAAAAAAAAAAGATAATAAATAAACAAAAACAAAAAACCCCCCTCTGCTTAGATGTGTGGAATATAGCTCACATTCACTTATGTTCCATTGCCACATGTCCAAGCCTAACATTTATAGAGTGGAAGAGTATATAGGTGAATGAATCTGTGAATATATATGAATTTATCATGTATATACAGACATATATGAACTTTCTAATTCTACCTGTTCTCCTCACTCTTAGGCACTGGGCAGAGTGAAGAGTAACATATCTATATCCTAGTACTGCTACTGCCTCTCAGGTTAGGACACTACCAGCCATGCCAGGGTTTGGGAGTGAGAAAAGTTAGAAATATCTGTCCTTTCTTAGTAGTCTTGAGTTGAGTGGTTGGGAAAAAGGAAACTGAAGAAAGAAGGCATGTGTTTGACTTCTCACATTGGAACACTAGAGGTATTTTATCCTTAGTAACATTTTTGTCAATGAGAATTTGGTTCTAATGTATATATATTATATTGGTACTGACCAATGTGTGCATTATGGGTTAAATTAGCTCCTTTCTAAGCTAAGCAGGAAACTTCACTACTGTTAGGATTTCTAGGGGAAATTAGTTGAGTTCCAAACAATCAATTCTGAACTTAAAGTTGAAAACAAGTTCCTTCCTAAATTGGAGATCAGATGAAAAAGGGAAACTGACATAAAACATACTACTTATTAGTGCATTTAGATATATAAAACAATTAGTTTAATCTTTGTTTAAATCATTGAAGACAAAGAGGAAAGAGGCTTTTTTTTTTTTGCGCTATTGGGTATTGAACCCAGGGACATTCCACTACTGAGCTATATCCCCAGACCTTTTTATTTTTTATTTTGAGACTTGCTAACTTTTTTTGCTAATTGCTAAGGCTGACATCAAACTTGGGATCCTCAGCCTCTCAAGCTGCTGGGATTATAGGTGTGCTCCACCATGCCTCGCTGGAAAGAGGCTTTGATATATTTGACATTAAACTGGACAGATAGGGCTGGGGATGTGGCTCAAGCGGTAGCGCGCTCGCCTGGCATGTGCGCGGCCCAGGTTCAATTCTCAGCACCACATACAAAGATGTTGTGTCTGCCAAATACTAAAAAATAAATATTAAAATTCTCTCTCTCTCTCCCTCTCTCTTTAAAAAAAAAACTGGACAGATAACTATTGGTCAGTGGTTAAATATTAATAAATTTAGTTTGGGGCATTTGTAATTTTAAGAAATTCATGTATTTATGTTTGTTTGTTTTTGGTACTGGGAGTTGAACCCAGGGGCACTTAACCATTAAACCACATTCCAGCTCTTTTTATTTATTTATTTTTTAAATGTTGAGACAAGGTCTGTAAGTTGCTTAGAGACTAGCTTAGTTGCTGATGCTGGATTTATTTTTTTTATTTATTTTTTTTTAGAGAGAGAGAGAGAATTTTAATATTTTATTTTTTTAGTTTTCGGCGGACACAACATNTCCCAAAACACTTTTTTTTTTTTTTAATATTTATTTTTTTAGTTGGAGATAGAATCTCCTTACAGAATCCAAAGTGGTCCTAATTAAAGGCAGGTCTACTAAATACCTGAGTCCTTGTTTGAATCTCTTCATCACCTCACAACAGACGGCACAAAGGCTTTAATTACAGAAAAGAAATATATTTTTTTAGGTACTGGGGTTTAAACCCAGAGGCACTTTACCACTGAGCCACATCCCCAGCCTATTTTTATTTTTTTATCTCGAGACAGTCTTGCTTGGTAAGTTTCTGAGAGACAGCATTAAATTACTGAAGCTGACCTCAAACTCATGATCCTCCTTCCTCAGCTTCTTGGGTTGCTGGGATTTCAGGGGTGCACCACTGCATCTGGCTCCAATAATGTCTTTTTAAAAAATATTTATTTATTTTTTAGTTGCAGTTGGGCACAATATCTTTATTTTATTTATTTATTTTTATGTGGTGCTGAGGATCGAACCCAGGGCCTCACACATGCTAGGCGAGCACTCTATCGCTGAGCCACAACCCCAGCCCTCCAATAATGTCTTGATAGCAAAACAGTCCAGTTCATAATCATTGTGTTGCTTTCGATTAATATCTTTTTTATAATAACTTTATTTTATTTATTATTTTTTAATGTGCTGCAGAGGATCGAACCCAGTGCCTCATATGTGCTAAGGCAAGAGCTCTACCATTGAGCCATAACCCCAGCCTGATATCTAATTTTTTTTTCTAAATATTTATTTTTTAGTTGGACACAATATCTTTATTTTTATGTGGTGCTGAGGATCAAACCCAGGGCCTCACATGTGCTAGGCGAGCAATCTACCACTGAGCCACAACCCCAGCCCCTAATATCTATCTTTAGTCTGAACAATTCCTCAGTATTTTGTTGATTTTGACACTTTTGAAGATTACAGTTCAGCCATTTTGTAGAACTTCCTTCAGTTTGAATTGTCTTATGTTTCCTGGTAATTAGATTCAGGTTATGCTTTGCTAGTAGAAAAAACATAGAAGTGATGCTATATACTTCTCTTTGTATCCTGTTAGTTGGCATATACTTTCAAGTTGACTTATTACTTTGTTCACTTTGATTAATAGACTAAAGCAGTGTCTGCCAGGCTTCTTTAATGGAAAGTTAAGTCTCTCTTTATAATTAATAAGTATTTTACAGGAAGTATTTTGAAACCATGTAAATATTTCCCTTCTCATTAAACTTTATTAATTTTTAGCTGTCTGAAGTTATGGTTTCCTTTGTAGTCAGTTAGTTATAAATTATTACTCAACATTTGTTTTGATATTTGAATTATCCCAGATTTTTCCAATGGGAGCCCTCAAGCTGGTTCCCATGAGTTTTTTTTTTTTTAAATGTATTTTATTAGCTGTTGGTGGACTTTTATTTATTTTTAAGTGGTGCTGAGAATTGAACCTAGTGCCTCACACATGCCAGGCAAGTGCTCTACCATTAAGCCACAACCCCAGCCCACCCGACATGAGGTTGTTAATGTTTTATTTTTGGGTTTTTGGTACCAGGACTTCAACCCCGGGGTGCTTAACCACTAAGCCATATTCCCAGCCCTTTTGATTTTCAATTTTAAGATAGGGCCTCCCTAGGTTGCTGAGGCTGGCCTCGAATTTGAGATTTTCCTGCAAGAGCCTCCCAGGTCACTGGGGATTATAAGCGTGTGCCACCACACCTGATGCCAATGACATTTGTCTTTTCTCTATAACCTTTGAGCACTTACTTGATTTCTGTTGCAAAAATTTTCAGGTTGATCTTTTTTTCTATGTTCCATTTCTCCAAGGAGCCCTGATAGCATTTGGTGAAGAGAGGAATTTAGAAATCAAAATCTGGATGCTAAATGTCCTCATTGTCATTGAGGCATTGCTACCCCAGGGCGCCAGCAAATAGCTTGGGAATATGAAAATACACACACACACACACACGTGTTCATACACGTTTATACTTATTTCTAATCTGTTAAAAACTGTTTCCTGGGCTGGGGCTGGGGCTTAGTGGCAGAGTGCTTACCTCGCATGTGTGAGGCACTGGGTTCAATCCTCAGCACCACATAAAAATAAATAAATAAAAAATAAAGGTATAGTGTCCATCAACAACTAAAAAAAAAAAACTGTATTTCCACTGATAATTCTTAATTCTAATCAATTATTACATTCTGTCTAGTTTTCTCCTTTTCCAGATTTGTAACTTCCTTTTATGAAAGTGATAAACCAGACTTCTGTTATGGTTAATGTATATATTCAGTCCCCCAATAATAATCAGTCCTGCAGTACTGCTGCTCCCTCTCAATATGATCCATACTTCACCCCTGCAGGTTCAAACTCTGCATGCCAGGCCACAGTCCTTCTCTTGCACGGATACATTCTTATCCTGAATGGATTCCTGAGCCCACACTAGGTTTCTCCTCTGTGTGGGAGCCCTCTATTCCCTGCTCAGGCTCTGATGCTCATTTCCCAATATATTGTGTGAGGCCGCACTCCTTATGGATCCTTACTTTACTTTGCTTGGATTTCGACGTACTGCTCAAGCTTTTGCCCCAGCCCGGAGTTGATGCTTACTTTGTTGTGCTCCCCGTTTTTTATCATAAAATTATTTTTTTTCGATTTTTTAAATCTATTTTGAAACACTGTGCTGTGCTCCTCTTAATACCCTTCCTTCTTTCTGTAGTAGAATGAAAGAACAACAACATAATATATGTGTTTTTTGAAGAAACTTATATTATAAACAAATTATTTAAATCTTTGCCCATTTAATATTCTTTCTGAAGTAGCATAGGAAAGCCTTAATAAAAGCCTCCTCTTATTAGTAAGTTCGTGAAAAGATGCTCAACATCATTAGCTATCA
Source organism: Marmota marmota marmota (assembly GCF_001458135.2). Taxonomy (NCBI): domain Eukaryota; kingdom Metazoa; phylum Chordata; class Mammalia; order Rodentia; family Sciuridae; genus Marmota; species Marmota marmota. Next base: position 539,908 of record NW_025999872.1, read on the forward strand.
GAAATAAATGCCCATTAAAACCACAATGAGTTATCACTTTACATCACCTAGGATGTCTGTAACTAAAAAGTATTGTCAAAGACAAGAAGAAATTGACCTTCATAAATTGCTGGTAGGGATTTTTTTAAGATATTTTTTTTTAAGATGACATGGTTGCTCATAACTTAATCTCAGCAACTTGGGAGACTGAGGATAGCAAGCTCAAGACCAGCCTCAGCAACTTAGTTTTGAAACCAGTCTCAAATAATGTTGAGAAAGGGCGGGAGATGTAGCTTAGTGGTAGAGGACCACTGGGTTCAATTCCTACACACACTCCACACCCATACACACAAGCTAGTATGTCCACTGTGGAAAACAGCTTGGTAGTTTCGTCAAAAGTTAAATATAGAAATACCGCATAATCCAGCGTTTCTGCTCCTACATTTAAGAATTGAAAATAAATGCACTTGAAAACTTGGAATGTTTGTAACAACAGCATTATGCACAGTAGTTAAAAAGTGGAAATAACCCAGTTGTCCATCAAAAGAATAGATAAAATACAAAATACCCATATAGTGGAACATTACTTGGCCATTGAAGGAACAAAATATGGATATGTGCTACAACATGAATGTATGTTTTAAAACATGCTTATTGAAAGAAGCCAGACCAAAAGGCCTTACTTATTACTGTGTTATTCCATTTATGTAATATCCAGAATAGATAAATCAATGGATACAGAAAGTAGAGTAGAGGTTTTTTGGGGTTGAGTGGTGGGTGGGAAGTGATGGGGTTCTTTTCAGGGTAATAAATATGTAGAACTCAGTGATGGAGTGCTGCATAGTATGTGTGATCCCTAGCACTACAAAAAAAAAATTCTGGAGTTAGTGATGATGGTTGCACAACATTATGGTTATATTTTTAAAAATCTCTGAAGGCTGAGAATGTGGCTCAGTGATGGAGTGCTTGCCTAGTACCTTGCCTGGATTTCACCCCCAACACCAAAAAAGAAAAGCAGCTGGGGGGAAATCACTTAATTATGCACTTTAGAAGGTAAGTTTTAAGCTGGATACAGTGGCCCATGTGTATAATCCCAGTGACAAAGAGCAAAGCCAGCCTCAGAAATTAGCAAGATCCTGTCTCAAAGTAAAAAAATTAAAATGAAATGGGGATGTAGCTATGTGGTAAACATCCCTGAGTTCCTTCTCCATTGCCTCCCAAAAAAGAAGTTAAGTTTTATGGTGTAGATAGAAATAGAGGTAGAAATATAAATTTTAAAACAAATTCTGCCAGTGTTTTTTGGAAAAACAAAAGCCTATGATATATGCCGATGTGGGAATATTCAGTAATTCTTTAACCTTCTCCCACCTTTCCTTCCTTCTTCCTTCCTTCCTTTCTCATTCTTTTTTCTCTTTCTATATATATGTGATAGAGTCTGTCACAGCTAAAGGAAGCAAACAAATGAGAAAGGAAACAGAAAATGGGGTTATAGAAATGAGAAAGAAAAGAGGTGGACACACAAACTGGATAGGGCCTCCTATCCACAAGCCTGTGCAGCCCTGATATGGTTGCACCCAATTCTTTTGCATCAAGAAGCTGATCTTTCTGGCTGGGGTTGTAGCTCAGTAAGTAGAGCATTTGCATGTCATGTGTGAGACCCAGGTTCAATCCCCAGCACCAAGATAAAAAGAAAAAAAGTTGATCTTTTGAGCCATTACCATGGTGTAGATCCATTGGCAGGTTTTATAGCTTTCCCTCTGTCCCTCAGTGAGCCCTAGATAGCAGGATTCTACTTAGGGTCCTGTATCCATCTTCCACATTCCCTTCTTGTACCATCACAGTCCTGGCAATGAACTTCAGGTGTTTTGCCACAGTCTTGAATTTAAGCTTTCACTCTGCAGGACCCCACACAGTGAGGACTTGGCTGACCTAAAGCCTTATCCTACCCTTTCTGACTTAAGTGTAACAAAGATTTTGTGGATTTTTTTCTTCAATGGTGATGTCTCCTTTCTATGATATTATGAGTTCTAATGACAATATGAAGGTAAACTCACAGATGATTTTTTTCAATGGATGATTTGTAGTTATTAGTTTATTAAGAATGAATTCTTACACATTTCTTCATAGCCATTATTTAAGTTATTGCTGGTTACCTCTGGTGAATGGAATTAAAGAGTAAAGTCTTTCCTTGTTCCAACTCTAGATATTATAATTGTTTATCAGAAAAAAAAAAACACTGCTAAAGGCAAGATAAGCAGTTGGAAAGTTGCAATTTTCTTTTGTGAGGGTCAATGGTAGTGCTGCTAAATCTAGAAAGAAAATGGACCCAAGTAAGAGACTTTTTTTTTCCAGTGCCAGGGATCAACCTTAGGAACTCTGACATGCTAGGCAAGTGAGCTACCACTGAGCTCTCTCTCTGCCCCATAATGGAGAGATTTTTAAGTGTTGAGATTAGCAATGTATTTCTTGAATGATTTAATGGGATTAAGTTTTTAGACATTTATTTTATTATGTAGGTAGTCATAATACCTTTATTTTTATGTGGTGCTGAGGATCGAACCCATTGCCTCATGCATGCTAGACAAGTGTTCTACCTCTGAGCCACAACCCCAGCCCTTGATGTGTGATACTGGGAAGGTGTCAAGGATGATGCCCATGCTCTTTGCTTTCTAGTGAGTAGATGGTGGGAGCACTCACTAAAATAGAGAAAATAGGAGGAAAAGATTTAATGTAAGGTCAGTAATTATATTTAATTATAATTCTCTTTAAAAAATTGTTTTTGTAACTGCAAGTTATAAAACCTCCAACTCAAATTGGCTTAAACAGTAAGGGAGATTATAAAAGGAAATACAGACATTAAACCAAGTAATCAGGTTGGTTGGCTTAGGGAATCTCAGTGTTATCATTTTTCTTCTTTTGTTCTGTAAAGAATAGCATCACTTTGGTCCTAAAGCTGCTTTTCCTTATGGGCACAGGATAGATGCCAGCAAATAATGGATTACATGGGGGATGGGGTTGTAACGCAGTGGTGTAGTGTAGTAGTAGAACGCTTGCCTAGCATGTATGAGGCACTGAGTTCGATCCTCAACACCATATAAAAATAAAAAATAAAATAAAGGTATTGCATCCATCTACAGCAGAAAATATTTTTTAAATAATGGGTAACATGTTTATTTTTTTTTATTTCAAGGGAGAGATGGACTAGCATTGATACCCATATAAAGTTTCTTCTCAGATCTTAGCCAAATAGGTCTAGATTAAATTCAATCACAGCAAGTGGCTTAAGCTAGTGAACTGGGATGGACCTAATATGGGTGAGTCAATCCACATTACTCACCACACATAGAATGTAGCATACCTAAAGGAATCATGAATGTTCTTCAGATAGTTTTCCATAAACTATGGGTGATTTGTTGTTGTTGTTTTACCACGGATTGAACCCAGGGCACTTAACCCACTGAGCCACATTCCCAGTTGTTTGTTTGTTTCTTTTAGTTGTAGTTGGACACAATACCTTTATTTTATTTATTTACTTTTATTGGGTGCTGAGGATAGAACCCAGGGCCTTGTACATTCAGAGCAAGCGCTCTACTGCTGGGCCACAACCCCAGATAGACCCCCAGTTGTTTTTTTATTTTTTATTTTGAGACAGGGTCTAACTGAGTTGCTGAGGGTCTCAAAGAAGAGTGTGCTATAGTTTGCATTGTTTATTGATAAAAAATTAAGTTGTTTCTAGCTTTTTGGTTTATTTTTGTATTTGTTTTGCTGTATTGAGGATTGAACCAGGGGGTGCTTTACAGTGAACTGTATCCCCAGCCTTTTTTTTTCTTTTTCTTCGGAGACTGGGGCTTGCTAAATTGCCCAGTCTGGCCTTGAACATGCCACTTAAACCCAGGAGTACTTAATCACTGAGTCACAGCTCCAGCCCCTTTTATTTTTTATTTTGACACAGTATCTCACAGAGTTGCCTTGGTAAATTCATGAGCCTAGCTTTGAATTTGTGATCCTCCTGCCTCAGTTGCTGGGATTATAGGCATGTGCCTCCATGTTCAGCACAATTCTTTTTTTAAAAAATATTTATTTTTTAGTTATAGGTGGACCCAATATCTTTATTTTTATTTTTATGTGGTGCTAAGGATTGAACCCAGTACCTCAGGCGTACTAGCCTAGTGGACCTCTGAGCCACAACCTCAGCCCTCTGCCCAATACTTATATTCAGATTTCTAAAGATAATTGTCTCTAGAATCAAGTACAAAGAAAAAATAGAAGTCAAGGAGTTACTAAATAATAACCAATATATAAACAGACTACTTGAGTAGTGATAGAAGGAATTCAAGTACTGAAGCTTATCACATCCATCTTCCTAAGACAGGCGAATTAGGACTAGAAGGACTAAGCTTTTATTACTTGTATAGAGGAGCACAGTGATTATGTTTGTCCTCTTTAAAAAAAAAATTCTGTAATGTCCAAGTCAAGGTGAAAATCTAACTCTGGAATCTTCACATTTAGAACCCCATTCTTTTTGTGTGTGTGTGTGTGGTACTCGGGATTGGACCCAGGGGCACTCTACCACTGAACTATATCCTAAATAGTGGGTGACAACCCCATTTATGTATTTATGTATGTATACGTGAATTTATTTATTTATTTATTTTTAAAACAAGCTGGCCTTGAACGTGCAATCCTTCTGTCTCAAATCCTCCTGTCTCAGCTGCCCAAGTAGCTGATATTACAGGCATGAGCCACCTTGCCTAGTTCATTTAGTATGTTCTAGTAACACAATTGTGATTGTTGAGATGTTGTGCTCCATGGGGTATTATGGTGTGGATATGAAATGTCCCCCAAAAAACTCTTAATGCAGGAATATTCAGAGGTGAAATTATTAGATTAAGAGAACTGTAACCTAGCTGGGCACAGTGGCACACTCCTGTAATCTCAGAGACTTGGGAGACTGAAACAGGAGGATCGAAAGTTCAAAGCCAGCCTCAGCAACTTAGCAAGGCACTGAGTAACTCAGTGAGATTCTGTCTCTAAATAAAATAATGAACAAGGGCTGGAGATATGACTCAGCAGTTAAGTGCTCCTGGGTTAAATCTTTGGTAGAGAGGGTGGGGGACATAAAAGCTGACTAAAATGTGAAGTCTCCTAAGTCTGCACACACTTGACCACCAGCTTGATATTTCATGTATGTTGTTTTTGCTGTCTTTTGCGGAGAACCTTTCTATTGAAAGATTATTAGAGACTACTAAGATGAATACTTGTAAAGCTTCTCACCTCTCACCCTCATGTAATATTACTCAGGGTAAACATAAGAATATTTAGGTTATTAAACTCCATACAAAGATACTGAATAGTGGGTGACAGGATAAAGAAGCATTTCAGCAATGAAACAATATTTGTTGTATTAGGTAGATTTGTTATAAGGTAAACAGTATATTATTTTATTGAGGTACACAGATTGAGACAGTATTTTTATTTGGAAGTGGAGTGGGTAGTATTTTAATATTATCAGAATTTTAAAATATGGTTAATTTGCTTTATTAAGAGTCATCAGAATGAAACCAAGTGTGCTTTGAGGGAACAAGAAAGGTACCCAGCTTTTCCTTTTTTGGGTTTACCTGCCATTTAGAAACTGAAAAGGGTAAAAAGGAAATAAGCCAGGTAAGATATAGGAATAATGAAGTGAAAAAAGAGTGGAAAACAGAAATGGTTTAAAAAGCAAAATATAATAAAAGCAAAAATAATTAATACAAAACAGGTAAAGAAAAAGAAATATTACAACAGCTGTAAGGAAAAGTTGAAGGTCTTACTAGATCCAATTATTTTCTTGGTATCTGTACTCACATATAACATATCTAAAACAAAAACTTTGGATTAAGCCATAACATAGTTTCAGTGTTCCACATTTTAATTAATGGCACCTTTAACTACCCAGGTCCTGGTACCAGAAATGTGTTCTCGAACCATCTCATCCAGTCCATCATCAAGTTCTACCCTGTTTTCTGTATCTCCCTGGTAGCAGACGTAGTCTAAGCCTCCATTACCTAGGCAGTAGTGGTGTTCTCTCTCTCTCTCTCTCTTTTTTAATATTTATTTATTTTTTAAAGTTTTCGGTGGACACAACATCTTTATTTTATTTTTATGTGGTACTGAGGATCGAACCCAGCACCCCGCGAATGCCAAGCGAGCACGCTACCACTAGAGCCACATCCCCAGCCCAGTAATGGTGTTCTCTTAACTGATAGGCTTGGTGCCACTTTTGTGCCCTGACAGTCTGATCTCCCCACAGCAGCTATACTGATGTTTGTTTATGTCTTTTGTGGTACCAGGGATCAAACCCAAGGCCTCATGCATGCTAAGCAAGTACTCCACCACTGAGTTACATTGCTATCCATTTTTTAAATTTTGAAATGATCTTGCTTAGTTGCCCTAGCTAGCCTCAAACTTGCAATCCTCCTGCTTCAGCCTTCTGAGTAGCTGAGATTCCAAATAGGTGCCACTAGACCCATTGTATAATGATCTTTTCCTAATATAAATTAGATAATATCCCTCACTGACCTAACCCACCTTTGGCTTCCCTTAGACTTGGAATATAATCTAAACAGTTCACTATGGCCATAAAGCCTTCTTAGTCTGGCCCTATCTAACTCTAAACTTTGCTCACTATCCTTATCTATAAATGGGAATGATAATAGTACCTATCTTGTAGGAACATTGTAAGGAGTTGTTGCACATATAAAAATGACTTAAAATAATACCTGATATATAATAACTTATTAATGGGCTATGGTTCTACTACTATACTACATCTTCACTGCTTCTTTTAATCTTTCATCACACACTCACTGTTTCTTTACGTGAATGTTCTTTTTCTTAGATCTTGACAATTCTGGTTCCTTCTATTATTGAGGTCTAAAATCAAATATGTATTCCTAGAAAAGGCTTTCCCTGACCACTCGTCATTTTTACTTTGCTATCTTTATTGTAGTCATTAACTTCCTAAAATTTTTTCACAGTTTTTTACTTACTTTGTGTCTACCAACAGCTCCTAGACCACAAGCTGCTTAACTGCAGGGACCTAAAACAATGCCCATTGAAATATATTCTGAATGAATACATGAAACTCATAGCCCTCCTTTTTTCCCCCTCTCTTTATACATTCGGTCCTCCTTGGAGAAGGCACACTCTTTACATATTACTGAAGACTGCCTATGGATACCTTTTTAAATTTTTTCATTTTCTCTGAACTTGTCCAGTGACTTTTCTGCTCCTTGTTGGTATCTTGCTGAGATCACAGGAATAAATCAGTTTAAAAAAGAAGGTAAATAAAGCATAAGGGAAGTTTTTTGTAACCAATTCAGTTACTATTCCTAGGGAGTTTTTTTAATCATGCAGATATTTCAATCAAAAACACCTTCTGATCCAAAACTAAAAAATATTTAAAATAGTGTGATCCACTGGCATAAGACATGACATATTGGCCAGTAGAATAGAATAGAGAGCTCAGAAGTAAATCCTCATATATGTGGTCAGATGATTTTTTTTTTAGTTGTCTATGGACACAATACTTTTATTTATTTTTATGTGGTGCTCAATAACAAATCCAGTGCCTCACATGTGCTTGCCAAGCGCTCCCTGCACTGAGCTACAACCACAGCCCCATCAGATGATTTTTGACAAAGGTGCCAAAACCATTTAGTGAGGAACACAAATGATGTTGGGAAAACTTTGTATCCCCGTAACAAAAGAATAAGTTGGGTTGGAGATGTAGCTTTGTGGTAGACTGTGTGTTTTAGCATGTTCAAGGCTCTGGGTTTGATCCCCAGAACCACCAAAAGTGTGCGAGGAGATTATGTTGAACTACCTTACTCCATATACAATACCAACTCAATGGATCACAGACCTAAACATAAGAGCTAAAGTTATAAAAGAAAGCTGGGCATACCTGTAATCTGGGGACTTGAAGCTGAGACAGGAGGATCACAGGTTCAAGGCCATCCTGAACAACTTGGCAAGACCTTTCAACAATGTAGTGAGACTTTGGCTCAAAATAAATAAATGGACTAGGAATTTAGCTCAGTGGCAAAGTATTCCTGTGTTCAATCCCAGTACCCCCCCCCCAAAAAAAATTCTTAGAAGAAAACAGAGGGGGAAAAGATTCCTGATAATTGGACTTGGCAATGATTTCTCAGATCTGACACCAAAACTCATAAAACAATAGAAAAAAGTAGATAAACTGGATTGAATCATAATTATAAAAATTTTGAACATTAAAGAATAGAATTATTAAATTATATATATTATTAATTATAAAAATTTTGTACATTAAAGAATAGAATTCAGCATTGAAAATATTTGCAAGTCATATTTATGATAAGGGATCACTGTCTAGAATCCATAAAGAACTTTATAATACAACAACAAAGCCTGATTTAAAAATGGGTAAATGACTCACCAGACATGGTGTATCCCTATAACCCCAGTGACTTGGTAGGCTAACTAGGGATGTAGCTGGTAAAGAACCCCTGGGTTCAGTTCCTAATACAGAAAAATAAAGGGAGATGGGTAGTTCTCCAAAGCAGATATATAAATGGCCAAGAATAACATGAAAATGGTCTCAAAATTACTAATCATTAGAAAAGTACAAATAAAAAAACATAGTGAGATACCATTTCCCAGTTCAAACCCATTTGTAATACTATTTTTAAAAAATAGTTTTGACAAATATGTGGGAAAATTAAGATCATTTATATACTACTGATAGGAATTTAAAATGGTGCAACTTCTGTGTAAAAGAGCCTAATGGTTCCTCAAAAAAACTAAGCAGAATTGATAAATGATACAGAAGTTATACTTCTGGATATATACCCCAAAGTATTAAAAGCTGGGACTAAACAGGTATCTGTACACTCATGTTTTTTAATTTAATTTTATTTTTTTGTAGTTGTACATGGACAAAACAGCTTTGTTTTTTTTATTTTTATGTGGTGCTAAGGATTGAACCCAGTGCCTCACACATGCTAGGCAAGTGCTCTGCTACTGAGCTACAGCCCCAGCCCCCTTTTATACTCGTGTTAATGGAACCATAATTCACAGTAGCCAAAAGGTGAAAGCAAACCAAGTGTCTGGCAATAGATACACAAAATGTGGAATATGATAGAATAGTATTCAACTCTAAAATGGAAGTAAATTCTTAAACCTGCTACAATATGTATGAATCTCAAAGACATAATGCTAAGTAAAATAAGCAAGACACAAATGATAAATGTTAAGTACCAAGAACAGTCATCTTCACAGAGACAGAAGGTAGAATGCTGGTTGTCAAGGACTGGGAAAGGGAGGTAATGGGAAGTTACTGATATTTTGGTATAGATTTCAGTTTGGGAAAGTGGAAAAACCTTTGGAGATGGTTAGTAGGGATATTGGTCTTAACCATGTGAACAGGAACTTCATGCCACTGAGCTACAGTTTCATATGTGTGCTCACAGTTTTTTTGTTGTTGTTGCTCTTTTTTGGTACTAGGTTTGAACAAGGGCACTTAATGACTGAGCCACATTTCTGGCCCTTTTTATTTTTTGAGACAGGGTCTCACCAAGTTGTTTAGAGCTACCTAAGTTGCTGAGGATGGCTTTGAACTTGTGATCCTCCTGCCTCAGCCTCCCAAGTCACTGGGATTATAGGCATGTGCCACCACACTCAGCACACAATTTTTTTAAAAGACTGAACATATTTACAAAATGTAGATGACTTTCTCTCTAATGTAATTATTAACTCAGCATATCACAAGTTCCACAATATAACTGATAACCTCTGATCACTAAACAACAAAATTTCATTTTTTAAAGCTATCCTAGGGAGCTTTTACACTTCAGGTAACTATGACAGAAACTAGCCTCTTTTCTCCAGACTAATGCTTCCTGACCTCCATTTTGTAACACTTCAGATGTCTGTATCAGTTAGAAATCATTTCCCTTGATATAATTGAACTTGTATAGCATTTATGTACATTGTTAAGTAAAAGATTATCTTTTTTGTTGTTGTTGTTGTTCTGGGGAGTGAACTCAGGGGTGCTTTATCACTAAGCCTCAGTCCTTTTTATTTATTTACTTATTTGTTTGAGACAGAGTCTCACTAAATACCTGAGGCTCCAAATTTGTAATCCTCCTACTTAGCCTCCCAAGACAATGGGATTACAGGCATGTGCTACCACACCCTGCTAAAAGATTACTTTCTTCTACTATGTTTTATTTGGACAGTATTATCTTTTTTTTTAATTGCTCAAATTTTTTCTTTTTTTTTTGATTGCTCAAATGTTTTTTGTTTTTTTTTTGCTTGGAAGAACTGCGTGTGTGTGTGTGTGTGTGTGTTATATGTGTGTGTAGTTATTAAAAGGCTAAAATCAAGAGAAACTATCATACAGTGAAGTTTGTCTCCCTCTCTTTTCTTTTTAGGATATTTTCTTTTCTGGATGTTGTTACCTTGTGTCGCTGTGCTCAGGTCTCCAGGGTAAGAATGGTGAACATGGTTACAGAGGGACCACTTTCTGACACTAAGGATGGCAGTCTCTGTAGTAGGCTGACCATTTATTTTAGGTGTTACTTGTATGTTGTTATGTTTGAAAGGGTGTTATTTCATTTATGGTATACCTTCCCCATATAATTCAATAATAGAATTCTATATATACCACCTCTAACTGTTCTATAAATCTTATTTACATAACATAAACAGAATAGTTAAGTGAAAAGGCATTGAACATGCAAATTAAAAGGCTATGCTTGCTGGGTGCATTGGCGCATGCCTGTAATCCCAGTGGCTTGGGAGGCTGAGGCGGGAGGATTGCAAGTTCAAAGCCAGCCTTAACAAAAGTGAGGCACTAAGCAACTCGGTGAGACCCTGTCTCTAAATAAAATACAAATTAGGGCTGGGGATGTGGCTCAGTGGTTAAGTGCCCCTAAATTCAATCCCTGGGACAAAAAAAAAAAAAGGCTATGCTTAACTTAATGAAATTTTCTTTATTGTTTTTCCTGTTCATTTGATACAAACACATACATATAAAAGACTCTTAAACATCTAATTCTCATGCTATTTTATCCCCATGTTCTTTCCTTGAAAGATAAAATTTAAAAACAAAATGGTTGTAGAACAAATCACTTTTCCTAAAGTCAGTTTCTACATTATACTTGACTCTCGATTTTTGTCACTTAATATTGCTGTGACAAAATGGCCGTATACCCTAATATTATTGGCTACCACTGATATAAAGGGTATAATCTCTGATGTAGAAAAATTGCTTTATGAACTGCTTCTAACCCCTTTTGTAATACAGGTATCTGATCAGTAATAAAATGAACATGTATTTGCAGTTGTCATCTTTTTATAAATTAGGCACCAGCTTTCTGTTTGTTCATTCATTTAACAAATATTTACTGAGAGCCCACTGTTTGCCAGGTACTGATATGTAATATGGCTGTACCATAAAGTATTATGTTTATTTGTGTAGGTGGGCCCAGATGTCCCTTCATACTACTAGCACCACAAATAAATCTTAATATAGAGAATTTCCCCTTATTCTAACTTTAATTTCTGCATCCTGAAAGCCATACTTAATGTCTGTCAGCCATTTTGGAAATTAACAATGGTGTTTCAGTGATTTCTCTTTTGACATTTTTATCTCCATTAGTTGTGTGGTCCCTTTAGACATGGCCACTTACAAGTGAATGGATTTTCCTTTCTGATTCCATTGTGAAGGTGACAAAACACCCAGAAACAAAATTCCCAGATCAGTGTCTAAACCTGTTTAGTTACACAGCCTCACCCTAGGAGTGTTGACTTAAATGAGTTTTCAGTTATTGTTTTCATTTGCAGGTTCCTCTTCCTTCTTAATATGTGTTAACTTTAAGGGAAGGAAGTCACAATGTCACTTTTCATTAAATCTGGAAAATTTTATATTAGTAGTTGTTTTATTGTTCTCTTTCTTTCCCACCCCTACTGTGTTTTGAACCCAGGGGTGTTTTTACCACTGAGCTACATTCCCATCCCCCCCCCTTTTTTTTTTAACAGGGTCATGCTAAGTCTGGCCTCAAACTTGTGATTCTCTTGCTTTAGCCTCCCAAGTCATTAGAATTAACAGGGATGTGCTACCATACTTGGCATATTCTTTTTGTGTGTGTGTGCTTTGGATTGAACCCAGGAGCACTTTGCCACTGAACAACATCCTCAGCCTTTTTTCCTTTTGAGACAGGGTCTCACCAAACTGCTGAGGGTCTCACTAAATTATTGTGTCTGGCTGGGCGTGGTGGCGCATGCCTGTAATACCAGTGGCTTATGAGGCAGGAGGATCATGAGTTCAAAGCCAGCCTCAGCAAAAAGCAAGGCACTAATTCGCAGCCTCCCAAGTCCCAGGAATTATACGTATGGACCACACTGCACCAGGTTTATATTCCATTGTTCTCTATGCTTGAAGTTTTTTTTGTTTTGTTTTTTTCCCAGTGCAGACTCTAGAGAGGAATTTGTCATTTATAATTTTAGTCTGAATTCTGCATGTTTTCTGCTTGCTGAAGAACATAATAGAAGGAAATAAGAAATAGCACATCAATCAGAGATTCATTTAGCCCAAGAATTTATTAAACATATAACCTTTAAATGTTTTATTGGTTGCCTCCCCTGGCTAACCACTTAAGCCACTGGAAAAATGAAGCCATTAAAAGAAAAGTAACATTAAACTTCTGAGAAAACTGCAGCTATTTCTATAACTCCTTGCTTACCCTCATACCCCTGACATTCTTCTTATTGATTATGTGACAGTTATCCTAAGGCTTATAAGTATATCCAGAAATTCTTTTTTAAAAATTTCAGAGAAATAGCTATAAGTATAATCAATATTAAATCCCTTTTAAATTTTATTAAAGACTCATAACTTTATGACTCTAATATTAAAACTTTTGTTTATTTTGTTTTGTTTTGTTTTTGTTTTGCAGTGCTGGAGATCAAACCTAAGGCCTTGCACATGCTGGGCAAGTGTTCTACCATTGAGCTACACCACCAGTCCAATACTTTTATTTTTTAAATTTAACAGGGAAAGTTTTTAAAGGAAAATATAGAATGAGCGACAACAAATTAACTCCCACTGGACTCATTTCTCCCTTTCTTACCTCCCTTTTCTTGTTTAAGATGTATGAAAATCTTAAACTTTCCATTGAAGGTAAATGAGGTGGCCTATGCCTGAAATCACAGGGACTAAAGAGCCTAAGGCAGGAATATCACAAGTTCAAGAGCATCTTGGGCAATTTAATAAGGCCTTGTCTGAAAATAAAAAATTGTTGGGGTTGTGGCTCAGTGATAGTATACCCCTGGGTTTAGTCTCCAGTACTGCAAAAATTAAAGAATAAATAATTTAAAAAATAAATAAAATTACCACCAAATCAAGTTGGGGATAGAATGATGATTAATTGAAAAACCTACAAACCTACCTGAGTAAATTGGTAATGAGGAAAACATGAAATACAGAGAAATTATACAAAAAATATATAATTTTCAAGTCCCAAATCACCATGTCACAATTTCATATCTAACCAAGTGATACTATAGATAATAGATATGTGTTAAACAGAGCAGCATTTGGTGTACTGTCCCATTCCGTTGGTTTCACATCTTGTTTCCAATTTAGGGATGGAGCTAAGACTTGTTCTTCATCACCTAAAATTCTGTCTCATTTTGAGATTAGAAATTGGAATCTTGGGCTAGGGATATAGCTCAGTTGGTATGGTGCTTGCCTTGCATGCACAAGGCCCTGGGTTCAATTCCCAGCAAAAAACACACACACACACACACACACACACACACACACACACCCCTGGGTTCAATTCCCAGCAAAACACACACACACACACACACACAAATAAATAAATAAATGTGAAATTGGAATCTTGCAGTTTCAAAATACCTTCTGGCTATGATATTTATCACAACCTGCTGTTTCCTCAATTTCCCTAATTTAAGATATTTTGTAGCTGTTAGTTTCTATACCTACTCATTTTATGAGATAATCTCATTTGAGAGTAAAGCATGGATCCAGGATTAAGGCACACCTGTTGGGAGTAGTGATAGAAGCTAAGGAAATTTTTTGATCTATTTCAGTCATTAGTTGGTTGAATTGTAAATTTGAATATTGTTTTCTTTTCATTTTAAATTTTGCTTATTTCTTTTCTTCAAAATAGGCCTGGAATGTTCTGGCTTTGGATGGCAGTAACTGGCAACGAATTGACCTGTTTGATTTCCAGAGAGATATTGAGGTATAATTTTGTGGTGTGTGGCCCCAATTCTCTTGCAAGTAATTACAACATGGGACAAGTTAGCCTCAGCCATATAAATCTTGTTTTCCCTCAAGAGAGGAACTATTGTTTTCAGTACATCTAAACTTCATGGTAGCCTCCAAAGTTCCCAAGAGTTTATTGAATTTTTGAAAATAAGTGGATTATTTCACTGAAGTAATACTAAATTACCTAGAAAAATATTAGTCCTGAAAAGGACTGAAAAATTTTTGGTTTTGCAGTAGAAATGTGAACTTGTATTTTGTGTTTGCTTGTTTTAAAGAAGTCATTTTTGTATTTGTTTATTGAAGAACAAGTACAATTATAACTTATTGGGGGGGTGATATTTGCATTTTTTTTTTCATTTTACTTTTGTGGTACTTGGAATAAAACCCAGGGATGCTCTATTGCTAAGCTATATCTCCAGTATATTTTATTTTTTATTTTGCAGTCTGGCCTCAAATTTGTGATCCTCCTTCCCCAGCCTCCTAAGTAGTTGGGATTATAGGTCTAAGCCACCACACACCCAGCTACATATATTTTTTTTGGAGGGGGGTATGGGGATTGAACCCTGGGGTAATTCACCACTGAGCTATGTGGGGACATAGCCCTTTTTATTGTTTATTTTGAGACAGGGTCTCACTAAGTTGCTTAAGTCCTTGTAAGCTGCTAAGGCTGGCTTTTATTTTATTTTATTTTATTTTTCTTTTGGTACTGGGGATGGAACCCAGGGGCACTTAACCACTGAGCCACATCCCCAGCCCTTTTTTATATTTTATTTAGAGACAGTCTTGTCGAGTTGCTTAGGGCCTCACTAAGTGCTAAGGCTGGCTTTGAACCTGTGATCCTCCTGCATCAGCCACCTAAGCTTCTAGATTACAGGCATGTACCACTTTGCCTGGCTATATTATACTTCAGATGTGCATTTTGGCCCTTGGTGAATCAAAGGTAATAGTTTTTGTGGAGAATGTAAAATGAATTAAACCAGTGTCATTCATTAAATTGTTTTTGTTAGAAACAGTTTTTTTGTCTCCTCTTGCTCATCCCCTACCCACCTATTTCACCTTTTAGTATAACCTTTTATCTTTAAAATAGAAAACATTATGACTTGCGTTTGAATTACTTTAGCTGAATTTAAAGCAGTCCTTAGTTCTCTCTTCAGAAGAGTGAACATAAGAGATAACTCATAGTGTTAAGAAGATTGAGAATCTCTTCCCTCTCTCTTTCTCCTTTAAATTTCCAGCAGAAACAAATTCTCTTAAGGGCCCACTTGAAGAATTTTTAAAAACCTTATATGAACCTTCCATTATCTTCACAAGATGTTTTTAAAATAATAACTACAAACATTATATTGAATTGTTTTCCACAATTCTTTGATCTTCATGGGTGTTAAGATATTTAAAGCAGCACAGCTCACAAAATCATTTACCAACCTTTTAAGTGTTCTTTGAGTCTTGCTATATGCAGAGTGCTATAGTAAATATTTTGGAAAGTATACAAAGATAAATGTAGTTGTTGTCCTTTAGTGGCTATGATTTAACCCAAGGGGGCAGTATACATGCATATAGTGCCATAAAGACTCAATATAGAATATTTTACAAATTGAACAAATAAATAAGAATATAAAGTAAAGTTCAGGCATGTTTTAAGTAGATGGGCTAATCAGGAAAGCATTCCCAAAGGAAGTTGAAATTTTCCTACTTAATTAGGTCTTTGAAACAAGTAGAAACCTTTTCTCTCTGTCCATAAATTGTCAAAAATGAAGATGTATTCTTTTCAAAAGCAATCAGATTGGTCATCTTTTTGTTTACCTGTTTCTTTTTATAGGGTCGAGTAGTGGAGAATATTTCAAAACGATGTGGGGGCTTTTTACGAAAGTTAAGTCTTCGTGGGTGTCTTGGAGTAGGAGACAATGCATTAAGGTAAAAACATAACTGTTAAAAAAAAAAGTAACTGCTATTAATCTCTTTGATTCAAGTAAAGAACAGCACCATCTCACTCTGAAAAAGCTGAGGAATTTTTTAAATCCCTAAACGTTGAAAATACATCACGTATATATTATTTATAGCACAGAAATGTCAGGTACAATGGGTATGGAGGCACACACACACCTATAATCTCCGTGACTTGGGAGGCTGAGGAAGCAGAATTACAAGTTCAAAGCCAGCCTCAGCAACTTACTGATACCGTAACTAATTTAGACCCTTTCTCAAAATAAAAAGTACAAAATGGCTAGGGATGTGGCTCAATGGTTAATTGTCCCTGGGTTCAATCCCTGGTAACAAAACCAAAACAAACAAAAATAACAGGAAATAGGAAATATGATTTTAAAATGGTAGATTTCTCATCACAAATGATCCTTTTGGAAACTTGAGAAAATGTATTTTGTTATTTGAATTTTTATTTACTCAAAGATAGGATAAAATTATCTTTGGTGACTTGTGTTTAAGAATTGATGGTTCAGCCAGGGGTAGTGAGACATGCCTATCATCCCAGAGACTTGGGAGGCTGAGGCAGAAGGATCCTAAGTTTGAAGCCAGACCCAGCAACATAGCAAGAACCTCAGCAATTTGGTGAGAACCTGTCTCAAAATAAAAAGAACTGGAAATTCAGCTACGTGGTAAAGTGCCCCAGGGTTCAATCCCCAAGTACAAAAAAAGAATTTATGGTTTGGAAAAAAAAAACTTATTTACTTGTACTTATCAACTACTTTGTATTATACTCAACTGTTCCTATTCACAATACTCTGACAGTAGATGTATAGCTTTTTTCCCTCCACCCTACAACCAATCCTTTGTTTTTCTAGACAACAACTGGATATTGTAATTTAGTTAAATACTAAACCTAACTATCCAGAATTAGCTCAGATCCTACAAGCCAAGGACTTAGTGCAAAGGGCTGCTTCTATTTCAGATACAAGTTGCAAGCCCCATGTTGCTGTGTACTTCTGATCAATGGGCTATAAATCAGGAATTACCATGACCCCTCTCCATGTTTGGTAATTTGCTAGAATGATCCATACAACTCAGAAAGGTGCTTTAGTTATTATTACCATTGTAAAGAATACAGATGAACAGCCAGTTGAAGAGGTTCATGGGACAAGATTTAGAAGGTTCCCAAGCACAGGAACTTCTGTCCCTGTAGTTAAGACATAAACCAGCACGTGATTTACCAACCCAGAAATTCTCTAATCCCCATTATTTAGGGGTTTTTATGAGGCTGTGTTATTGTAGTTATAGTTGGAAGACCAAATATTATATATATAAAAGATGTTCCTGTCACTCATTACTCAGAAAATTACAAGGGTTTTAGGAGTTCTATGCCCGGAAGAAGGGATGAAGACCAAATATTAATTTCTCATATCATAGTATAACAGGTACCAGCAACCAATATTACCAATAACAATATCTTATTTTTTTTTATATTTCGCATTTTGCCCATTTCATTTGAAACTTGTCACTTTTTTTTTTTTCTTCCCATAAAGGACCTTTGCTCAGAACTGTAGGAACATTGAAGTGTTAAATCTAAATGGGTGTACAAAGACTACAGACGCGTAAGTATTCTGTGTTTTAGAATGTTATGTCGTAGTCCATGTCTGGGCTATATTAGTCTAACCCATGGTGTCCCACCATTTCATTCATGGAACACCTAAAAAACTTAAGTTGAGGGCTGGGGATGTGACTCAAGCGGTAGTGCGCTCGCCTGGCATGCGTGCGGCCCAGGTTCGATCCTCAGCACCACATACAAAAACCAAAGATGTTGTGTCCGCCGAAAAATAAAATATAAATGTTAAAATTCTCTCTCTCTCTCTCTCTCTCTCTCACTCAATAAATAA
Organism: Marmota marmota marmota; assembly: GCF_001458135.2. Taxonomy (NCBI): domain Eukaryota; kingdom Metazoa; phylum Chordata; class Mammalia; order Rodentia; family Sciuridae; genus Marmota; species Marmota marmota. The sequence goes on from NW_025999872.1 coordinate 558,031, forward strand.
ATAAAAACTTAAGTTGAGAATATAATAACCTTGAAATAAACAAATGTATTTTTATAATATTTATTTTTTAGGTGTAGATGGGCACGACACAATGCCTTTATTTTTATGTGGTGCTGAGAATCGAACCTGGGTCCTGCCCATGCTAGGAGAGCACTCTACCGTTGAGCCACAGTCCCAGCCCAACAAATGTATTTTTTTAGAGTTCTATTCTTTTGAAAAAAGTAATAAGTGAATTAGTTATAATATTCATTAGTATTAATATTGTTAATGATAATAAATTATATAATAAGCTCTAGATAATTATTTCCAATTTAATGCACCTATGTCAGTTTCACTGAAAATTTTGCATAATTGAAAACTTGGGACTTAATGGGTAAATGAACACACAACAAATGTATTTAGCAACTTTCTTGGTTGTAAAATTCTGTCTTTGATATTTAAAGTAAGACTTAAAAATTTATAGGTGGGCTGGGGAGTTAGCTCAGTATGTGGGGGGGCCCTAATTTGGTACTAAGCACCACAAAAGAAAAAATCATAATCAGTGTTTATGCAGAAGGATAATAATTAAAGACCACAGTGAGCAGATAATTCTATGAAAAGATTAAACTCTTCAACATAGGACTGAACAGTTTAATTAGTACTGATAGCAGTTTTTAATGTAGAAAATAGAGGGAGGATAGAACTCAGTGATAGCACTTCTTGCCTAATATGCATGAAGCCCTGGGTTCCATCCCTAGCAAAAGAGAGAATTCTTCTAGTAAATATTATATCTGTAGATTAATTTGGAAGCCTTTAATAGGAGAAACAGGGGGTTAGGGTGTAGTTCAGGGCCAGAGTGCTTGCCTAGCATGCATGAAGCACTGGGTTTGATCCTCAGCACCACATAAAAATAAACAAATAAAATAAATGTATGCTGTCCATCTACAACTATAAAAATTTTTTAAAAATAGGATAAATAGGAGAAACAGTTTACTAACTCCTTACCCCCACTATTCCTTTGTATGATAAGTTATAACCATAATATATAATATATATGTACAAGGCTATTCATTTTTACTGTTTGTAATAATGAATACTGCTTTTTTTTTTTTTTTTTTTTTTTTAAAGAACTGGGATGTTTTACCACTGAGCTACAACCCCATTACTGCTAATTTTTATAACAGCAAAAGACAGGAAACTGCCGGGCGCAGTGACTCACACCTGTAATCCCAGCAGCTCGGGAGGCTGAGGCAGGAGGATTGAGAGTTCAAAGCCAGCCTCAGCAAAAGCAAGACTCTGAGCAACTCAGCGAGACCCTGTCTCTAAATAAAATACAAAATAGGGCTGAGAATGCAGCTCAGTAGTTGAGTGCCCCTTAAAAGTTCAATCCCTGATACCCCTTCTTCCCCCAAAAAAGGAAACCATCCTGTGTCTTATCAGAAGAGGATTAGTTAAATAAAAGTGATGAAGAAAATCTCTAGTTCTCTGGTGTGAGTTCCAAGACCTACTGTTAAATGAAAGTGAACAGCAGAGGACTTTGTATAAAATGATACCTTTTAAAAGGGCAAGAGGACTTGGTACAAAATATATCAATATTCATATTTTCAAAAAGAAAAATAGAAATTTCAACCAAAAACTAATAAAATGGAGCAAGGTGCAGTGATGTGTGCTTGTCATCCCAACTGCTGGGGAGGCCAAGGCATGAATATCACAAGTTAAAGGCTAGATTAAACAGTTTAGTGAGACCCTAAGCAACTTAGTGGTATCCCGTCTCAAAATAAAAAAAGACAAGGGCTGGGGATATAGCTCAGTTGGTAGAATGCTTACTTCACATGCATAGGGCCCCTGGGTTTAATCTCCAGAACCAGGAAAATAAATATATACATACATACATACATACATACATACATACATACATACATACATACTAAAATGGTTGAGATAGGCACACACCTATAATCCCAGTGACTTGGGAGGCTGAGATAGGAGGGTGGTGAGTTCAAAGTCAGCCTCAACAACCACCAGGCACTGAGCAACTCAATGAGACCCTGTCTCTAAATAAAATACAAAATAGGGTTGGGGATGTGGCTCAGTGGTTGAGTGCCCCTGAATTCAATCATGGTAAAAACAATTCCAAAAGCAATTCCCTCAACCCAATCAAAAGCATCTATGAAAAACCCACCAGTACCAAATAAATAAATAAAATTATAATGGCTGAGGATGTGGCTCAATGTAACGTTCCCCTAGGTTCAATTCCCAGTACCACCCCTCCAAAAAAAAGACAAACTCTAAAGCAGAAATGAAGTTGAAGATGAAATACTTTACCCAAAAAATTATGATAGGATATCATGAATAATAATCAGGCAATACTGATAAAATGAACAAAATTCCTGGAAGGCTTAATTTGCCAAAACTGGCTCAAGAAAAAAATGCATATTCTGAATAGGCCTATAATATATACATTCAGTGAGTAATTTAAAACTATCCTAACAAACAAGCACGCAGACCTAAATGGTTCTACTAGTGAATTTCATCAACTGGTGTGTGTGTGAGATACTAGAGTTTGAACCTGGGGGTACTCTATCACTGAGCAACATCTTCACATCTCAGGCCCTTTTTATTTTTTATTTTGAGGTAGAGTCCCTTTAAGTTGGTCAGGCTGGGTTAGAAATTGCCATCCTTCTACCTTAGCCTCCTGAGTTGCTGAGATTACAGTGTCCAGCTTTCCCCTCTTTTTTAAATTAGTTTATTGAGGACTGGCTTTTCTTTAAACAGCTGATGGGCCAGGTACATTGGTGCACGGCTGTATTCCAACTACTTGGGAGACTGAAGTCAGGAGGATCGCAAGTTCAAGGCTAGCCTCAGCAACTTAACAAGGCCCTAAGAAACTTAGCAAAACCCTGTCTCAGCACTCAGGAGGCTGAGGCAGGAGGATCACAAGTTTGAATACAGCTTCAGCAATTTAGTGAGACTAAGCAATTAAGTGAGAATCGGTCTCAAAATAAAAAAATTAGAAAGGGCTTTTAAGTTGTTGATGGACCTTGATTTTATTTATTTATTTATTTATATGTGGTGCTGAGGGTCAAACCCAGTGCCTCACACACACTGAGCAAGCACTCTGCCACTGAGCCACAACCCCAGCCCCCACAAAAAAAAGGATTTTAGATTGTAACTAAGTGGAATTTATCCCAGAAATAGGACCAAATAAGTAAATATTTTAGTCTTCCTGACCCGTATAGTATGTTATAACTATGTCAGATACAGTTATAAAATCAGCCATAGACAGATAGTACATAAATAAGCACAGCTATGTGTTCAAAAAAAAAAAAAAAAACGGTTTCTGGGTTTTTTTTCTTTATCTTTTTTTTTTTTTTTTGTCTTTTCTTTTTTGGAACTGAGGATTTAACCCAGGGTTTTGTGAATGGGAGGCAAATACTTTGCCACTGAGCTACATTCCAGCCCTATTGACTTTTTTTCAACCTCTTAAAAGTGTAAGAACCATTCGTGGTTTGTGAGTCATATAAAAATAGGCTTCAGGAATGATTTGGCCATAGTTGAGCTATAGTTTTATCACCTCTGGAGTAAAAGAGACAAAACAACATGATCATCTTTGTGTTTGATGGCCTCCAAATAATCCACACTTCCTGATATTTAAACCATTGTCTAATCATTTCCCCTTGAGAGTTAACTCACCATAGTGACTCATTTCTAACAATAAAATACTGCAAGAGAGATTGGATGGTACTTTTGAGATTAGGATACAAAAAGATTACTATCCTACTCTGCTTTCTCTTGGGGTTCTGGCTCTCAGGGAAGCAAGCTGCCCTGTTATGGTACCTCTGTGGAGAGGCCTACGTGAATAGAAACTGATGTTTCCAGGTAATAGTTAGCAAGAACCTGAAATCTACCAAAAAATCAAGAATAAGCCTTGATTGGATCTCCTGAGATCTGCTAAAAAAAAAAAAACACCTAAATGAGCTTAGCAAGGGATCTAAACCCCGTTAACCTTTGAGATGATCACATCCAATGTCTACACCTTGATTGTGGTCTTGTCAGAAACCCTAAATCAAATGAACCCTGCTTAGCTACCTTTAGTTCTGACCACAAAAACTGAAATAATACACTGTCATCTTAAGTTGAGTTGTTGTAGGGTAGTTGACTACACAAAATAGATAACTAATATCTAACGTCCATTCATGGTAAAAACAATTCCAAAGAAATTCCCTCAACCCCATCAAAAGCATTTATGAAAAACCCCCTTCTGGGGCTTGGGATATAGCTCAGTTGGTACAGAGTGTTTGCCTCACATGCACAAGGCTCTGGGGTAAATCCCTCGCACCCCCCCACACACACACACACAAAAAAAAAAAAACCACTTCTAAAAATGACTGAATTCTTTCTTACTAAGGTCAAGAACAATTACTACACTTTTTTTTGGTGCTGGGGATTGAACTACATACATCCCCAGCCCAACCACGCTTTCTATTTCACATTGTATTAGAGGATCTAGCCAATACAGTAAGTTTTTTTAATGCATATTGGTAGGAAAGAATAGAAGGAACCTTTATTTGTATATAACATAATTTATAATATTGTATATAAAAAAAAACATGAGGAGGTCTGGGGCTATAGCTCAGTGGCAAAGCACTTGCCTAGCATGCATGAGGCACTAGATTCAATTCTCAGCACCACATAACAGCTAACAACAAAAAAAATAAAGGTATTCTGTCCATCTACAACTACAAAAAAATTTTTTTTAAATCATGAGGAAACTACCAAAAGATGCTTTAATTCCTAAATAAGATAACAAGCTCATTAGATATAAGACAATATACCCAAAAAAAGTCTCTATACATTAGCATCAAGCAATCCAAACATGAAATTAAGAATTCCTGGGCTGGGGTTGTGGCTCAGTGGTAGAGCTCGCCTAGCATATGTGAGGCCCTGGGTTCGATCCTCAGCACCACATAAAAACAAATAAACAAAATAAAGGTATTGTGTACAACTAAAAAAATAAATAAATATTTAAAAAAAGAATTCCATTGCCAGGTGTGGTGGCATATGCCTGTAATCCCAGTGACTTAGGGGACTGAAGCAGTAGGATCACAAGTTTGATACCAGCAATTGAGACCCTGTCTCAAAATGAAAAATAAAAAAGGATGGGAATGTAGGTCAGTGGTAGAGCGCCCCTGGCTTGGATCCTAGTACCAAATAAAGAGAAAGGAAGAATAAAAAAGTACTAAAACATTTACAGATAAAATAATATATCCAGGATTTACTTTAAAATACTGGAGGGAAAAAAAAAGGAGGGGAAATTGGAGCTGGGGCTGTAACACAGTGGTAGAGTGCCTGCCTCGTCCCTGTGAGGCACTGGGTTCGATCCTCAGCACCACATAAAAATGGATAAAGATAGTGTGTGCATCTAAAAAAAAATTTTTTTTAAAGGAGGGAGAATAATAAAATAAAAATGATTAAAAATAATTTTTAATGTTAAAAAGGCCTGGGGATGTAGCTTAGTGTTAGAGGGCTGCCAAGCGGGCATGAGGCGCCGGATTTAATCTAGCACTGCTAAACATCATCATAATTCACAAAAGGTAATAAGTAGCAGTATTACATAACTTCTTTCAGCCCAATATAATTCATCTATGTATACCTTGCAAAATCCACTTCTTTCCTTACTGCCATGTAAAAGGTTATCTCAAGTAGATAGTTTAAGATGTTTAAGTAAATGTTTTAAGTCTGTTAAAAAGCAGAAGCAAAGATTTGGTCCTCATATTTTACCATATATAGCAAAAACTTATTAGCATTCCTGGTGTTCCTGGATCTGAAGAGTACACATAGATCACTTACAGTTCACATAAGTAATTTGCTGTTAATAGCTATTAACAGCTATTAATAATAGCTGTTAATAGCTATTAATATTTCCAAATGTAAATGAAGCACCATCTTCCTCTGATACAAATTCTCGTATATAGTATTGCCATTCTTTGTGAATGGTATCTGCCTCTTCCATGGAAAGCTCCCAAAATTTATAGCTGCTTTTTGGAAGGTATGCAAATTTTACAGTTCTGATATAATTTATATATCATATACACACATGCATGTGTATACACACACATATTTACTGAGAAACATGTATGATATAGTAAGATGTGTTCTTATTTATTCATTATTTTCTCCTCTCTCCATTTTCAGTACATGTACTAGCCTTAGCAAGTTCTGTTCCAAACTCAGGCATCTTGACTTGGCTTCCTGTACATCAATAACAAACATGTCTCTCAAAGCTCTGAGGTAAATTTCTTATACATAAGCATGTCCATTAATAATAATTTCTTAAAAATAACTGAAATGAATTTTGAATTGAAGGTAACTATGTTTTATTCATATATACTATAGTTCTAAATAGGCCTTTTATTTTACCACTTTTCCCAAATTATAATTATAGGAGCTATTCAAGTGAAATGACTAGGGGTAACTAGGATTTCTAAACAGAGGAGCACAGTATAGTTTATACATGAATTATTAGATTTTTAAAAAGACTTACTTTCAAAAAAAGAAAAGAAAATGGCCTGTTATTTTAGCTTAATTGGTTCTAGAGATAGGATTATTTTCCAGGTACTTTGTTTGAACACAGTCCTTCTGAGCTTTTCCTCATTATCTCATAGCATTGTTATTAGGATTCAACAAGATTATATTAAGCAGAACTATAAAAGGTTGTGCTGATGATAGTCAACAGTTTCTATGTTATAAAAATAACTTCAAGGCAGGCATGGTGGTGTACACCTATAGTCACAGCTACTTAGGAGGCTGAGGCAGGAGCATAGCAAGTTCAAAGTCAGACTGGGCAACTTTGTAAGACCCTGTCTTCAAAATAAGATGAGCTAGTCCCAGGTGCTATAGCACATACCTATAATCCCAGCTACTTAGGAAGCTAAGGCAGGAGGATTGCAAGATGGAGGACAGGCTTAGCAACTTAGTGAGACTCTGTCTCAAAATAGAAAAATTAAGAGGACTAGGGGTATAGCTCACTGGTAGAGTGTCCCTGAGTTAAATTTCTAGTGTAGTAAGTTGATGATAGGAGTGAGTACCTCAGTTTTGGAAGAACAGAGAAAGAGCTGTGGCTTATCTTGGACCAAGAGGTTTAGATAGATAGGCTTCCTAAAGTGACTTGTATGGAGTCAAATTATTAATGTTGAAAATGAACTCAAACCTGGATCTCCTGTCTTTATTTTCTGCATCTTTTTGGTAGGCAGGAGTATTTAAAAGATAATGGGCACGACTCGGTGGTAGAACACTTATGTAGCTTGTGTGAAGCCCTGGGTTCAATCCCTAGCATGGGGGCGGTGGGGGAGTGAGGGGTCCGGAAGGAGACAAACTTCTGTAAAAGTTAGGTGGTGTTCAGTGTTTCTAAAGAATAATTTCAATTTTTTCATGCTCCAAATATGAAACTAAACTGATACAAGTGGAAGAATCACAGAAATTCAAAACAGTATACCCTAACTTTAGTCTGCAGAAACAATATTCTAGAAATGTCCCAAATAAGGAAATATACAGAGCGTTTGTAATTATTTTTAACTACAAGTTTAAAAGTTCTCATTAATACTTGATGGAGAATCTGGGTTTGAATCTGAACTTTTAATTACTCTATAAATTTGAACAAGTTAATTTCCATATCCTATCTATAGTTGAAAAACTATACTGTGCTTTGTAGTTGTTTAAGCTGGATTTGAGATGGCCCTGCTGGTGGTAAAGTCCCACATGAACATTGCAAAAGTGAGACCAGTATCTTTGAAATTGGATGTAGTGATATGCTTGTCTCATTTTGTTTTATCCTAAGTGAGGGGTGTCCACTGTTGGAGCAGTTGAACATTTCCTGGTGTGATCAAGTAACCAAGGATGGCATTCAAGCACTAGTAAGAGGCTGTGGGGGTCTCAAGGCCTTATTCTTAAAAGGATGCACACAGGTAATACTCCATGTAATGCTTATGAAAATCAGAGGAACCATGAGCTTTTTGTAGTCATCACCAAGATGTTTGTCTGGAGGGAAATGTGAGTTGTGTGTATTTTTTTTTGGGTATATATATATATATATATATATATATATTTTTTAGTTGTCGATGGACCTTTATTTTATTTACTTATTTTTATGTGGTGCTAAGAATTGATCCCAGTGCCTCACACATGCCAGGCAAGCGCTCTAACACTGAGCCACAACCCCAGCCCCAGTTGTGTGTATTTTTGACCCAAAGATATTTGCTTATCAAGCATAAAGTGTTTTCCTTAGAATCAACGAATGAGAGGATTTAACATCTGACCAAAGATAAATTTCGAGAAGGACAGAGTGGGGCGGCAAAGTACCACTGAAGGAATGTATGCCATAGGCAAGAAGGGTTTCATGCAGCTTAACCTGTACCAAAAAGAAAGTTTCTTTACTGCCGATACTTCAAACTGGATAGGCAAATAAGACAGTCCTGGAAATTTTCTCTTGTTTAATCATCAGGAGTTGTTTTTAAATATGCCAAGTATGCAGTAACCTGTGTTTTATAGTATTGACACTTATCCTCCCAGTCACATCACAAATCCAACATATTTTGTCATTAAAAATTTTGTAGTCTTGGGGCTGTGAATGTAGTTCAGTGGCAGCTTGCTTGCCTCGCATGCATAAGGCTCTGGGTTCAATCCCCAGTACCACCAAAAGGAAAAAAAAAAAAAAAGTACAGCCTTGCTAGGCATAGTGGCACTCAGCTGTAATCCCAGCTACTTGGGAGGCTAAGACAGGAGAAGCTGAAAATTTGAGGCCAGCCTAGGCAATTTAGTGAGACCCTGTCTCAAAAGAAAAATGAAAAAGGCAGGTGATAAGGTGATATAACTCAGTGGGTACAGTGCCCCAGGGTTTTTTGCCCAATACCACCCCGCAAAAAAAAAAACTTTTTAAAAACAATCTTATTTTTTCACAGTGAGGAAAGGAATTGACCAAATAGCACCTAATGATCAAGAGTGAATTTAAGCCAGGTTTGGTGGCACATGCCTGTAATCCCAGCTGCTTGGGAGGCTGAGGCAGGAAAATAGAGTTTGAGACCTTATTTCAAAAGGGAAAGAAAAGAAAAGTGGATTTATATGATTGATAAAGTAGGGCTAGTCTCTATCTTATTTTATTAATGGTATGAAATCCATACTTTGGATTCCATTAAAAATTCCCTCATTCTCTTACTATGATAGGAAGAATTTTGTTGTTTGAAATTGAGCTTTGGATGTATGGCTGCCTTAAAACAACAGCTTGAGCTTCTAGTTATTTATGGAATCCTGAAAAATATTGATTGGAATGCATCATTATGATCAATTACTTACCATCTGTTCTCAGCACTGTAAGCATGCCACTGATCTTCCAGCAACAGATAAACACGATGGATTCCTTTCTTGGCTCTCTGTCCCCAAAATTTGTTTTTAAAAAATCTTCATAGGTGGTATTGAAGTGTGAAAATCATTTTAGCTTAATAATCCCTCTGCAAAGTACTATGAAGTATATTTAACTTATCAGAAGTAAAATCCATAAATACTAAGCAATATTTATGTCATCTTTTCCTTGGTTTGATGATAACAACATGAATTTGATGTGGTAGGAACTGATTTTTTAAAATACTGATAACCCTGCTAATAGTAGGAATTACTTTGTTATGTGAACATAATTTTTTATTTCTGGTTCATTGTTCTTTTGGAACTTGGGTGGCTATACTGAGAATGTATTGATGAATGTATAAATTCTTAAGTCTTTCTCCTTTGAAACATTGTTAATAATATTTTTTTCTTATTTTTTAATGTTTTTAGCTGGAAGATGAAGCTCTCAAGTACATAGGTGCACACTGCCCTGAACTGGTGACTTTGAACTTACAGACTTGCTTAGTAAGCATCCATTCCTACAATGCTTGTGTTAATAATTCCTTTCAGTACTGTTAAGAATTTCAAGACCAGTGACTTTTCCAATACAACCTAAGGGATACAGTAAACACAAAGAGGACTCTTATCTATTTAAGAAAAACTATGTATTCTTTTAAATATATTTTTTTTTATTTATTTATATTTTTTAGTTGTAAATGGACACAATACCTTTATTTTACTTACTTATTTTTATGTGGTGCTGAGGATTGAACCCAGTGCCTCACACGTGCTAGGCAAGTGCTCTATCACTGAGATACAATTGCAGCCCCAAAATTATTTATTCTTAAAAGTAAACTTCAGTATTTAAAATTGCAGTAGCACTTTATAACCAATTATTATGTATTAATGAGTTACAAGTATGAGAAAACACTGACCTAAAACTGACAAGCAAGCTGGATGCAGTGGCACAGACCTGTAATCCCAGCTACTCAGGAGGCTGAAGCAAGAGTATTGCAAGTTTGAGTCAGCCTGGACAATATAGTGAGACCCTGTCTTAAAATAAAAAGGGCTGGAGATGTACCTAAGTGATAAGTGCCCCCAGATTCAATATCTAGTACCAGGAAAAAATAAAAAATAAAAGTTGGCAATCAGTATGTACCCTTTAAATAATTTTCAGGTAATGTCTATATTTAGCACTTTGGCTTGTTCAGACTATCAGCCTTTTTGTGTCTACCCCAAAATGCCTAAATTTTACTCAAATAATTGCTGAAACTATTCAGGGACCTAGAATGTTGACAATAATATCTCTTGCCTAAAAAATTACACATCTATGTTACCTTGGAATAGAAGCCTCTCATAGCAAAGAAAGAAGTTGATAAGGGCTTTCCAAGTATGTGCTTCTGCTTGTTATATCCTCTCCTCCACCTGAAACTGGAAAGCATAGTGGTTGTTTTATTTATGTGATGTGTAAAAGACTACTTTTTATGCAGTTTAAGTTACCCACTCTTCCGTCTTTGAGGAATGGTACTGATGATGATCTAGTTAGCTCCTGAAAATCAAATTAAAAGAATGATACCCCTGCCTTGTTTTGTTTTGAGTGGGGTCTTACTATGTTGTTCAAGCCAGTCTTGAACTCCTGAGCCCAAGTGATCTTCCCACCTCATCCTCACAAATGCTCAGACTAGAGGCATGCACAACCATACCAGCTTTCCTTCTTTTAATTCTGACCATCTTCCTGGAATTCTGACCATCTTCCTTGGGAAGCTGAGGCAGGAGAGTGGCAAGTTTGAAGCCAACTTCAGAAGCTTAATTTTGAATGTTTACCCTGAAAGACTATGCACAACAGTTATAAACATGGTACTATCATTTTAGAGTTCTAGAAGAAAACTGTTGTGACCAAAACATGACTAAAGTACAATCTTTGATTTTTTTTAACCTTTCTTGGCATATTTGGAAACAAAAGTTGGGCCAAGCACAGTGGCTGTGGAGTCTCAGGCAGGAGGATCACAAGTTCAAAGCCAGGCTCAAAAGAGGGTGGAGATATGGCTTAGTGGTTAAGCACCCCTTGGTTCAATACCTAGTAATAGTAGTAGTAATAATAATAGTAATAATAATAGTTGGATAAATTTTACTATTTATTTATTACTGGTGATTGATTATTTTTGGTACCAGGGATTGAACTCAACCACTGAGCCACATCCCCAGCCCTATTTTGATTTTATTAGAGATAGGGTCTCACTGAGTTGCTTAGTGCCTCGCCATTGCTGAGGCTGGCTTTGAACTTAGATCCTCCTGTCTCAGCCTCCCGTCGCTGGAATTACAGGCGTGTGCAACTGCATCCAGCTCGTAACCACTATTTTAAAATTTTGAGACAGGGTCTCACTAAAGTGCTTAGGGCTTCGTTAAATTATTAGCTTTGAATTTGTGATCCTCCTGCCTCAGCTTCCCAAGTCACTGAGATTACAGTGCCACCACACCTGGCAAATCTTACCATTTTTTTTAAGTGTCCAGTAATATTTTTTTAAATTTTTTTTTTTTATGTTTGAGGTTGTAGGTGGATAGCATACATTTATTTTATTTGTTCTTTTTTTTTTTCTTAGATGTTGATGGACCTTTATTTTATTCATTTATTTATGTGTGGTGCTGAGAATCAAACCCAGTGCCTCACACAATCTAGGCAAGTGCTCTACCCCTGAGCCACGACCCCAGCCTTATTTGTTCATTTTTGTGTGGTGCAGAGGATTGAACCCAGTGCCTCACACATGAGTGCTAGGCAACAGTCTGCTGCTGAGCTACAGCCCCAGCCCCACAAATTTTACTATTTTTAAATTTTTAATTAAGCCAGGTGCAGTGGCACAAGCCTGTAATCGCAGCAGCTTGGGAGGCTTAGGCAGTAGGATGGCAAGGTCAAAGCTATCCTCGGCAACAGCAAGGCACTAAGCAACTCAGTGAGACCCTGTCTCTAAATAAAACACAAAATAGGGCTGGGGATGTGGCTCAGTGGTTGAGTGCCCCTGAGTTCAATCCCCAGTACCAAAAAAAAATTTTTTTTAATTTAATTGAAGTACAGGCAATGTGATTTTCCTCAGTACTGTCCTATAGGCTTTTTCTTTTAAGAGATGGCCTCACTTTGGCTCAGACAATCAATGCTCCTACCTCAATCAGACTCTTGTTTGGCTGAGTCTATGGGCATATACCATTGCATCCAGTGAGACTATAAAACATAAGAAGGAAGAGGCAGCACAATCCTACAATGCTTTTTCTTTTTCTTTTTTTTTTTAAGAGAGAGAGAGAATTTTTTAATATCTATCTCTCTAGTTTTTGGTGGACACAACATCCTTGCTTGTATGTGGTGCTGAGGATCGAACCCAGGCCGCACGCATGCCAGGCGAGCGCGCCACCCCTTGAGCCACATCCCCAGCCCCCAATACTTTTTCTATAATATTGTGTAGCACAAATTTCATTGTCCTGCTGAATCTACATGTTTGATTCCTGTTTATCTAGTAATAACGATGCAACATATCATTTGTGTAGCGCTTTTTTGGGTACTTTCACCCATATGTAGACTTCATTATTTTTTTTAAATCTTTATTTTTATGTGGTGCTGAGGATTGAACCCAATGCCTCACACGTGCAAGGCAAGCGCTCTGCCACTGAGCCACAACCCCAGCCCCAGGACCTCATTATTTTATACTGATGACAAATCATGTATTTGCCTGGGCATCTTTTTTTTTTTTTCCTTTCTACTAGAGATTGAATCCAGGGATTCTTTACCACTGAACTATATCCCCAACCTTTTTTTGAGACAGGATCTCATTAAGTTGCTTAGGACATGCAATCTTGCCCAAACTGGCCTTAAATTTTCAATCCTCCTGCCCCAGTCTCCCCAGTTGCTTGAATTTTTATTTTTTTAGTTTGAGACAGTATCTCACAAAATTGCCTAAGCTGGCCTTGAACTTGGAATCCTCTTGCCTCTAGCTTCTGAGTCTCTGAAATTAAAGGCATGTGCCACCAGGCCTAGCAACATCCAGATTTTTTTATCTGTATTTTTTTGTTTGTATGATATTAAGAAGATGCTTATTTAAACAATGGCTATTAAAAGTTGGGTTTTTATTTTTATTACTTGTTGCTATTGTCCTTGCTACTTAACAACATTGCTTGATTAAATAGTGATGGCAGTGGAGCTTTACTTTTAGGCCTACACAGTTAGTGAATCTAGCCAGACAAATTGAAGTGCTGATAAACTCTATTATGTTAGATGTTTATATGTAACTTTTTTATTATGATATCCTTAAATGTGTATTTTTTTTCATTTAAAGTAATTTGAGATAAAATCATTTTAAATAATGTATGATTATATCTGAGTTAAACACAACTATTTGTCTCCATTAATTAGGATGTTCTTTATATTTTAATATTCAAACAGCAAAATGGATGCTGTTTTGAGATAGCAACTATCATCCACAGGTGTTTTGTTTTTGCTTGTTTGTTTTGGGTACTGGGGATTGAACCTAGAGGCATTTTTCTTTTCTTTTCTTTCATCTTTTTGGTACTGGGGATTGAACTCAGGGGCACTCAACCACTGAGCCATATCCCCAGCCCTATTTTTGTATTTTATTTAAAGACAGGGTTCACTGAGTTGCTAAAAGCCTCGCCATTGCTGAGGCTGGCTTTGAACTTACAATCCTCCTGTCTCAGTCTCCCCACCCATCGTGCCCAGCTTGTTTTTCATTTTGAGACAGGATCTCCCTAAGTTACTTGGGTCCTCACTAAGTTACTAAAACTGACCTCAAACTTGCAATCTCCTACCTTAGCCACCTCCTGTGTCATTGATATTACAAACCTGTGCCACTATACCCAGCCAGAGTTTTATTTTTTCCTCCAACCAGTTTCAGTTTGAACTTGTAAATAAATATGTTTATACTATTAAAATACTGCAGTTCTTGTCTGTTTTCTAGGTTTTAAAATCATTTAATTGAATTTACCCCATGCTTATTTCCATTCTTATTAAGTTAAAAGAATCCCATTATAGCTTCTTGCCTTTATACCAAAAGCAAACCCAGATTCTCTTGCAACTAAATCAAAAGGAACTAGAAAGAAGAAACAAAGTGTGTTCATTTTCTTTTAGGTTTACGATCTGATTAATATCAAACCTGCCTAGATTTCTTTTTGGTGTTGTTTTCATAGAGATGTTATTTTTCCTTATTTTTCGTCTGCTAAATTACTAATACCTGTGGGTTTTTTTTTCCCCCTTGTTTTTTAGCAAATCACAGATGAAGGTCTCATTACTATTTGCAGAGGGTGCCATAAGTTACAGTCCCTCTGTGCCTCTGGCTGCTCCAACATCACAGATGCCATCCTGAATGCTCTAGGTCAGAACTGCCCTCGACTTAGGTAAACATTTCTTCTCTAGTGCAAAAAAATCAAGGAAAAAGAACAAAAGTCTACTTCACTCATTTATTCTTTGGAACTTTGAAATTTTAAGATAGACATTACAAGTCATTGTCCTTTTTGATGCCCACCTACTTGCTTTGTACTTCATTATGTGTAATTGGCATGAACCAAGAAACAGCAGTTCCAAAATTCTACTTGCTATTCATACTAGAAAAGAAAAGAAAAAAAGCATTTATTTCATTTCTTAAGAATGAAATAAGGGGGCTGGGATTGTGGCTCAGTGGTAGCACATTCACCTAGCACATGAGAGGCCCTGGGTTCAATCCTCAGCACCACATAAAAATAAATAAGTAAGTAAGTAAGTAAATGAAATAAGGTGCTGGGTTGTGGCTCAGTGGTAGAGCGCTTGCCTATCATGTGTTAGACACTGGGTTCAATTCTCAGGACCATATGTAAATAAATGAATAAAAAATAAAGGTTCATCAACATCTAAAAACAATGTTTTTAATGAAATAAAGATATTTTCTTTAATTAATGCTTTATATAATTCTTTTCTCAAAGGTAATTTTAAAGACTCACTCTCGGGTCATTTATGTTGTAGTTATGATGCCAGGTACATAGCAGACAGTATTCAAAAAGAAGAAACAACTTTACAAGAGGAACTTTTTGTGTTGACTGTCTTTTAGAACAGCCTTATTTTTCTGTGGCTCCTTCTGTTTGCTCATATATGGGATTGGCTGGTTATCTACTAAGAATTCTGTATTAGTATGTAAGAATTAGTACGTAAGAATTCTGTATTAGTATGTAAAATCCATATTGATTTTGTAAAGAGCACATGAGAATCTTGTAATGAATGGAGATGATCCCCATATACCTTTTTTGTTTTGGTTTTGTTTTAAATATTACCTGTATAATACTTAGAAGTTAAGCATTGTTTTAGGTACTTTCAAATGTTAATTCATTTAATCTTCATAACATCATATAATCAGTATTGTTATCATCACATTGTAAATGAGAAAATCAAGCCCCAAAAAGTTAAGTAACCTGCTCAAGGTGTCACAGCCAGTAAGTGCAGGAGCAAGGATTCAAAGCCAGGCAGTCTGCCTCCAGAGCCCATGAAACTACTTTTCTTACACATAATAATCATTGAAAAGCAATAAAATTTTTAAAAAACTTTTTTAGCTGGTGAACATTTTGCCTTCAGTATCAAAATTCCTTCATAGATGATAGATTCGTTTTGGTCAAAATCAATAATATCAGAAGTCTAAAACAGAGTACTTCTTAGGAGATAGGGAAGTAACCAGACCTCTCTCTAAAATATTAAACACTATCCTTTCCTGTATTAAAGCAAGGGGTATTCAGCTCCATCCTCCCTCTAATGATATAACCTCATTATATCATTAGCCTGGAAAGGCTGTCAAATGTGACCATCATAAAATGTGTTTCAGTTAGTTGCTCTTTCATTGGATACAGCATTCATTTCTACTTTTGATTCCCAAGCCTTTAATTGGTGTTTAGGTTGGTGTGTAACAGTTGCTAAATAGGAGAGTAGCTGCCAGCCCAGCTTCCCTTTTCATTGGGTTCCCTTGGGAGCCTATGGGAGGAAGCAGAAAGCTTTCTAAGTATGGATTTTCATATTTGGGACAGACCTGTAATTAAACAGTCCCTTCATTACATTTTTTAAAAGGTATTGAAATCTGAGTGAACCCACATGTAAAACGGAAAGAAAATCTTATTTCAGTAACAGATTAAATAATATAGAATATTTATCACCATTTCCTTTGTTTTCTAGGAGCAGGCTGCCCTCTGGGGGTAAGCAGTATGCCATCAAGAAGGCTTTTAATGCATTTTGGCATAACTACAAGCTTCAATTTTATTCCTCTCTGTTCTTTGATTGCATCACCCTGAAATGTGGTATTTATAGGACCACTTTATGATGACTCCACAACAATAAATAGCAAGATCCATATATAGATTGCTTAGCTATTAATGTCTCTCTATATTATGAAATCCTTAGAGAATAATAAATTGTTTTCTTAAATTTTGTTTTAATAAAACCAATTTTTAGGGACCAATAGCTTGACTTCCACTTTTTTGGTGTTTTTTTTTTTTTTTTTTTAACAGAATATTAGAAGTGGCAAGATGTTCTCAATTAACAGATGTGGGCTTTACCACTCTAGCCAGAGTAAGTATTTTCTCCAGGTTTCATAGGTTTATTTTCTTATGTTTTGTTGGGTATTTTTATTTCAGAAGAACAAGCACCAAGGGAAATGTAGCATGGCAGAATTAGGTGTGTGAGAAGGGGGCCTTCTTCTGTAGCTAGTCTTCCTGAGCATTCTCATGCTACAGCTACAGACCTGTTGATACCAGTAAGAAAACAAACTGTTCTGGAAATTCAGACATGCACTGGGGAGCATGACACTCCTCCATGAAACTAAAGTTCTCCACAGTTTCATAAGATGATAAATTAAGCAGCTGAAAGAAACTTGTTATTTGATATGTGACTAGTAGGTGAGAGCAGTGTTGAAAGCCTGGTTTTTAAATGGAGAGGCTTTAATTATTTTCTGTATTCTGAAGATTAGACTTGGAATGGTTTATAAATCAGTATATAATAATATCATTTAAAATTATACTGACTTTGACCAATGTTATCGAACAAGGGGGAGGTCATTTGCTTTCAGGTAGATCAATGGAGTTGGGTGAAAGCCAGGACACTTAACTAAAGTGAAGCTTGCTTCCTCTCTTCCCAAGAAACAGTTTTTATTGAATTATTTATGTTTGAAAATATCTCTATATTGGCCCAGTGTTACTGTTTGGCACATTTATTCCCTTGAATGTTTAAGATAATAAATATTTAAATGTGGGATAATTGAGATGTTTCACTATGATCAAAGTATAAAATGTGTAATTAATGAAATAAAATAGAAGGTGACACTAGAATGATACCAATTCTGAAAAACTAAGATTTCATCAGTATATTTAATATAAACTTTCAGTTTTCTGGCCTTAAAGTTTTCCCTTGTTTAAAATGGTTGTATTGTATTGTTTGGTTTTATACTTTGTAGAATTGCCATGAGCTTGAAAAGATGGACCTGGAAGAATGTGTTCAGGTAAGATTGTGGATTTATATTCACAAATACAGTGTGATAGAAACTAATTACATAATACATGCACATCAGAATGTCCATTCCCTACCCTAGTGTAGGACACTGAAATACCTGGCAGCCCTACTGATTCTTCATTTATTGATGTGTCTTCTAGGCACACTAGGCAGAAGTGCTTATGGCATAGGTGTTAAAGAACTATGAAAATACATTCCATCAATCATGTCACCATTAGAAAGGACACCTTTCAGGCCATAAAGCTGTTAAGGTATTTTCTTTTGCCAAGTGTGGTGGTACACTACAGTAGTTCCAGCTACTCAAGGGGCAGGAGGATCTCTTGAGCCCAAGAGTTTGTGTCAGCCTGGAAAACATAGCCAAACCACATTTAAAAATAAATAAATAAAGCTGGATGCAGCAACGTATACCTGTAATCCCACTGATTCAGGAATATGAGGCATGACAATTCCAAGTTCAAGGGCAGCCAGCCTCAGCAACAATTTAAAAAAAAAAGATTGGAATGTAGTTCAATGGTAAAAGTGCCCCTGGGTTCAATCCTCAGTATCCCCAAAAATAAAATCAAGAAAGAAAAATACTTTTTTAATTACAGAACAACATTCCCCAGCCCTTTGTTTATTTGTTTGTTTTGTTTTGTTTTTGGAGACTGGGTCTCACTAGATTGCTGAGACTGGCCTCAAATTGGTGATCCTCCTGCCTCAGCTTTCCAAATTGCTGAGATTACAGACATGCACCACAGCATCCAGCCTCTGTTTATCTCTTGTACACACCTGAGTGTCTTCTATGTCCTTTCCAGAGGTAGTCCTTCTCAGTGGACCCGCTCCATCCACAATTTCTTAAAGAATTGAAGATGAATTTGAAAAGAAGCACTGATTTGCTTTCATTCCTGTGATAACTAAAAAAAGCCATTCTTCTTCCCTGAATGTACATAGTTTACCCTGATCCTAGCAGTGCCTATCTGCCTCCCTTGGTAACATAACTAACATCCATGTTATCAATTCTGAGTCATAGTGTGCCTTATTAAAATGAGGCCAAATATCAAGCAGGTCAGGTGGTTCTCACCTGTGATCCCAGTGTCTTGGAAGACTGTGGCAGGAATCTACAAAGTTCAAGACCAGCCTCAGCAACTTAGCAAGATCCTGTCTCAAAATTAAAAATAAAAAAGAGCCAGGGATAAAGCTCAGTGGTAGAGCAACCCTGGGTTAATTCCCTGATTCTACAAAAATAAATAAATTAATAATAAAAAATAGGCCAAATATCCAAAAATTTGAGGATGCTTTGATTTTAATTTTTTTCTTTTTCATGGAGTACTTTGTTATTTATTTATTTATTTTGTATTGAGGATGGAACCCAGAGGCACCTTACCACTGATCACATCCCCAGCCATTTTATTATTCAAGACAAGGTCTCAGGCCTCATTAAGTTTCTGATGCGGTCTTTGAACTTGGAATCGTCTTGCCTCAGACTCCTCCTGAGTTGCTGGGATTATAGGCTTGTGCCACTGCACCCAGTTCAGCACTTTCTTCTGATTATTTTCTTTGATGGTTCCAAGAAGTGGATAGAAGTAACAAGGGGACAACATTTCGATTTCATTTCAAAAACAAAACAGAATTTTGAGCAAAAATATCCAAAGATGAAGACTAGAGCCAGATGCAGTGGATCACCTCTATAATACAGGCTACTCAGGAAACACCCAGGATTGCAAATTCAAGGTCAGCCTGGACAACATAGCAAGATCCTTTCTCAAAATAAAATTTTCAAAAGACTAGAAATACAGTAAGAATGAAGTATAACCTGTAGTTTTATTTAGAATTATGCCTAAAATAAACATGTGTTTCTTTCAGATAATAGTAGCTCAATACTGGGATGTTTGCTTAACATGCACAGGCCTTAGATTCAATCCCTAGTACCATCACCACCACCAAAAAAAAAAAAAGATGAAGGCTTTTAGAGAAACCTAAATGTGTTCAAGCCTAGCCTAGGGAGTTCTTACAGAATAGACTCAGATAGGGCTAGGGTTGTGGCTCAGCTGTAGAGCGCTCACAAATATTTTTTTAAAAAAAGAATAGACTCAGTTAGTCTATGAGAATTAAACCTAAAGATTCTGTTGAAATACAGTAAGAATGAAGTATAACCTGTAGTTTTATTTAGAATTATGCCTAAAATAAACATGTGTTTCTTTCAGATAACAGATAGCACATTAATCCAACTTTCTATACACTGTCCTCGACTTCAAGTATTGGTGAGTTTGACTTTCAAGGTTGTATATGTTTGTTTGGCTTAATCAAAACAGTACTGCCAGGCGTGGTGGCTCACGCCTGTAATCCCAGCAGCTTGGGAGACTGAGGTGTCAAATCCAGCCTCAGCAAAATCAAGGCAGTAAGCAACTCAGTGAGACCCTGTCTCTGAATAAAATACAAAAAAGGGCTGGGGGTGTGTGGCTCAGTGGTTGAGTGCCCCTGAGTTCAATCCCTGGTACTCCCTACCCCAACAACAACAAAAAGCAGTACTGTAGTTCTAGTTAAATAAGATCCAGCTCTTGTTTTCCTCTTAACTGTCTGGCTACCAGTTTTTGGTATGGGAGTATGCTTCTCAAAATTGCCAACTTCCAAAAGATCTAGGAAAGACCTAAAAAGTAAAATGGGGACCAATCAGGCTTTACAGGGGAAGTTCTCTTTGGTACTACTTTGAGGAAGGGATTTTGGTTGATCCTATCCAGGCTCATTGTGGTGTATTTGGTCGAAAGGTAATATCCAAAATTGGGCCAAGGATTCCAAGTCTCTCAGATTCAGAAACCTAAGGAAAATTGATGAAGAGTTACATGTGAGATGTAAAAATTGTCTTCAGCTAATTAATTGTTGGGTCATACCCCTGCACTTGATATTCAATTTTTATTTCAGGAAATTTTGTATATGAAAAGTTTGATCTCTGCTTATCCCCCTAGAGAAGAAAAGTGTTAATTTGGGTAGAGGGTAATTTTTAAAGTTATGTAACTTTGTTTATGAAGTAGTTCATGGTCATTATGTGAATTTACAAAATATGTTTAGAATCACACACAAAAATATCAGTCATTGGTTGCCAAAAGCAGAACCCATGCAACTCTATTTTGCATTCTTTATTTCATCACACATGGATCTAGTGAAAGTTCCATAATCATCAAAATCAAACCAAAAAGGTCTTCTATCTGATTGTACACAAGTTTCTGGCTAACCGACTTCCGGAAAATATTTCAGCATCCTTCTTTGCTCTATTTGGCCACAGAGTCTATCTCACTGTGAACTGATCACAGATGATGGAATTCGTCACCTAGGAAATGGGGCCTGCGCCCATGACCAGCTGGAGGTGATTGAGCTGGACAACTGCCCACTAATCACAGATGCATCCTTGGAGCACTTGAAGAGCTGTCACAGCCTTGAGCGGATAGAACTATATGACTGCCAGCAAATCACACGGGCTGGAATCAAGAGACTCAGGGTAAAAATGGCTTCATCACTCTCCAGCTCTGGTGTTCTCACCACCCTTTCTTTTATTTTCCTTCATTTTCTTTTATTTTTATTTTTCCAAATTTAGATTCTCCTGATTTTTATATTTATTTGGACATTTAGTAAGGAGGAAAAAAAATGGAGAGAAAATGTAAGGGTAGATAGTTTTTACCTGTGGCTCCAGATGGAAATTTAGTAGAACAATACCCACTGAAGAGATAAAGTAGGTCTTCTCCCAGCAGTTTGTCCAGTAATGTCCAGAGCTTAATCACATCCCCAGAGTCAAAAAAAAAAAAAAAGAAGAAGAAGAAGAAGCACATACCAGATTTTGGTTCTAAAGGAAAGGAAAAAACTAATATAAAATGTTTGATTAAATAATAAGATTTATAAATTCAGCCTGTTTTTCCTCTTTACATCAAACCCTTTTTCTGATTTTTGTTTTTTAATTTATTTAAGTACTGGAGATTGAACCCAGCAGCGTTTTGCCATTCAAATGTATCCTCAGTCCTTTTTTTTTTTTTCATTTTGAACCCTGAGACAAGTCTCTGGAATTACAGACATGATCCATCACACCTATGTTCTCCAGTTTTGTTAAAAACAGTTATCAAACTCAGTGGAAAGGTGTCTGATTCTGTGAAGAGTGTGAACAATGGTATTCTTAGAGAGAATTTTTTTAATATTTATTTTTTAATTTTCAGTGGACACAACATCTTTATTTTATTTTTATGTGGTGCTGAGAATTGAACCTGGGTCATGCCCGTTCTAGGGGAGCGCTCTACCGCTGAGCCATAATCCCAGCCTGTGATCAGTGGTATTCTGAAACCTAAGTGAGCAGTTGCCACAATACCCTTGGCATCAGAATTTGCCAGTTGAGAATAAATGTGACCTTAAACGCCCAAGCTAGAAAGCAGGCAGGCATGGAAGTGAAGGCCTGAGGCACACAGCAGGCACTCTGCCTCCCCATGGCTGCTGACCAACCACAGAGCAAAAGCAGTCGGCCCCTGTCTCCTGCTAATAAAATGGTGACAATTTAAAAAAAAAAAAGTATCAAAGTTATGAGTTGAGCTGAGCATAGTGGTACACACCTGTAATCCCAGGAATTTGGGAGGCTGAGGCAGGAGGACTGCAAGTTCAAAGGCAGCCTTGGCAATTTAGTGAGGCCCTGAGCAACTTAGCAAGACTCTGTCTCAAAATTTAATATAAAATGGGCTGGGAATGTGCCTCAGTGGTTAAGTACCCTTGGGTTCAATTTCTGGTACCAAAAAAAGAAGTTATGAGTTGACTTGATTATTTAGAACAGCATAGAAGGGGACAAATCTTCTGCCCTGCTTTCATGTCCATTCAGCCCCTCAGTGGTTTTTCTCGGAAGCAATGTTCTCTATCTTAGTAATGTTTTTGTCTTGTTTCAGACCCATTTACCCAATATTAAAGTCCATGCCTACTTCGCACCTGTCACTCCACCCCCATCAGTAGGGGGCAGCAGACAGCGCTTCTGCAGATGCTGCATCATCCTATGACAATGGAGGTGGTCAACTTTGGTGAACTGAATATTTAACTGACACTTCTAGAGTTACCGTGGAGTCTCTCCAGAGGAAGCAACCCGTGTTCTGGACAAGGATTACAAAGTGAGGGCAGTGTTCAGATCCCCAGAGCCACACATACATATGCATACACACCCTTACTCCCATCCACTCTAGCTCTGTGACCATGGGACTAAAATTTGTGCTGGCTTTAAGTGGATTGGTAAAACTTAACCATTTCTGTTGGACATGCCCGGAAGAAAATCATAGGCCAAGGTAGAGGGAGGGGGCATTCCAGCAAACCCATTGTTACTGCTACTGTGGTTTCTTTATTTTGTTAAGGGGTTTCTTTGGGGATTTTGGAACAGTAACTACAGTCCTTCAGGGTCAAGGGAAGCATGGAAAAACAACAAATGATGTATCCAGGGACCAGAAAGAAAATTTATTTGCATCCTAGAAATGGTAGCCATCCATTTTAAGATGACTACAGAGCTTCTGTGCTTCCTGTTTCTATGCCAACATGCTGAGCATGCTCACAAAGAAGGCTTGTCCATTCCTGCCGTGTTTTAGTATTTGGCCCAGGGGTTTCCTAAATGGCTACATTGAAATCACTGTGGTCCAAATATGATTACTTATTCACTCAAATTGTCACTATCTGTATCACACTTATGCATCTGTCTTCCTTTCTCCCTTCCTCCTTCCTGCACTTTTGCTCAGTCTGTCATACCTGTTCATAGTCTGTCTACTCACACTCAACTGTTACTCTTTTGTGTTTACAGTTTGCATTTTGAATGATTAGTTGGGGTTATCAAACATTTTTGGAAAAAAAAAAAACATCAATAAATATTTTTTTAATTCTAAATTTTACCATTAGGGGACCCTGCCTGAATCTTTGCCAGTCTGAAGGGAAATCTTAACAAAAGTAAGAAAAGTTATGAGAAGAAATCAAGCTAAACCTATTTTGATGAAAACAAACTTTGCCTTTTCGTTTCTGTTTTATCTTACGATACATGATAATTTGCATGATATCCCCAGTATTCCCTTTGCAAATTTTTTGTCAAACTCCACTAACTTATTAGAGAAATGCAGTTAGTGAAGAGTAGATGGCAGATCCCAAAACAGCCTGAAAGTACCAACCAACCAAGCTCAGACGTTAACGATTAACATTATCATATGTTCACTAAATCTGGGCATGATTACCTAACTTGTGTCTGAGAGGTTATTTTGTTTATCAGGAATGCTGCTAGAGGATCTGTGCAGACTAGCCAGTCAGTTTCTTTTTCCCCCCATCATAGCTCATCAGGAATATAAGAATGGCCATATAACATCAGTGTTGACAGGGTAAGTAGCCAAGTAAAGGCATTGGAGCAGCTGAAAGAACACCCTGAGAGGAAGTAGAGTTTAATGTCTGTCCAGGCACCAGAGCTGAAGGAAGGAGTTCAGAACCCATGATTCAAAGTCCAAAAAAAAGTCTCCCCCCCCAAAGAAAATCATAGGGGATGAGGGAAAATTTCAGAAGATTTCTGAACCCCAAGGTTAGAAACCTTATGTAATTTTTTTAATAGGGTGATTTGGGGCAAGGGATCTTTTAAGACATTGATGTGCAATCCACTATGATATTAGATCATCTTTTGAATGATCCTTATTATTAAAAGCCTTTTTTTTAAATGCCGAAGGTACTAGTTCTACCAGCATATATAAGAAAAAGTCTGATTTATTTATCCCATTGATGTAGAAAATGATCAAATGAAAGGGTCCACATTAAATGTATTTTACCACATTAAATATATTTTAAATCCTATTTTATTATGCCCTTTTAAAAGTTCAGATTATTTTTTCCATTTCTCCTTATCTTCTTTTCAAATTATAAGGAATATTTATTCTCTTTCTCTCCCTCTTGTTTTTTTGAGATGGGGGTCTCACTATGTTACCCAGGCCGATTGTGAACTCCTGGGTTTAAATGATCCTCCCAAGGAGCTGGGCCTATGGGCTCACACCACTGCATCCAGCAGGAATATATCTTTTTAATTTATTTTTGTTATTATTTTTGTATGTGACTGGGGATTGAACCCAGGGACGTTTTACCACTAAATATATCCTCAGCCCTCTTTTTTTTTTTTAAGACAATCTCACTAAGTTGCCTAGGCTGGCCTTGAACTTGTGATCCTCCTGCCTTAGCCTATTGAGTTACTGAGATTAAAGGAGTGGACTTCCGTGCCTCACAGGAATATATTTTTTAGAAACCCACTCTCCTGGATGTATGCCACACATACAAATACATATATGCATACATACACTTCCAGATGTGGTTAATAATATTCAGATCCTCAGGTCGCCTGTTCAAAGAGAACTAAAAGAAATATTTACAGGCCATCTGCTCTAAAGTATGGCTATTTTTTTTAATGCCTGAGCAAACTGACAATAAAACCTAGATCAGACAGAAAATATAGATTTGAATTGCCTGAGTTGAGACTATTAACTTCTTTACTTAAAAGTTTCAGCAACCCTATTATTCACTGGTATATCAAAAGTCTTGAAAATGCTGTTTCTCTCCGCAAAGGGTGTACCCATATGCAGGTTCTAGGCTTGCATTGGTGTTACCTGCTATGAAGTCAAATTTCAGCCCATCTGAGCCAAAAACAAGTCAAGTGAAAGAGAACAAAAGTCCAAGGGGGTATGACTTATGGTCAGGCAAGAGCCTTGTTCTTTCTCAGGAAGCTTCAGGCCCATCAAGCTTGGAAGAAAATACACATTATTTATGCTAATTTACACCTACACCAGATGATGAATATGCTAGGATTACATGGTAAGTTTGGTCATGTGGGAAAGGTCCTGACATCAGAATGTTTCCTGTTTCAGCCTTTGGAATACTTTTTTTTTTTTTCCTTGTGGTACTGGTACTGGAGCTTGAACCCAGGGCTTTATGTATGCTAGTATGCTAGGCAAGCATTCTACCACTAAGCTAAACCCAGAGGCACTTAACCACCAAGCTACATCCCCCAGCCTTTTTTATTTTTTTGAGATAGGGTCTCATTAGGTTGCTTAGGGCCTCACTAAGTTACTGAGGCTGGCTTTGAACTTGTGATCCTCCTGCCTCAGCCTCCCAAGTTGCTGGGATTACAGGCATGCATAACCACACCCAGCTCTGAAATGGTTTTGAGAATTCAGAAAAGCTTCATGTGAGAAAAATTTTCCTTAGGAACACCTTATTGGTCCATTGGTCTTATTTCATAGCCACTCTCAAATACGTCTTTTATAATGAAAAAATACAGAGTAAACAGAAGAGATTTAGAATAAGTAAAAAGCTTCCCTTAAAGCTGTTGCTGTGAAGCTGTGGGCGAGCAAGAAGAAATCTCTGGAGAAGGTTCTTGAGTATACGGATCATTTACTTTTTACAGCCTTCTCATAGTTTTATCCATTTCATTTTCTAGCAGAGTTTGCTACATCAATATTTTTACATTGCGTTCATCAGCCCCATTGAGGTGATTTCAGGGTGTTTTTTTGTTTTTTTTTTTTACTGATATCACCTTATCCTTACCACACCTATCCTGACCCTCTATTTAAAGCCTCCATCTCACCCTCAATAATGCTGCTGATTTATTCTCAGATGTCTCCAGTGTAGCTGCTTCTTTGAGTTCTTGTCCTGATTCAGGTAAACCATTGAGGACAGCCTTGAATTTAGTAGCTGTCAGGTGGCTTGAACCATTTTTCATTGAATGTGCTTTGATGTTTGCTTACTGAATTTTAATTGAGTTTAAAATCAAACTGTTGTATATGAGAAATAAGGGGATCTGACTTGGTTTTTCCAATATTTGGAATGCAAAAGCACATTGTGCTTTGTGTTAAAAATGTTTTCTCCTTTTACTAGATGTAAAAGTATTCCATAAATTGTTTTTGTAAATTTCCAGTCTTATTTCCACATCCATTAAGTTGATTTAGCAGACATAAGTCAGAAATTTCACATATCCCTTGTATTAAATACTTTAGAGGGAAACTTGGTGAATAATTTTATGATGCTTTTGTGTGTGGCTTTCTAGACTTATTTGAATTGTGCAATATAGCCATAATGCTACAGTGACCCATCTCTTATTACCTTTTAAAGTGTATTATTGGTCTGATAGCCTACTGATGCCATAGGGGACTAAACAACATAAGCAGTGGAATCTGCCTTGGCTTGAAGTTTTTAGGAAGTGTGAGAGTAGTAACTGAAGAGGGTGATTTATTTCCTTCCTGTGAGGGCAGCATATCCTTCTAGGTGGCAGTGTTGTTGGGAAAAGAACACTCGTGGGTCATGATCGGTCCTTGGACATGATCGGTCCTTGGACATAGAGTGTTTATTGCACTTTAGTCCTCACAGGCTGCTCATACCAGTTGCCACAGTGAGAGAAAGGGTCTAAAGGAAAGTGCCCTCCTTATGGTGCCTCCTGGCTGACAGACTCTTTGATTGGTATACTCTGAGCTCTGGAGCATTTTACAGAAAGATTCCTCCTCTTTCTGCCTGCCAGTTCCAGGATTTCAAACACCACAACCCCAAGCAATGTAAGTTAGCCAAGTCTCCTGTGAGAGGAAGTATAGAATGGTTGGTTGAAAGTCTTGAGGCAGAATCCCTAACCCTCTTAGATCTTGAACCAAAGAAATCTAAAACAGTAGGAGGTTGAGGAGAAAACAGAGTCAGTCTCAGTTTCTCCTTACCTTTATTTCTATCATAAATTTTAATTGAAAGAGAAAGCTGATGAACTTGTCAATAGCATATAATTGACCCAAGTAATCTGAGAATAAAATGTGACTGTAATAGTTTTAGCCAAATTTCCTAATTTAACATCTTTATTCTCCAGCAAAGAGAATAGACCACTTAAGCACCAGTTGCTCTAACCTTGCCTTCTTTCTTGGGATAAATTTTTCCCTGCCAAAAACTACCATATGAGGCAGATGTTTTGTATGAAGGTATTCTGCAGCTTGTCTTTTTTTTTTTTTTTTTTCCTTTTAAGATAGGGTCTTGCTAAATTGACCAGACTCCCAAGATGCTTGGTTTATAGGCATGTGCCATCACACCTGGCTTCCACTTTTATTCCTAGGAATATTGATTCTGTGCCTCTGAAGCTTTTTGATTATTAGGAAAGTCAGTATGAAATCTCTCAGCTGAGTCTGAGGGAACCTTAGGAATCCCAAGAGAATTACGATTAATTTTCAGGAAAAAGTTTTTTGGACAAACTTACATGTGAAATGCTAGAAAATGTCCATCTCTGTTTCACATGCTATTTGCTTAAGCCATTATAGAGTTCAGTTGACAGATGTTGAGTCTCAGTGTTTGCTCAGCCAGAGTAGTTTATTGCCCTTTTAGGGAAAACCATGAGCAAGTAAACCTTTTTATTTTGTGTGTTTTCGAGTGTCTAATTTTGAAAAATTGGCATGGGGAAATGGTATGTGAGGCTCAAAAGAAAGGAACAAATCAGTTCTAGAACTGAGGTCCTTTGCCTCAAGGTCAACATCTGTCCTGAGCACATAACCACAGCTGCCTCACACCTGAGGAGGTTTACTTTCCTCTTTGTATGAGGAACTCCATGTCCTTGACTGGCGATTCGGGCTTCTTTTCTATATCTCTAACCAGATCATCTAGATGGAGATTGGCACCCCTGGAAGAACCACCAGGGCTTCCCAGCTGCTTCTGGGCATGGCTTTAGTACCAGGACAACAGCATGTAAGCAGTAAACTAGAATTCTAACCCGAAGAAGAGATGGCAGAAATGAGGTGTCCAGACATGTACTTCTCTTCTGCCATGCCCTCCACCCCCCCGCAAACAGGGAAATATTTGAAGTAATGTATTTATTTTTTGTTGTTGTTGTTGTTGTTACTGTGGAAAAAGAAAACATTGCCCCACTTACTACTTACTCTTATTAATTCAGATCTATGCCACACTGCTGCTCACACATGTGTTTCTTAGCCTAACCCTTCTCAGCTCCTGAAGTTATTAATTTACTCTTTTTTTTTTCTTCTTTTACGGCACAAGAGAATGAGAACCTAAAGACAGAAAATCCTAACTTGAAAAAAAGTCTTTAACTGGTATGGTTTGGTTAATTACTTTATCTCTATCCAAGTCAAATGATTTTCTTTCTTAGTGCTACCTAATCTTTAATAAGTGAAACCTTTGCTGCTACTTTCCTGGGTTTACATCAAGTTCTTCCCTTCTCTTAAGAATAGTTTCTTATCTGTACTTCTCTGGTGACTGTTAATTTCTAATGAGTACAAAAAGGGGTGAGCCTGTGAGTTCTTCTCCTACTCCCCTTCCCACCCCCACATCACACACTAATTCTTACTCCCGGAGCCTGCACATGTACAAGAACCATGGGACCAGGCTCACCAGAAACTTTCCATGTTTTCCTCATCATGCTGCAGCCTAAGAGCTGACCCCCAAGGATCTGTGACTACCCACTGCAGAGGGTTACTGTATAGGGGGAGAGGCTTCTTAATTTTGCCTTTCTCCACTCTTGTTTTATCACTCAGCCTTCAGATGTTTCCCACTCTGGCCTCCTCCCTTTTCCTTCTAGGAATTGTTTCCAGTTAACCTGCTGCCTACATTTTCCAGCTGCGCTGCTCACCTTTGCCCACCTTCCAGTGACCCTGAGAGCACAGACCTGAGTGACGTGGCCTGTGCAGAACTCAGAGAACTGTGAGGACTACCCATGCCTGTCAGACTCTGCTGTGAACAGAGATGGATGGGTAAATGGTGCTGTTGGAGAAATTCTTACTTTCAAACCAGGCTGTTTGATCCCTGCATCCCATCCAACTCCCCCTAAGAGATGAAATGCAGAGTGGGTGGAGTACAGGGTCTGGTCCCTGCCCCCGTAGCCACTCAGCCTGTTCAGGAGTGCTTCAGTGTGTGGGAATTGCTGCTTGTTCCCACTGGCCCCACAGTCCCTACATGGTGACTTAACACCAGGTTCCATTAGCTGTCCAAGTGACTGGATTTCCACTCAATATTTTTGGCACTTGAGGATGGGGGGAGGGGGAGTTATTTAAAATAAATAAAATCCAAGGTGGCAGTAGAGGATTTCTTTTGCTTTAAAATCTTTGGACTAAAAAAAGAAATGTTTTTATATATAAATATATAAATTGTTATGTAACTATTATTGTTTTCTGTATGTTCTAATTTTGTTTTATGATGTAATTAAAGGAAATAAGCTGTGAAGACTTTTCATTTTCCTATGGAAATAGTCTGACTTGGAGCTGTGATTCCTAACTTCCTTGAACTGTAGAACTACAAAGGCACCTAAGGCTGAAAGACTTCTCTTTGGCAGCCTATCTTTTTTTAATACCCTTTACTAGCCTTTCTTTCTTTCTTTCTTTTTTTAGACAGGGCCTATTAAGTTGCCCAGGCTGACCTCATACTCCTGCCTCAACCTCCCCAGTAGATAAAATTATAGACACATGCCATCACGCCCAGCTACTATAACCTTTATTTAATATTTATTTATGCCTTTCATAACCTCTTTTAATACTCTTAATAGCCATTTATTTAATACCCCAAACAATTCTTGTCTTCAAAAAAACATGAAAGACATAAATTAGAGTTGCCTTAATTAATTTCATAGTTAAAATTCAGCCTGAGTCTTTTATCTCTATGCAGAGCATTCATGCCCTTACTTTGACTACAGAGGGGTAAAGATGGAGTACTACAGTGATTAAACACAAGGTCAGAAGTCAGACTGCCCAAATTCAAAGCTATACCACTTGCTGCCACTGTGAATTCAGTTAACCCCCATGTCTCTGCTCAGCTCTTCATTGGTAAGATGGGGATAACAGTATCTACTGCATGGAGTTTTTTTTGTTTGTTGGTTTGTTTGTTTGTTTTATTTTTTAGTTATCGGCGGACACAACATCTTTTGTTTGTATGTGGTGCTGAGGATCGGACCCGGGCCGCACGCATGACAGGCGAGCGCGCTACCACTTGAGCCACATCCCCAGCCCCCTGCATGGAGTTTTGAAGATGAAATATCATGTTATTTACAATGACATGAAAAACTTTTTTTATATACTGGGGATTGAACCCAGCGGTGCTTTATCACTGAGCTACATCTCCAGCCCTTTTTATTTTGAGACAAAGTCTTGCTAAATTGCTGAAGGCCTTGCTAAATTACTGAGACTGACCTCAAACTTGGCGGCCTCCTGCCTCATCCCCCTGAGTTGCTGGGATTATAGGCATGTACCACTGTGCCAGTGACATGGAAGACTCTTGAAAAGCCCTGTGGATCCTCTATAAAAGTTAGAGACCATCTGGGTCCAACATAGGCCCTTTGAGGAATGTAAGCAGAGGTCCATATTAACTGAGTCAGCTCTAAATTTTTTTTTTTTTTTTTTAATACTGAGGATTGAACCCAGGGGTGCTCAACCACTGAGCCACATTCCCAGCCCTTTCTTATATTGTTTAGAGACAGGGACTCACTGAGTTGCTAAGTGCCTCACTAAGTTGCGGAGGCTGGCTTTGAACTTGCGGTCCTCCTGCCTCAGACTCCCAAGCTGCTGAGATTACAGGTGTGCGCCACCCGGCAGCCCTGAATTTTTTGAAGGAAGCACTTTCTAGGCCTTGTACAGGTTAAACAGACCTCCCTTTCCACTTCCTATCCTGTCCAGAGGCCACCTGGTTTAAGATTCACCAAAGATGATTGGTAAATCACAACTGAGGTAAATTATCAGTGAGTAATTGTGCATGTATGTTTAAGAGAACACCTTGTCTTCTACTCAAAGTTCATATTAGGTTTTCACTGTTCTGTAGATTTGAAGATTTTCACTATAAAACTTGGAGTAGGATGGAAAAAAATATAATCCAATATCATTTATCTTTTGAGAATGCATTTATCTCTGGGCACAGTGGCATACATCTGTAATCCCAGCAATTTGGGAGGCTGAGACAGGAGGATTGCAGGTTCAAAGCCAGTCTCAGCAATTTAGGAAGACCCTGTCAAAAAATAAAGAAAGCACTTATTTAAGGTAAGATTGGTTTTCTGTAATGGAAAAGAATAGGTCCCCACTTGACAGGATATCCCAAAATTAATTTCAGGTGAAGTATAGACATGAAAAGGCAAATTAATTTAGCTGGTTGTGGTGGTGGTTCATTCCTGTAATCCAGTGACTCAAGAGACTGAGACAGGTGAATTGAAAGTTCCAGGCCAGTCTCAGCAATTTAGTGATATCCTGTCTCAAAATAAAAAGTGGGGGGTGGGTGCTGGTGGGGAGGGATAGGGGCTTGGGGTGCAGATAGATGGTAGAGTACCCCCTGGGTTAAATCCTCAGTACCACAAACAAACCTGAAGTTTTAATTTAAAAATATGCATAGGAGGGACTAGGGGTGTGAGCTTGGTGGTAGAACACTTACCTTGCATGCACAAGGCCCTATGTTTAATCCCCAACATTCCAAATACAAACTATAAGAAATTGTATTTTATGACTTTAATATAGGAAAAGATTTTTTAATTGATTTTATTTTTTAAATACGTGACAGCAGAATGCATTACAATTCTTAAAACCCATACAGAGCACAATTTTTCATATCTGTATAAAAAGTATGTTCACACCAATTCATGTCTTCATACATGTACTTTGGATAATGATGTTCATCATACATTGCTGGTGGAACTGCAAATTGGTACAGCCAATATGGAAAGCAGTATGGAGATTCCTTAGAAAACTGGGAATGGAACCACCATTTAACCCAGCTATTCCTCTCCTGGGTCTTAAAAACAGCATACTACAGGGACACAGCCACGTCAATGTTTATAGCAGAACAATTCACAATAGCTAAACTGTGGAACCAACCTAGATGCCCTTCAGTAGATGAATGGATAAAGAAAATGTGGCATATATACACAATGGAATTTTACTCAGCAATAAAAGAGAATAAAATCATGGTATTTGCAGGTAAATGGATGGAGTTGGAGAAGATAATGCTAAGTTAGCCAATCCCAAAAAAACAAATGCTGAATGTTTTTCTCTGATATAAAAAAGATTTCTTAATGGCCTAAAAAAAAAAAAAAACAGATTAGAGCTGAACTTAGCACTGGTGGCACCCACCTGTAATCCCAGCAGCTAAGGAGGCTGAAGAAGGATTGTGAATTCAAAACCAGTCTCAGCAATTTAGCAAGGATTTAGGCAAATTAGCAAGGCCCTGTCTCTAAATAAAACGTGGGGTTTTGGCTCAGTGGTTAAGTGCCCCTGGGTTCCATCTTGGGTATCAAAAAGAAAGGATTAGCCAGGCAGGGTGGTGAAGGCCTATAATCCCAGCAGCTCCAGAGACTGAGGAGGATCATGAGTTCAAAGCCAGCCTCAGCAAAGGCAAGGCACTAACCAACTCAGACCCTGTCTCTAAATAAAATACAAAATAGGGCTGGGGATGTGGCTCAGTGGACAGGTGTCCCTGAGTTCGATCCCTGGTACCAAAAAAAAAAAAAAAACAGCCCCATACAACTTAGTGGTAGAGAACAGTTATGGTATTTCCCAAATCCTTAGAACTATGGTTTGTTTGTTTTTTAAGAGAGAGAGAATTTTTAATATTTATTTTTTAGTTTTTGGCGGACACAACATCTTTTTTGTATGTGGTACTGAGGATCGAACCCGGGCCGCACGCATGCCAGGCGAGCGCGATACCGCTTGAGCCACATCCCCAGCCTAGAACTATGGTTTTAAATTACAGTGATTTGAATGTTAAATTATCTGATCTGGAGGCTTTAGTATTGGTTTTTACCTAAACCAATTGGAAGGAGAATGAATCCAGCTGGATTTATTTTTTCTTTATCCCAGACCATATCCCTTGCTCTAATTATAGTTTAAGCAAAAGGTTTTTCCCCTTAAGGACCCTAAACCAAGAAAATTGACAGGTTAAACATATACCTTTGTTTATTTTTTCCAGTACTGGGGATCAAACCCAGGGCCTCATGCATGCCAGGCAAGCGCTCTGCCACAAGCCACATCCCTAACCCAAACATATATACCTTTGAAATTTCTTATTTATTTATTTATTTTTAGTTGTAGTTAGACACAATACCTTTATTTCACTTATTTATTTTTACGTGGTGCTGAGAATAAAACCCAGTGCCTCATGCATGCTAGGCAAGCGCGCTACCACTTGAGCCACATCCCCAGCCCTGCTTTGAAATTTTTAATTTTAAACTTTTATAATAAAAGAGATGGGTGAGTAAAATTTTAAACATAGATTAACAATGTTCAGCAGTCAACACTGCTCAGGGCGAAAAGTACCTTGCCAGGGGTTTTTTTGTTTTGTTTTTGTTTTGCCTCTCATTTGACCAGCTCAGAAGGTGAGCAAGGGAAGCTTGTCCAGGGTTCCAACTATTGCTTCTGAGCAGAAAGAAGTGTAAGGCTAGAGACTATGTGCCTCCTTCCAGGTGAATTAAGTGTTCTAACAACCCCACTTCAAATTCACTTCCTAGCCTCCCTTTTCTGCAGCACTGCCAAGCTAGGAAGCATGTAAGGCAGGCATTTGAATGACCAGATCACAAGCGGACTGGTCAGAGCTGTGATACCAGGTTATGTCCAGCAAACACATTCCCATCTGCCTGGTATGATTGTTGGGGAGTGGGTGGAGAAGATGGGGGCCTTACCACTCCCTCTGATCTCACTTAAGAGAATATGTGCTTAACAGTCTTCTCACTCTAAGACACTCCTCTCCCTTTTGACCCCTTCCTTTCTTCACTACAGGGACAAAAATATGACTCATCCTTAAGCTTCTGAACCACCTATAAGGAAGACACTATCTTTAGAACCAAACAGATTAAACTAGGGAAGAATTAAAGGAAGCTGGGCGAGAGGCAGAGGAGTGAACAATGGCCACATTGGGACTTGTGGCAGAGACCTGCTCTTTTACCTGGTTGCTGAGGAGAATAAGAATGTCCCCAGGGCCCTGGTGGATCTGAAGGGCTGGGAGAGCCAAGAACTTATCCAGCTTCCCCATCAGCTCCACAGCACTGGATTTATCCAGAGAGATCTCTTGTTAAAAGCTTGGGGGGCAAGCAGCACAGAAGTGGGATTGTTGGGGATGTGGGCACATAGACCATCCTAGAGGGGACTGGGCTTGACAGGAAGATGGCTACCCGTGGAGGAAGGAAGAGCCAAGGAGACAGCTTTATGTAGTAGAGGAGTTCTCAGTTTAAAGAAACAGGAGTGACTAAACGCCAGATACCATAAGGTTATGATTTACTCCCACATACTAATAGAATGGTAAAAATCAAATGGGATAGGAGTAGAACATGGTAGAATAAACCCAGGGAGACATTCCGTGAGGAGAGAGAACTAATCTGGTCATGGGAGGCAGGGGAATGCCAAGGGATGTTGGGAGAGACCAGAGATGTTTCATACAGCCACAGCTGGAAAGACTAGAACCTCACCTACCTAATCAGGGTTCTTAGGAACCTCATTCTCTTGCCTAGAGGCTCCTGAGCCACAGATAAAGTTGTCTGGTGATGGATGGGCCTGGGCCAGGAAAACTATTAGCCCTTTGTCCTGAACTTAATTCCCACTTCTAGCCCCCAATTTGAGGAAGAACCCAGCCACCTCCCAGGTCCCTAGGGAAGGAAGTCACTAAGCAGTTCTTCAGAACATGAATGCTGACACTGGGTATAAGGAGAGAAAAATTTAGGAAGACCTCATTTCTGTCCTCAGAAAAGGAGTGTTGCTAGTGGGATGGCCATAAGAAGAAGGTCCCAGGAGCCTACCTGTTGGTTGAGGAGGGGCATTGAACCCATGGCCTTGCACACGCTAAGCATGTACTACACCAGTGAGCAATACTCCCAGTCCTAAAGCCTAACTTTTTTTTTTTAATTTTTTTAACTGTTTTGTTTATTTTTTTTATGTGGTGCTGAAGATCAAACCCAGCTCTTCACATATACGAGGCAAGTGCTCTACCACTGAGTCACAACCCCAGCCCCCTTAAAACCTAACTTTTTGACCAGTGGTTGTCAGTATCCAGCACCTGTCTCTAAGATTGAAAAGGCAGATCCCATCAGAAGGCACGCAGATCTGAGTAAGGTCCTGGCAGATAAGCTTCAACAGATCAGTGCCTGCAGGGTCCAATAGGCCATATTGAAGAATGAGGCCTGGGATCAGGTGTGGGAAGTGAGAGACACAGTCCATTAGTCTACAAAAAGTCCTAGTAGGCCCAGACAGGAATCAGACTTCAAATCCAAGTTCTGCCACTTGCTAGCTGTATATTCTTGGACAAGTAATTTAACCTCTCTAGGCTCTCTATTCAAGAGGTAGTTTATAAATTATTTGGGCTATTATATGCAAAGGAAGCCTAGCACAGTGCCAGGAAACATTCTGTCTTCAATAAAGGTTAGTTGAAGGACACAGCAAGTCAAGACAAAGGCCTTCTGCCTGAGTGTCCCACACTCAGTCCCTTCCAGATGCAACCTCACCAGTGCCCATGCAACCAGCTGTGTATCTGAAATGGAGGTGCCAGGGTTCAGTTCCTGAGACATAAAGAGGGCTCCCAGGTGATACCCAGAGACTGGGGGCTGAAAACATCAGTCCTTCCCCTGAGGGCTCACAAATCTGAGAGGCTCCTGCCATGTCCTAGCTGGTCAATTATAATCTGTGGCCATACCAAGTGAGGCCACCAGGGGACAGAGTTACCCTGTTCTGGAGAGAGAGGAGGCTTCAAGAGGGCTTTGGGACCATGGTTGGGTGATAGAAAGGACTCACCTCAACTGAGCTGTATCCCAAGGTGTCCAAGGTGAATGATGGTGAAAAACAGTACCTGTGAGGAGCAGAGGTTCAGGGGTTGTGTGGAGTAGCATGGCCAAGTGTCCCATGAGGCCTGTCCTAGAAGGCAGAGCTTGCCAGTGCTGCCCCTCACTCCTCATCAAGCATCAGTTGTACCCCAAGCCCTGCCCTTCCCTCATGCCTGAGCCAAGGGGTATTTTTCTTAACTCTCACCTGAAGGGGCTGACACATGCACATCCTATCTGAGGACAGGAGCTTTTGGGACTTGGCAGAGGTCAGAGTGAGAGGACTGAGAGGTGGCTGCAGTAAATTCTGGCCCGGGCAAATACTGTGGGCACACAAACAGCAAGGTCAGTCTGGAACTCCAAAGGCAGTAGCAGCCATTTTCTCACCTCCCTCCAGGTGTCTATTGAGAGCTGACAAGGTTGAGACAGGAGGATCACAAGTTTGAGGCCATCCTCATCAACTTAGCAAGACCCTGTTTCAAAATTTTAAAA
Source organism: Marmota marmota marmota (assembly GCF_001458135.2). Taxonomy (NCBI): domain Eukaryota; kingdom Metazoa; phylum Chordata; class Mammalia; order Rodentia; family Sciuridae; genus Marmota; species Marmota marmota. Next base: position 595,125 of record NW_025999872.1, read on the forward strand.
AAAGGGCGGGGGGAGCTGGGAGTGTAGCTCAGATGAAGAGCACTTGCCTAACATTTGAGGCCCTGGGTTCATACCCAGTATAAAAAAGGTGCTGGGGCCTGCCTAGGATCAGACTTGGCTCCTGCCCTATAGGGAGGTCCCAGCAAGTTGACTGTGCTTCAGCACAAAGAAAAAAGTCAACCACAGCCTATCTTGGGAAAAGCTAGTCACAGGTAGCCATCCAGATGCTCCCCGTGGGATTTGCCATGGATGGGTGGTCTGGAGGCTTCAGCTCCTGGAAATCTTGAGCAGCACCCAGGGCAGAGGCTGTCCCTTAGGAAACAAATCCCATGGCTGTGGAGTCCTGGAGCAGTTGCTGCCCTTGAGGCTTCAATAGCCCCACTGTATTCCCACTCTTGCCACCCAGCACACACCTCCAAGAAGACCATGCTCTTGCGGGCTCCGAGAGTTGTCTCTCAGGCGGGGGTTGTTTCACAATCTTCTCCTGGTCAGTTTTCAGTTTCTAGTCAGCTCCTTTGGGTTCCAGAAGGGTGATACAGAAGCTTCAGAGACCCCTTCTTTCCCTGCTCACCACAAATCCCATCCCTCTCTGTATAGAAAAGGAGAAGAGTCCCAAAACAGAGGCTTGGAATGCTGAAAGTCCACAGCAAGGCAGAGCCAGGGCTGCCCAAACCTTGAACACCTTGGTGAGGCAGCCAGCCAAATTCAGGTGCTCTACAGATGCCTTGTCACTGGGCTTGAAGATGTTTATCTAGAGGTAGAAAGGGACACCTTTCTCTCCACCTTTCTTCTGAGGTGTGAACTCAGTGCTGATGCAATGAACTTAGGGTAGGGAAGAAAGTGTGGTAATTCCAGGACTTCCACCCTAACCGTGAGGGTCCCCTGTCAATCACCCCAGCGACTTTCCATTCTCAACCAGTGGCTACTCTTAAATCCTTATTTCATTAGGTTCTTTCCCTTGTTCAAAATCCTCCGGTGATATCCATGATTATAGGAGGGGAAGCAAACTTCCTAGTCCTGGCATTCAAGTACCTTACAGAGTCCGGTCAGGGCTTGCAATGTGGTTGTTCTCCCCACCCATTCATGAACTCGGCCCCCCTAGCCAGCCTACCCATGACCTCAACACACATTTTCTTCCAAGCACTTTATGGCAGTAATTAATTCTTATTGTCCTCTCACCTCCACCCAAGCTCACCTTCTTTTCCCACTGCCACCACTCCCATCTCACCTCCAGCCTCCTCCCAGCCCAGCTTCAGGATCACCTGCAGAAAGAGAGAAGCCCTCCTGGTTGGGTCCGAGTTGGGATGGCCACACTTGGTTCTATCACTCTCACAGAGAGTGGCACATCTGTGATGCACAGTGGTTGACAGCAGGAGAGGCGCAGGCCAAGCCAGTAAGCGGACTCATAGAGCCCCCGGCCCCTCCCTCCTCACCAGTGTCCAGGATGTGGTCCCCAGTCTGGCTCCACCGTCATTCACCCAGTTGTTGCTGCTGTGTGTACTGCAGGCGCTCATCGTGGAACACATGCACCATACTCTGTGGTCACGGGAGGGTGAGGTCCACGGGTGACAGAGTACCAGGGCCTTCAGGAACAGGCCCTCTCGCCTGGGTAGACCAGCCTTCCCACTTTCATTGCCAGGAGACATTGGGACCTCAAATCTCCAGACAACTGGGAAACTGAAAAGGTCCCTAGAGACCCTGAGTCTCTGCTTCCTTGTCTATAAAATGGGAGAGGTACTACCTTCCCACCCTTCCTTACTCTACCCCTTGCCTTGCAGAATGTATTTCTGTTTGCTGTTGCATATGATTCCTGTAATTTCTTGTTTATCTTAATAGAAGGCAGGCCTCCTGGGGAAGGAAGCTGCCGAATCCCTAGCTCAGAACATAGGATGTGGGCTAAATTGATCATTTGGTGAGAAAAGCTCGTTGTGTGTGAATAACACTGTGTAAATGTATTTCTAAATGTCAGCTTGGTTACTTTCTGGCTCTGTGTCCTTTAGAAACTACTCAACCTCTCTGTGCGTGTTTCCTCAACAATTTCTGCCCACCACTGAACCATTTTAAGGGTCAAATTAAATAACAGACTCCAGGGGGTTCCACTCAACAACATCACAGTGATGGCACTGGCTTCCTGTCTGGAGAGACAGTCATACCCAGCCTTTGCCAGTTCTGGGCAGGGCGTTGCCTACCTTGAACAGCAGGAGGCACGGAGCAGCTCACCCAGTTTGGGATTATAGAGCATCCGCACCTCATAGGGCTGGCCTGGGGGAGATGAAGAGGATGCGTGAGTCCCACTCTGAGGGGTAGAGTGATACCTATGCCCTCCAGCCCATTCTGAGCTTTCTGCCCCTTCCCTTCCCCTGGCCAGCACACCCTGGTCCAGGTAGATGAGGCAATCCTCCTGCTGCTTCATGGCTGCCAAGGGGGCTGCGCAGAGCACATACTGAAACGTGGGGCAGGGGATGTGCCCACTGGGGATCTTGGGCAGTTATTCCTGCTTCCAGGAGGGCAAGGGCAAAGGCTCCCTGCCAAGGAGAGGAGAGCACTGCCAGCTTTCCACCCTGCCCCTGATGGCTCTCTATTGCCAGCCCTTCCCTCCAGGGAACACACAGCTTCCTGTAAAGACATCCATGTTGATCCCAGATGTTGCACTAAACAGCTGCCATTAAATACTTAGGTTTGCAACCCCAAGGCTTCCCTGATACCCAGCAAATGCCTGAGAAAAACATTCTGAGGAGCCAGTGTGTTTGGGGTGCCCCAGGACCTACAAAATTCCAGTGGCATTTTTTTTCCCCTTCTGGGGATTGAACTCCCCACCCCAGCCACCCACATACTAAGCAAGTGCTTTACTGCTGAGTTACATCTCCAGCCTTTTTTATTTTTTCTTTTGAGACAGGATCTTGCCAAGTTGCCTAGGTTGGTCTCAAACTTGTAATCGTCCTGCATCAGCCTCCTGAGTAGCTAGGATTATAGAATAAACCAATTCTAGGGACATGTGACCACTTCTTTACCTGCAAAGAAGTTCAAGAGCAGGAAGACTGTTCTCTTTGGCTTGAAATGGATGGCCTTACACGCCTGCCCCAAAGTTAGACCAGGGCCTCAGAGGGACAGGGATCTGGAATTTACCTGAGCACATTGCTGGGGAGCCCCAGGTATAGTTCCCTAGGACTGGGCCACAGGTACTCTGGCTGATTGTGTCAGAACAACATCTTAGAAAGGGAGCAAGGTCAGCTGTGTAGCATCAGCAGCAGGCCCCAGCCTCAGCTTTTATACACAAACAAACCCAGGAGAGGGTGGGGCACACCCTGGGGCCATTTACTGGCTAGGCACCAGGGGTCCTGGGAGATTCAGGGCCTGTTGGGACAGCCCAAGTTGGAGAGAGTCAAGAGTTGATGTCCCCGTGGCTCCTCACCCATCATTAGCTGAAAGAGGAGATGGTGGTATAGCAAAAGAAAGTCATAAGATGGACACTCACTCCCCTACTGTCCTCAAGAGACCCAGAGAATTAGGGGCACCCTCAGTCTTCAAGATTGCTCCCAGATCTATAAGCCACTCAAGAATCCTAGAAGCCCCTGGACCTGGGGCCCCACAAGAGGGGCCTGTCCACTCTAGCAGACAGGACAAGTAATACACAGCATTGTATGGACCCACTGTCCTGCCCTCTTTGCCCATCACACACACACACGTGCATAGGCACAGTGGTGACAGGACATTTGTCCTTCACTGCATACTAGAGTTTACAGAACACTGCCAGCTCATTGTGGAAATACTGGAAGAGAATGCTCGGGAGAGGGGATTGCCCAGAAGCCCCAGAGGGACTCGTCTCTGTCCCTTCTCTGTCCTGAGGCATGGAGCAGACTGTGTTTATGGACAGATACAGCCTGCCTGAGAGAGGGCTTCCTTAAACTCAGCCTCTGTTGTCACTGTGCACAGACAGCCCCAGCCCCCTGTGCCATCTCCCACTATTGTGTTTGGTAGAAACAGACCAAGGCCCTTGAGAGCAGAGACATATCTCTAAAAACATGGCCTGCTCTCATGTGACCCTGCCTATCCAAGTTCTGTATTCTGGGGGCCTCTCTGGGGAGAAGAAAAGCCAAAGAAGTTACCCCTTCCCTAGGCTGGCACCTGTATCTCCTGGTACCTGGGCCCTTGCTAGACTTGCTTTCTCCTCCCACAGCCCAGACCAAAGGAAGCAGGGAGAATAGAGAGAAGCCACTGGAGGATGGAAACATTCAGCCCCTGCTGAGATCCCCAAGACTGAGCACCGACCCTGTGCCCACATTTGGGTTGGAGGCCAGGAGGCACCCTTCAGCTTCCAAGGGAAGGCACAGCAGGATCCCAGGAAGGGCAGAGGAGCGACAGAATAGGTCCCAGAGAGGCTTGGTCCTGCCTGGGTAGGCAAGAGAGATGGGTATGAGGAGAAAGGCTAATTATGGTAGTGGAGGTGGAAAGCATCGAAGCTGGTGAGTGTGCCCTTCAAGGACATCCCCAGGCAGGGGAGTGGGACCCCCAACTCCAGAACCCTGGGAGGGCCCAGAGCTTCTATATTCTCTACTTCTCTGCGGCTCCCGCCTCCCACCTGTCTCAGGGCCTCTGAGCTTCTCTCCCTAAATGGTGTTGCTTCCTAATCCCAGATCTCCTAGGCCCTCTGTGGAGGGGGAAAAGCCTGGGCTCCAGGCAGATGGAGCCAGCTGCTTGCAGTTCCCACCCCACTCATTTTGCTCTGCACTCTGGGCCAGGCATAGCACTGGGTCTGAGCACCCATCTTTGGGGCAGAAGTGGCTCAGTCCCTGGAAGGGTGCAAGGGCATGATGAGGCAGGGGCACTGCCCAAACAGCTCATTGGCTTGTTTGCTGCTGCTCTCCTCCTCCTCCTCCTTCCCCTCCCTTCCCCTCCCTTCCCCTCTCTCTTTCTCCTTCTTCTAACTAGAAATTGAATCAAGGGGTGCTTAACCACTGAACCACATCCCCAACCCTTTTTTTTATTATTATTTTTTTATTTAGAGACAGAGTCTCACTAGTTTGCTTAGAGCCTCACTTAGTTGCTGAGGCTGGCCTTGAACTTGCGATCCTCCAGCCTCAGCCCCCTGAGCCACTGGGATTATAGGTGTGTGCCAACCGCACCTATCTAGCTCCTCATATTTCTGAACATACTTCCTCTCCTGTAAAACAGGGGCAAGGCCTCCATCCTTCTTTATGTGGCAGTGAAGATTAAAGGAAATCCTGTGGAGTCAAGGACCCCCATGTTCTTAGCAGAGCTCAATTCTGGGGGTACAAACATGATTAATTCAGAAACTTCACTCACAGATCATATTAAGGACAAATTTAAAAAAATTTTTTTTTCAGTTTTCAATGGATCTTTATTTTATTTATTTATACATGGTGCTGAGAATCAAACCCAGTGCCTCACACATGCTAGGCAAGTGCTCTACTACTGAGCCACAACCCCAGCCCCCAAGGACAATTTTCTGATGCAATTTTTTTCTAATAATTTTTTTGAGGTATTGGGGGCTGAACATAGAGCTGTGAGCATGCTAGACTAACACTTAACCACTGAGCTACATCCCCAGCTCTTTTCATTTTTTTATTTTGAGACAGAGTCTTGCCAAGTTTCTGAGGTTGGCCTTGAACTTTTGATCCTTCAGCCTTGACTTCTGGAATTGCTGGGATTATAGGCATGCACCACCGTGCCTGGCCCTAATTTTAATTTTGTTTGGTTTGGATTAAACCCAGGGGCACTTAACCACTGAGCCACATCCTCAGCCCTTTTTAAAAATATTTTATTTCAATGTCAGTCATAGTGGTCCATGCCTGTAATCCCAACAGCTCCAGAGGTTGAGACAAGAGGATCATGAGTTCAAAAACAGCCTCAGCAACTTAATGAGACCCTGCCTCTAAATAAAAAATATTAAAAGGGCTGGGGATGTGGTTAGGAGCCCCTGGGTTCAACCCCTGGTATCAATAAATCAATCAATAAATATTTTATTTAGAGACAAGGTCTTGCAAAATTGCTTAAGGCCTCACTAAATTGCTGAGGCTGGTTTTGAACTTGCAAACATCCTGCCTTAGTCTCCTGAGCTGCTGGGATTACAAGTGTGCACCACCTCACCCAGCTCTAATTTTAATTTTTTATAGTTAATTTTTTAAAAATATTCTTTAGTTATCATTGGGCCTTTATTTCATTTATTTATATGTGGTGTTGAGAATCAAATCCAGTGCCTCACATGTGCTAGGCAAGTGCTCTACCACAGAGCCAAACCCCAGACTCCTCCTCCTCCCCCTT
>NW_025999872.1:601430-639592 GCF_001458135.2 Marmota marmota marmota
CCCTCCTCCTCCTCCTCCTCCCCTGAAATGTTCTATAATTTTCTAGGCCTTGACCTAATTCCATCCTAATTACACACTTTGGTGGGGGCCCTAAGACAACAAAGTAACTTTTTTGGTTTGGTTTTTTGGGTGCTGGGACTCAAAGCCAGTCCTTCCAGCATGGTGAAAGCACACTTTACCACTGAGCCACACCCCCAGGAACAGAACCAAAGTAACTTTTTTTGCAGGGAGGGTGGTACCAGGGATTGAACTCAGGAGCATTCAACCACTGAGCCACATCCCCAGCCCTATTTTGTATTTTATTTACAGACAGGATCTCACTGACTTGCTTAGCTCCTCACTTTTGCTAAGGCTGGCTTTGACCTCCCACTCCTCCTGCCTCAGCTTCCTGAGCCGCTGGGATTACATGTGAGCACCACCTGCCCAGCCAAAGTAACTTTTTATCTGTAAAAAGTGATGAAAAATAAAACTTCAAAATCCTTCTTTTCCTTTCACCAAAATGTTTTGTTTTCTGTCCCAGGCAACATTCCAACCTAGAGAGAGAGAAAGTGGTCTACCCCCAGAGAAGACAGTTGAGAGCCAGGCCTGCTGGTCCATGTCTGTAATACCAGTCTCTCTGGAGGCTGAAGCAGGAGGATCTCAAATTCAAGGCCAGCCTTAGCAATTCAGCAAGGCGTGAAGTAATGTAGCAGGACCCTGTCTTAAAACAAAAAAATTAAAAAATTAAGGGCTTTTGGTAAAGCACCCCTGAGTTTGATTAACAGTACCAAACACACAGCTGAGAGGGGAAACATTTCGTATTCATCCATTCATTCAACACAATGATACTGAGAGCTGCCGTGTGCCCAGGAGACCTGCCCTCTCCAAAGCTCAGATACTCCTTGCTTCCCCACATTGGAGGCCAAAAGGACTGGGCCCCCGAGTTCCTGATGAAGAAAGGAGCATAGAAGAGCACGTGGGGAAGGATTAATTAAAAAGAAAAAAGGTCACATGGGATTTTTCAGACACAGTGGGGCTCGCGGGATCTCTCTCTCTCTCTCTCTCACACACACACACACACACACACACACACACACACACACACGACTGACGATACCCTATGACAATACCCTATGGCAATCACCGTGTGGTCTTCGTGTCTGCAAAAGCCTCCAGCCCCTCCTCCAGGCCAGTGGCTCTGAGGCCTCCAAGTGCGCAGTTCCACCGGGCCCCGTGGCGCTCACCAGCGCCCCCTGGAGGCATACAGTGCGCAGGCCTGGCCCAAACCCTCCGCCTCCTACTCGCCCCTTCCCATCACCCATCTGCCCAAGTCTGTTACTTGCTGCCTATTGCCCAGCCGGGTGGCACTTGCATTCTCCATGTCCTGTGTCGGTGCTTCACCTTAGTACAGAATTCTTTCGTGGATGTTATAGATGTGCAGTTTATTCTTCGTCTGTTTTGTTTAACGTCTGTTTTCCCACCAGAGTGGGAATTCCCTGAGGGTAGGGACGAAGACATCTGCACTAGTTAAGAGCATGTTTTCCACGACACACACTGTGAGTGCAATGCAGTTGTGTGGTCTTGGGCAAGGGACTTAAGCTTTGGAGATTCGTGCTGTAACTAGAAGAGGAACGATACGAACCTCTCTGCCATGAATAGAGACATTAATGGAGCTCTCCTTAAATGCTGTTATCTTTTTCAACATTGTATCCTAGCGCCTGATACATCAAGGCTATTTAATGAACAGTACAGGTTTGAGGGGCTGCAGTTGTGGCTCAGTGGTGGAGCGCTTGCCCAGAATGTGTGAGGCCCTGGGTTCCATTCTCAGCGTAAAATTAAATAGATAAAATAAAGGTATTGTGTCCATCTACAACTAAAATAATAACATTTTTTTTTTTTTAAAGTACAGGTTTGGGATGGGCGCGGTGGTGCACGCCTGGAATCCCAGTGGCTCAGGAGGCTGAGGCAGGAGGATAGTGAGTTCAAAGCCAGTCTCAGCAAAAGTGAGGCGCTGAGCAACACAGTGAGACCCTGTCTCTAAATAAAATATAAAATAGGACTGGGGATGTGGCTCAGTGGTTGGGTGCCCCTGAGTTCAATCCCCGGTATCCAAAAAAAAATGTACAGGTTTGGATTGGGGGCAGGACAAGTGGGAGGGCACCTACTTATCCAGATGTTTCTTTCAGGGCTTGGTTCAATCATCCCCAATACGGGAGGGGGGAAAATGTGTTTTGTTGTTAAGAGCATGTTTTTCACCACACACACTGTGAGTTCAAGCGCAGCTCTGTGGTCTTGGGCAAGGTACTTAAACTTTTTGAGCCTCATGCTGTAACTAAAAAAGGGACAATACGAACCTCTCTGCCATAGAGACGTTAATGGAGCTCTCCTCAAATGCTGTTATCTTTTTCAACATTGTATCCTAGCATTTTTGTGGTGCTGGGGATTGAACCCAGGGACACTCTATACCTGAGCTATGTCCACAGTCCTTTTATTTGATTTTATTTTGAGACACGATCTTGCTAAATTGCCGAAGTTGACCTGGAACTTTCAACTTCGGGCTTCAGCCTCTGGGTGCCGTTGGTGGCACCCGGCTGAAGTTTAGGTTTATTTATGTAAATTTATGAAACAATAATAACAGGTGTAGAATGTCTGTCTAGTTAATAAACAGTTCTTCAGTACTCAGTATGACTTCAGAGTGCTTTTCAAACATTCTATCTTGTGTGGCAAATATTATTTTTTCTTATTATTCCATTCCCCACCCCTACCATCACCACCCTTCTACAGGCATTGAAACCAAGGCTTAGAGAGGTCAAGTAGCTGGATGGAGGTCACACAGCTAGGGGGAGATAGCTCAGATGAACCTAGGCTATCTGAGTCACTTCCTGCTCCTAACCACTGCACTATGCCCCACTCTGCCACCTATATATTCATGGGACATCTTCCTTCCTTCCTTCCATCCTTTCTTTCTCAATACTGAGGATTGAACCCAGGGGTGCTTTACCACAAACCAGGAGTGCTTTACCACTCTGCCACATCCATGTCCCTTTTTATTTATGTATTTATTTTTGACCCATGTACTTGCTCAGTTGCCAAGGCTGGTCTCCAACTTAAAATACTTTTGTCTTGTCCTGAGCCCAGTGGCTCCTGTCTATAATTCCAACAACCTGGGAGGCCGAGGAAGGAGGAATATAAGTTTGAGGCCAACCACCCTGTTTCAAGATAAAAAATAAGATAAAATAAGAAGGCCTGGGGATGTAGCTCAGTGGTAAAGTGTCCCCAATTTCAATCCCTCATACCAAAAGAGAAAAAAAAACAGGGCTGGGGATGTGGCTCAAGCAGTAACGCACTCGCCTGGCATGCGCTGGGCGCTGGGTTCGATCCTCAGCACTACATAAAAATAAAACAAAGATATTGTGTCTGCCAAAAACTGAAAAATAAATATTAAAAAATTCTCTCTCTCTAAAAAGAGAGAGAGAGAGAGAGACAAGTACCACCAACAAAACAATACTCCTGCCAGTGACTTTTTCAAGTCACTGGAATAACAGGCATGCAGCCCATATACCATAGAATTTTTTAACAGTAAAGGACACAGTACTTTTATTTTATTTACTTGTTTTTATGTGGTGCCAAGGATTGAACCCAGTACCTCACACATGCCAGATGTGCACTCTACCACTAGGCCCCAGCCCCAGCCCCACCATAGTATTTTAAAACAAGTCCCAGGCCATAATACAATCTGAAAAGCTGGAGGGGGAGGTCTACCTCTTCTCCAAAGAAAGAAGGTCTGAGAAGAAAAACTTTCTCACTCATTCATTCACTCACTGAGCTACTCCCAAAGAAGCAGCCTCTGGGGCGCCCTCTTTCCTGGGTACCCCTGCTCCTTGACTCTGAGCCCTCAGGATGATTTATATGAGTGGTAGTGGCTGCGTTGCTGTGGTTGTGATAGAGGACATGGTAGAAGGGTAGGAAACAGGATTTGAGGTCTTGTCCTAGAGGCGATGGGCTCTACAACCCACACTCCCCTGGGTTGAGCAGCCTGTGGAGTGTGCAGGAAGGGGGAGCCCCTAGAGCAGAAGAGCCTGCCCTGCGGATTTGGGTTGTACCATCCACTGGACGATCTCTTGTCCCACTGCACTTTTTTTTTTTTTTTGTACCAGGGAATGAACTCAGGGGCACCTAACTACTGAGCAACACCCCCCAGTCCTAATTTGTATTTTGTTTAGAGACAGGGTCTCACTGAGTTACTAAGTGCCTTGCCATTGCTGAGGCTGCCTTTGAATTCACAATGCTTGTATCTCAGCCTCCCAAGCCGTTGGGATTACAAGTGTGTGCCACATTGCCCAGTCCCAGCCCTTTTTATTTGTTATCTTGAGACAGGGTCTTGTTCACTTGTTTAGGCCCTAAGTTTAGGCACTAAGTTGCTGAGGCTCACCTTGAACTTAAGATCCTCCCTCCTCAGCCTCCTGAGTTGCTGGTATTACAGGTATCCACCACTGTGCCCAGCTCCCTACTGTACATTTTCAACCACCTTGAGAGCTAGGACAGATCTTACTTACAGATAATGAAAGGAAAGGGGTGCTTAACTTGTCCAAGGTCCCACGCTCCAGGGAGTTGGCTGGAGCCTGAGCCACCTCGCTGTCCTGCACACCCACAATCTACATAGTCACCCAAACAAGGTAGGTACCATGCTGCATCTAATCCATCCCCATTGTGCAGCTGTGGCCAGGACAGCTAGGAGCCAATTACTGTGTGTCCAATGTGCTGCCCTTGGGAGTTGATGGGGATCTTCCTGAGACAGGAATGGCTGAATTGCTCCTCTGCAGAGACCCCTCCATATGGCCTCCCATGGCTCTCAGCCCCTTTCTCAAGCTGGGCTAAGGAAGCCCCTGTGTGCGTGTGGCCTGTCTTCAGTAGTATGTAATGGTTAGCGCTTAAATAATTTTTTGTTAGGAAAACCAATACTGAGTCAAATGTAAGGCTTGAATAAATGTTCTCAAAACGTTTAGAGTTGTGTATTTATTTATTTATTTTTGCATTGCTGAGGGTTGAACCCAGGGCCACACACTCATGCTAAATAGGTACTCTACCACTGAGTTAGAGTCATGTCTTTAAATTCCTTTCAAGTTCTGAATGAACCACTGCCTTCTCCCCACTCCTCACCCCATGGTGTCTCTATATTGTTCAGCTGGGTTCCAGTGAGTAAGTTTGAGGAGCCTCTTTGTAAAGGAAAACCCAGCTTCCTGGCCCAGCGGGTGAGACTATTCATCCACTTTTCTTTCTGCTTTTCAAGGTCCCCACCCTACCACTTACCACAGCTTCTGTAACAAGCTGCTCTGCTTCATTCCTCTGTGCCTTTGCTAAGCTATTCCTCTGCCCAGGCTCTTCCCTCTTTTCTAGAATATTCTAGTCCCTTCTGCCTTTTGGTCCATTTGACAGATTCTTCTGAACTATACCTCAGGTTGACTCAAAGAGGCTTCTATATTACAGTACTTTTCGGGTCAGGATTTACAGGAGGGCCTTGAATGCAGGTATCCCTGTTGCCCAGAACCACTCCAAACACATAGTAGGACCTCAAGGCTCAGATGTCTTCATATAGACCCTCAAAGGCCAGACCCGGTCTTACCTGGAGGACATCTAGAGCTGTTTCCTGTGCTGTCTGCAGGGGGCAGTATGAGCCTCAGGCTCATTGAGCTGCAGTTGGGCCCAGATCCTTTCTCAAGGAGCCAGCCCTGAGGGAGGAGGTGAAGGCAGGCGGGTCTCTCTGCCCTAATGCCTCCCAGGCATTGCCACTCTTGCTCTTCTTCCCACAGTAAGCCAGGGACACCGTCACCTCTAACACCAGATGCAGCTGTGCCCACACTTCATCCACCCTCCTCTCTGTCCTCCCTCGCCAGTGGCCTCCCCATTCTGTGCCAGCCTCTTCTCCAGAAAAAGATCCTCTTTGGAGACTTTAAGGACCCACTGTGCTCATCTCTCCAAAATTCTGACCCCTAACCATCCCTCCATAACAGGCTCTGTTGGCTTGCTCACCCCAAATTGATGACATAACTGTTCCCTTGGTAACAAGTACTTTGTGGGTGGGTGGGGGAATGGACTAGAGAATGAAAGAAGGGTTCAGAATACTCTCAGAGGCATGTGGGGGGAGCGGGAAGGGCCATGACCAACTGCCTCTGCCACCACTACTGCCAGCCCTATGTCCCAGCATCAAGGAGAAAAAAAAGAAAAAGAAAAAGAAGGAAACATACATCTCCACACCATTGTATTCTCACACAAGAAGAGGTCTCCTGGTGGGTGTGGGAGCCCTGAGGGCCACAGGGAGGAGGGCACAGAGGATTGCACACACTGAAGTCCATGCTGTTCCCCTCCAGGAAGCCTGGGGCACAGAGAGAGGGAACAGCTCACCCAGAGTGGGTCAGGGACAGTGCCATAGGCAGTGGGAGGGTGGCTCTATGCCAGTGAACTGAGTGCCAGAGGCTGATGGCAGCAGGGAATGGGAGCCTACCTCCAGCCCCTGGGGACTTGGCTGTCCCAAATGCCACAGCTGGGAAGTGTGTCAGGCACTTGCGTAAGAGCCTTCTTTATTTCCATAAAATCATAATTACAGCTGCCTGCTATGGGCCTTAGCCCATTAGAGTGGTATTTGCCTCTGGGGCCCCAGGAGGGACAGTGGCTTGGTAAGGAAGACAGGGATGAGGCCAGGACTCACTGCGCCCTCTGCATCCCACCCTGTGAGTTAGGGCCCCATCCTCTCTCTAGCCGGGAGATGTGAACCCAGACTCTCCTCACAGCCAGGTCTGTGTACTCCACCCGGGAGGCTCTGGTGCTGAAGCTGGAGGGACAAGGCAGCCGCTCTTCCTTCAGCTGGGGCTGACCTTAGTGACTCTTGGTAGAGGCCTTAGCACACAGGGGCTTGGACTGGAGGAGTTTTTGGGAGAAAAGATATCAATTCTCAAGGGAAGGAAAAAGCAGTTCTTTACATTAGAGAATCTCAACCACTTGGAGTTGATCCTTAAAGGTCATCCAGAGCGGTAGTTCTTAATCTTTGGGGGGATCTCACATACTCTGAAAAGCAGATGAAAGCTCTGGACTCCAAGAGACAAGTAAACCACCTGCTGCCCATTTTCTGTTCTCTCAACCAGAAAATGTTTATTATCCTCTAAAATCTTACCAAGCTTCAAGGAGTTCATGATTCCCTTAAGCTCAACCACAAGGTTAAGCATCCCCAGGAACAACAATAATAATATCCATTTATTATATTCTTATTGTGTCTAGCTCTTGACGTATATTCACTCATTTGATATCTAAAGAACACTAAGAGATATACCATTATTGCCCCCCGCCTTTTGGTACTGGAGAATTAACCCAGGGCCACTTAACAACTGAGCTGCATTCCCAGCCCTTTTTATTATTTATTTTGAGACAGGATCTAGCTAATTTGATTTTGGCCTCACTAAATTGCTGAGGCTGGCTTTGGTTTTGTAATCCACCTCCCTGAGCCTCCCAAATCACTGGGATTACAGACATGTGTCACTGTGCACCAGTCTCCCCACCCCACCCATTTTTTTAAAGGAAGAGATTCACTCTTTTTTTTAAAAAAAATATTTTTTAGTTGTAGGTGGACACAATATCTTTATTTCATTTTTATGTGGTGCTGAAGATCAAACCCGGTGCCTCATGTATGCTAGGTGAGCACTCTACCACTGAGCCACAAACCCAGCCCCACTCTTTTTTTTTAACATTTATTTTTTAGTTGTAGTTGGACACAAAACCTTTATTTTACTTATTTATTTTTATGTGGTGCTGAGGATGGAACCCAGGATCTCGCACGTGCTAGGCAAGCGCTCTACAGCTGAGCCACAACCCCAGCCCAATATTCACTCTTTTTAAAAATATATATATATTTTAGTTGTAGATGGACACCAATATTTTTATTTATATATTTTTTATATGGTGCTAAAGATCGAACCCAGTGCCTCACATGTGCGAGGCAAGTGCTCTATCACTGAGCAGCACCCCAGCACCCCCGTATTTTTTTTAAAGATAGAGAGAGAGAAGAGAGAGAGAGAATTTTTTAATATTTATTTTTCACTTTTCAGTGGACACAACAACTTTATTTTTACGTGGTGCTGAGGATTGAACCCAGCGACCGGCACATGCCAGGCGAGAGCGTTACTGCTTGAGCCACATCCCCACAGCCCAAACCTTCCTATTTTTGGTTTTGAAACAGTGTCTCACTGTGTTGCCCACACTGGTTTCAAACCCCTGGTTTAAGCAATTCTCCCACCAGGGACTCCAAAGTAGCGGGGACTACAGGCCCGTATCACTGTGCAGCTTTGCCCCTATTTTAATCCAGCTCCTCATTTCTACCTACTCTCATCCAGTGCTGCCAATCTGAACAGAAGAAAACCAAAGTCTCTCCAGAGATTAATTCTCTGCCCAAGGTCATAAAATAGGAAAAAGAGGTGAAGAGCCCAGATGAAGCCATTGTGCTGGATACTGCACCACACTCAACCTTGAGGTCATCTGGTCCATCCCTCTGTCGCATGGCTCCCAGAGCTCAGGGCACACTCTTACCAGCTCAGCTCTCCTAGTAGGAGGCAAATGGTCCTCTTCCCATTTCCGAGCAAGCCCTGTACATACAGTGTGACTGCCATTTCCCCTCCTGAAGTGCCTGACTCTTTCTTTGCTTACACCTCATTGCTACTCTCCCAATCTGAGAGGGACAGGGTCCTCCCTCCCCAGGAGAAGCTGGCCAGACTGCTGCTGCCATCTCTGAGCCACTGCAGTGGGAGTTGTCGGCACTGAGAGCAATGACTCAGACTTAGTTCATGAAAGACCGCTCTGAAACACAAAGGCTGCAGCCAGGAAGGACATCCAGAGGTCACAGGATCCAGCCCACTGCCTTCTCCATGTTGGCCCCACCTCAGACTTCTGATGCTCAGACCAGATGGACCCCAGGGCCCACCAACTTCCCTGGCTTTCTTTGGTCATTGGTATCCCTGGTTCCCCTGGGAATTCTTCCCTGTGATTAGTCAGAATCTCTCTGTCCATGGACAGCCACTTCTGCATAGGTTCTTCCATGGAACACTAGGCTCTAAATAGTCAAGGAGAGGGAAGGAAGCCATTTTTCTTTTTTTTCCTGCCTCACAAAAAGTCATGGGAAGGTACAAATTTTCCCAAAGAAAAGGGGGGAAAAGAAAAAAGAAAAAAAGAACTCTCCTTGGCTGTCTTGACTGGGCTGAGTGCCATTCTGCAAGGTTCCAGCATGCTCCTGCAACAAGGTTAGAGTGGCACAGCCACCATCTTGCAGATAAAGAAATCAAGGCTCTAAAAGATTTTATTACCTGCCTGAGCACAGGGGAGAGAGGTACCTCCACAGGAAGTCTCCAAAGAAAGCCCCTGTTTGTTTCAGCCTGGGATAGATAGATGGCCTGATGACCCTATCTTAGGGTACTCCAAGCACTGCAGTTTGAGCTGCCCAGGGAGGGGAAGTTGGGCTGGCCTGGGCAGGGCAACGGGGAAGACAATCCTCAAAGGGTTGAGATTCTTGGAAGGCTAGTGGTGAGTGGGCTTCTGGGAAGACTGGTTTGAGGGATGAGCTCAGGGCTCATGAGCGTGTCCATCCCAGCTCCTTTCAGGAAAGGTAAGAATTAGAAGGAGTCAGCAGATGCAGTGGATCTGGAGGGGGAGAAGATCAAGTCCCCATAACCACAGACCCTCACATCTGCCCTTGTCCCACTTCTGCTAATGACAAACAAACAAACAAACAAAAAAAAAACCCTCTATTCCTAGACACAGTACCCTTAGCAGTGCTCCAATGGTGAGCTCATCCGAGTGGATGACTGAGGGTGGGGGAGCATTCACTGCCTGTCCTTCAGTTGCATAAAGGCAGGATACCTGACTACCACCCCTCCTCTTATCATCCACAGCAGAAGAGGGGGCACATTTAAACCCAGAAGCCTCTCCACCCACACCCAGGGAAGGGATAC
Source organism: Marmota marmota marmota (assembly GCF_001458135.2). Taxonomy (NCBI): domain Eukaryota; kingdom Metazoa; phylum Chordata; class Mammalia; order Rodentia; family Sciuridae; genus Marmota; species Marmota marmota. The sequence continues at coordinate 611,399 of NW_025999872.1, forward strand.
CTCAAACACCATCCGTCTCTTTCCTTGGACAGGCCAAGAGATGAAGCTGGACCTGTTGGTCAGGACTGGAAGGGCAGAAAAAAAGGGGACTGGAGGTGAGGGAGTGCTTGGGAAAATGAGTTCTCGGTAATCAATCACACTAAGCAGGGAATGGACACTTTGGAGAATGAAGACTTCTTGCCCCACGGTCCCTACCTCTGATCTAACTCCAGTCTTGGTGACATCTTAGGAGGATGCCCCTTAGAGAAGCTTCGGGATTTTAGGTATGAGGACTGAGAGACCCCTTCCCTGCTGAACTCCAGGCAGCAAGACTGGAAAGGATTACGGTTGTCCTACTTTCCATCCACAAGGATTATCTGGCCTAGCTTTTGGCCCATTAAGTTGTCTCTTCTTTACTTCAGAAAACCCCTAGCCATAATCCAGGGGTGTGTATATTTGAAAATAGCCTCTCCAGGGTAGAGAGGGATCCAGTTAATGAGGACAACGGATCCTCAGTTTTCCTTCACCAGTGCATCTTCTGATCTGCATTATCAGAAAGTCCTTACTTTGATCTCATGCTCAGCCATCTTGCTGCAGTTCCAACTCATTTCCATTTCTGCAATCCCATCCAGACTCTACTATGATCGTTCCAGACTTCCTTCAATCTTGTCACGCCCCCATCTCGGGTTTTTCAGTGTAAAACTACCCCCTCCACTTCTTTACCCTTCAAGCCCCTCCCCGTCTTGTCAAGCTCCACCCCATCGTGTCGAGCCCCCCAAGACTCCGCCCAGTTCCCTCTCCTGGCCACCACGGCAGCCAATAGCGGAGAAGCTTGATTTGCATAGCTGCGCGGGGGAGCGGCGGAGAGAAGGGGGAGGGACCAGGCGACCTCCTAAATCAAAGTTGGGAGGCGAGGACTGGGCGGAGGGGCCTCAGGGTGCCCGGCTGGGGCCGGCGTGGGGAGAGGGAGGGGAATGGGGGGCGGGCGCAGAGGACAGCGGAGCCGGCCGGACACGGACAGCTCCGTCTCTCCCTCGTTCGGCTCATTCTTGCATCCCCACTTCCCTCCTCCCCTCGCTGCAAGCAGCATCCTCTGCAGACCCTCGGTCCTCGCCGCTGGGGTCGTCCCGCTCCCTCAGCTCGGTGTAATTGCATCCCCCTCTCCCGCCGCCCCGGCAACTTTGTCCGCCCGCGCCCGGGGGTGGGGGCTGCTTTGCCTGGGAGGGTTTTTCCTGAGGTTCATTGGGGGACAGTCTCGGGAGAAGGGCTTCAGAGTCCCAGAGAGACGCCTGCCACCCGCAGCCTACGCCCGGCTGGCCTGCCGTCGGGTCTCAGAACCCTCTCTGCCCCTGTCCCCTAACCATGACCGAAATGAGCGAGAAGGAGAACGAGCCGGATGACGCGGCCACCCACACCCCCGCGGGAACCGTCTCCACCCTCCAGGAAACCAAGGTAAGTCAGGGGGCTCGAGGCCTCGCCTCCGCCTGCGGTACCCCTGGCCCGGGCGCCCTCCTCGCCGCGCGCTCACCTCCGTGGGCTCGGGCGCCTTGGGGTCACCGTAGCTATCCCGGGCCCTCGTGATCCCAAGACTGCACGCCGCGACCCGCGAGGAGGAGTGGATTTGAGAAGAGGGGACCCAAGGAGTCCCCTGTCACGACCAGGACGCGCCGGAGCGCTCGAGACTAGCAGCCGAGCTCTTGTTACCTCCTGGGAGGTTGTAACTCGGCTTTGTTGGAGGGTATCGGCGCAGCGAAGGCGCAGGGAGTGTGTAGCGGTGTGTAGCCGGGCGGCCAGTGTGTGCGCGCGTGTGTGCGTGCGAGGCGCACCCCCTCCCGTGGCGGCCCGGTCTGTCTGCAGTTCAGTCGGTCTCTCTTTGCCCTTATCTCTCTGGCATATCTCTACAACTGTCTGTTTCTGTCTTGGTGTCCTCCCCATTCGAGTCTCCCGGTTTTTCGCGGTGTCCCTCTACGTGTTTATCTCTGACTCTCTGGGCGTCTCTCTCTCTCTGCCCCACAGCAGTCTTGCATTCATTGCTGTCTCCCAGCCGGGTTAGACTTGGGGACCAGAGACCGCGGACCGGAGATGCGCATCTTCCGAGTCCGCGCTGGGGGCTGCGGCAGCTCAGATGTCCACGGCGGGAGGGGACCCTGAATGTTGCAGCTCCAGAGCTGCAAGGAAGCAACCCCCCCCACCCCACCCCCACCCCAGGAGCCGACCTAGGGGACGGGGGAGGGCAGAAGCAAAAGAAGTCATTGTAATTAATGAATGTCATAATTAACCCTAATTATGTATGATTGTTACTCCTGAGAGAGTCACAATGAATAAATTATTCCCCAGTGAAGGCAGGCGGAGCCCAAATTCCTGGCACTCAAAGGGGTGGGGGAAGGCCATCCCTCACATTCAACCTCCTCACCTCTAATCTCTCTGCTCCCTCCCCAAATTCTAGGTGCTCAAGAAGTTCTGCAGGAAGCAACCTGAGCGGGCCTGGGGATAGAGAGGGAGCAAGGGGCTGTGCCCAGGGTGCCCTCTGCCCCTCCCCAGACTTCAGGGAGACCTCATTCCCTCTCCCTTTCATCTGGTGTTTTGTTTCCATCCTGTTCTGGTTCCCTGAGGAGAATGGGGACAGTGAAGACCAAAAATGGGTGGGTCTTGGGCTCCCTGATATCACTAGCTCATCTGTGACTCTTTCCATTGTCCCTCTTCCTCCTCACCCCATCTTGACCACCCCTCAGAACCGGAGGTTAATTCAAGGTCAAAGTCATCAAGAGAGTGAGTGGATGATGCTGAATATGGTGGAATCTGGTTGAGGCACCCCAAGTAGCTCCCCATCCCTGAACTAGGGGACATAGGGGATCTCCATAGTCACATGTTCAGGTGCACACCTGACCTTCTCCTGCCTCCTGAAAATGAGCCTCTGGCCTCTGAGACCACAAAGTTAAGTTTGCCTTTGAGACCCAAGTCTATCCTTGGAAAGCAATGAAGTGATGGGGTGGGAGGATATTCCTTGGAATATTTGTGCCAGCTTCTGTTAGGCTGAGTCCCAGGTCAGAGCCCCACCCTGAGTTCTAAAGCCCCAGATCTACTCAGCTGCCCTCAAATCACACTGGCACATGTAAATGGTCCTCTGCTTGCTTCTCAGGGACCTCCCTCCCAAGACTTCCCACGCCAAGGCCTGTCTGTCCAGCCCCCACCTTAGGAGCTCCCCAGGGCAGGCAGGAGCCTGGGCAGTGCTGCCTCAGCAATCCAGCAGGCTGCAAGCTCAGCTGTGTGGGGAGGGGGAGGCTAGGGCCTGGCAGTTCTCTACCTCCCTGCCTTCCAGCCCAAGGACCCTCCAATGTCATCACCCTGGGTCTGAGCCAGGGAGGTCCAAAGAAGTAGAGAGAGATTCCACATCTGATCTGGCTCTTTTGCACCAGGCCAGTTAAAGCCCCCATTCAGCTTTGAGAAGGACTCAGAAGTGGCAACACAGACTGGGCTTTGAGGGGTCAGGGGCTCTTCCACACGGCAGGGAGACATCTCAGGGACCTTGCAACCTCCTTTCAGCCCCTAGCTCACCTGGCTCCAGACTGTAGGGATGGGGAGATGGAAGAAAAGGGGACTGGCGAATGCCCACCCAGCTCAATGTGAGGCAGGTGCAACAGGGGACCTGGTGCTCTTCAGGCACTGAAGCCAACATTCCAGGCTTGCTCATCAGTTTGGTGGCCCTCCTGGACATTTCTTGCCAGAGGAGTCTAGCCTCCTGCTTACCCTAAGCCTGAGTCTCAGCCCTGCACCAACTCAGTGATCCTCTTAAAGGGCTGACCTCTTCTCTGGGTCCCCATTTCATCCTGACACACTAGGTCTGCTATTTCACCCACTTTGGTGCCATCTCTGGGAGGATCCCTCCATGCCAGCTCCACCATCTGAATCAGCTTGCTCCATGTCCACCACCTCCCCCTGCCAGTTGCCTCCATACCCCTTCAGGAACTGCTGTGAGAAATTGAGGAAAGAAGGGGCCTCAAGGGAGTGGCCAGGTGGGGAAGGAAATAAGCAAGCCCAGCTGTGACTCTCGGAGGGGGTTCAGAAGAACAGATTTCGTAATTCAAACTCCAAACCAGACAAGTGCAGATGGGGTGAGTGAGAATAGAATTCAGGTGGTCCAGCTTGCCTCGGGACATGGAAACTTCTCCCCATGCTAAGGAATGGGTCTCCAGGCAGTGGAGCCACAAAAAAAAAGAGAGCTGTTGGGAAGCAGGCAAGGTGACACTTACCTGTGATCCCAGCAGCTCTGGGAGGCTGAGGCAGGAGGATCATAAGTTCAAATCCAGCCTCAACAACTTAGTGAGCCCTAAGCAACTTTAGCGAGACCCTGTCTCTACATAAAATATAAAAAGGGCTGGGGACGTGACTCAGTGGTTAAGCACTCCTGGGTTCAACCCCTGATAACCCCCCCCAAAAAAAAAGAGCTGGGGATGTGACTTGGCAGTAAAGCCTAACTTCCCCAGTACCAGGGGAAAAAAAAAAAGCTGTCGGGAAGATGGGGCAAGGTTCTCTGCAGAATCTAGGAGTCCCAGGAGCAGGAATACCTGGTCTAGTAAAGCCAAAATGAGGTCTCAGTAGCCAAGCCAAATGTCTCTGGAGTAGGCGGGCATCAAGCCATTTGGCAGATGTGTCCCCATCCTGCCCTCTGGCCATAGCCCTTGGCACCTGCCAACCATCCCAGGTGGCATGTTTTTCCTTCCCACTTCTCTACCCTCCTGGGATCTGTGGCCTGCAACGGAGCCAGGGAGTCAGTGGCAAAGTCCACGATGCCCTGGTGCTGGGGAACATTGTGTTCCAGAGGCCCCTGGTACCCTGCAGAGGTGGCTACTAGCACTGAGACTGGAGTGGGGGATATCAGAAAAGACACAGGCTGGAGAGTGGGAACTTGAAATCTCGCCCCACAGGGATCACGGTTTTGAGAAGGGAATACGATCGATGACTTCACATAATGGAAGGACTTATGTGTCTAAAAGGGAGTAGCTCTTGCTGGAGCCAAGGGAGGAAAAAGGACTGATAGGCAGAAGTTCCAGGGAGCAGGTTTCAGCTCTATATAGGGAAGTACTTTCCAATAATTTCAGTTGCCCAAAGATGGAGTGACTGTCCCAAGAGAGATTGTGCTTCCTATCCCAGGAGGTGACCAACAGTGAGACAACTGTTCAGAGGGGATGTGGCCAGGGCATTACAGCATGATGGGCGGGGGGGGGCTGGGGGTGGGCGGGGACTGCTGTAGGTAGCCAGGCCTTTAGGTCCCATCTACCCCTAAACTCCTCAGTTGACAAGCCCATGGAACTGCCGAAGGGAGGAGTGGGAGACACAGCAGGGCCCAAAGCAACAGGATGCTCCTGGGCACTTAGGCTCAGCACAGAGCCACCATTGAGGTCCTGACTCTGCTACTCACCAGATGAGGACTTATGGGAATCCCTTTGAGCCGTCATTCCTCATCTGAAAGACTGACAAAAATCGTCACTGCCTCAGGGTAGCATCAGGATTAATGAGAGGCTGCATATCCAAGGCTATCTCAATTCCAGTGATCTGACAGTGGCAGTCCCTTGTAGATGTAAGTTTCTGGGCCAGTTAGTTGATTTGGCCCCTGAACCTTGTATTGCTCAAAGAGTATCTAGTTTTGCCTCTTCCCTCTTGATTGTGAAGAAACTGAGGCTCAGAAAGGAAGTAAAGTGACTTGCCTTCAGGCAGCCGGTCTAGATCCCCCCCTCACCACCACCAGGGATTGAACCCGGGGCACTTAACTACTGAGCCACATCCACAGTCCTTTTTCTTTTTTGAGACAGGGTCTCATTAAGCTGCTTAGGCCCTCGATAAGTTGCTAAGGCTGTCTTTGAACTTGCACTCCTCCTGCATCAGCCTCCCGAGCCCCTTGGGATTTGGGGCATGCACTACCATGCCCAGCTCTAGTTTCGCTTTACTCCCAGCACATCTCCTAGTTTTGCCTCCATGTGTTCTATGTTTAAGGATCCGAGACAGAATAGGAGAAGCTTCATCTGCTTCTTGGTGCCCATTAGAGTCCACAGAGCCACATTTAGCCCTGGGTGGCCCATAACCTGATCCAAGCTGTGCATTGTATTCTAATTCATTATCTCTCTGGCTCTCCACCTCTGCTCCAACGCCCAGGCATCAGGGGCCTGGGACCTTGCTTCTATGGATGCATAAAGAAGCCCACAGAGCTGTTCAGGAAGTTAGGTTTGGAAGGAGCTAAGCAATTCAGTATGCCAGACACCCCAGGGCTCTGGCCTCCCAGCTGGCACACCAGGACCTGTCTTATGCCCAAACATCCCCCTCTGCTTCCCCCTCCGCCTTGCTGCCGGCTGGCCTCCTAGAGGCTGGAGGGGCCATCACTTCCATCCCTTTGGCACAGTTGCCAGGCAGGCAGGCAGCCACAGCACACAGGCTGCCTGGCATGCCTGCTGGGAACCCTGGCCAATTCTTCCTGTCTGGAGCCAGGCCTATGGCCCCCATTTCTATTGCTGGTGGAAAGAAGTGGGGAGTGGTAAGGTGGCTTCCAACAGGAGGGGAGGGGGCAAGGCTTTGGGTGGAGAGGTCTCCAGATCTTGCTCTGGGCAGACACAATAAAGGTGTGTTCTGGTGAGCAGCGGAAAGAACTCTGGCCTCGCTGCAAAATTGACCCAGCACTACAAACATGGGATCTATGTAAGATTCCACTCACTTGCTCATCATGTATTCAAATGAGGCACACTGGCTGACCACCCACTGTGTGATGAGGCCCTGTGGGGGCATTTGAGGTGACAGTGCCTGGCCTCAAGGGGTTCCCAGGCTCCTGAGTGGGGGAGAACTAGACACCAATAACCTGATTGGAGCTGTGATGTGCGTCAGTACTGGCGCAGGTGCAGTGGGCACCAGCGGAGGGAGTGCTTTCACTAAATGGAATTCATGAAGATCTGGCTTCCCTGAGGAGGACAAGGGGCCCTTGGAAAGGTATTGAAAAGATAAAGAGGGTATTAACTGGATAAGGCAGAGAAGAAGACAAACACGTCAAAGTTCCGAGGCGTAAAGTATGGATAAGTTTGAGCATCGCTGTATATCTGGGCTGCAGGTGGAAGGCACGGGTGAGAAGGATGGGTTTGGCCAAGTTGCAAGGACAATCTCATGGTGAGGGCCTTGGACTGTGTCCTGAGGGGCCATGAAATTTTTATCAGGGTCAAGGATTACCTCCTGTCAGCTGCACTGAGGGCGGGTATGGGTGGACACTTTGGGGGATGGTGGGCAGGATATGCTGAGACCCTGAGCCCGACTAGGGTTGTACCTTCTCAGTCTGAACTAAGACGGGACTGGCACGGTGATGAGGTGACTATAAGGAATGGGCTGAAGAGATGTTTTCAAGGGAGAATCAGTCTCAAGGATGAGGCTCCAGGATGCCCACTCTCCACTCTCTTCAGCCTGCTGGAGAGTACAGGTGGAAAACTGAGGAGCAGGTGTATTTTGTTTGGCCCCCAAAGACTTTCTTGTATTTTGGTTTTTAACTGAAGTATATGGTATACCCATGCAATAAAATGCTGTGTGTCCATAAAAAAGAATGATGAAAAGAAAAAAGGAAATCTCTTTCAAATCGTTTCTATCCAATTTCACATGAAAGTCTAGATTTTTCTGGGAAAGTAGAATACCTGGCAACACTGGGCCAGCCTTATGGATGAGGGGAGACCAGCCTTATGGATGAGGGGAGACTTACTGGCCTTATGGTTTGCAACAGTCCCCACCATTCCTAACTATATACCTGCTCTGCCAGAACTCCCTAAAAACTTCATGGAGAACAGGGCCCAGTGGCCTGTAATCCCAGCGGCTCCAGGCTCCGGAGGCTGAGGCAGGAGGATCATGAGTTCAAAGCCAGCCTCAGCAATTTAATGAGGCCCTAGGCAACTCAGTGAGACCCTGTCTCTAAATAAAAATACAAAAAGGGCTGGGGATGGGACTCAGTGGTTAAGCGCCCCTGGGTTCAATCCCTAGCACCAAAACCAAAACAACAACAACAAAAAAACTTCATGGAGGATCCTATCTGGCTCCTGTGGAAGACTGGCACGCCTGAGCCTCTGCTTAGTGCTTCCTCTTGCTCCTGGCCCTCAGGCTCCACACTGCTGCAGCAGGAGGCACCCTGAAGGGGACCTAGCAGGGGCCTGCCTCATGCAGCCTCCCTCTCAGAGCTCCATCTTTTCCCAGCTCCAGCGACTCAAGCGCTCGTTCTCCCTCAAGACCATCCTCCGAAGTAAGAGCGTGGAGAACTTCTTCCTTCGCTCGGGCTCTGAGCTCAAGTGTCCGACCGAGGTGCTGCTGACGCCCCCAACCCCACTGCCCCCTCCCTCCCCAGCCAGAAGCAAGGGCCAGGGGTGGCATCTGGGTTCTCTTGGCTCCTGTCAGATCTCGNCCTCCCCACCACCCGCATCCACAGACAGGGGCCTGCCCACCCCGGCACCCTCCCCGTGCCAAGTCCCACGCCCCCTGGCACCACTCAAACCAGTGAGGCTGCACAGCTTCCAGGAACATGTCTTCAAGAGAGCCAGCCCTTGCCAGCTGTGCCATCAGCTCATCGTGGGTAGGTGCCTGGGCCCTGAAGCCAGCGGGGGAGGGGCCTGGGTGGGCTTAGGGTAGTGGACCATGCAACTGCCTGATGGTGTGCCCCAGTGTGCAGGACTCCAGTGTACTCCTGTCTCTCCTGGGCAGATTAGTGAGCATCCTAATTAGCCCAGGGGTGGAGTTCCCTCCCCAGGCCCCCCCCCAACATCCAGGTACAGAAAGAATGACTGGAATAACCATCTCTTCTAGCTCCCGGAGGCACTAGCACCCCTGGGTTCAATTCCCCAGCAAAATGTGTCCTGGGTTGGCCGGGTGTTTAGCGTTGCTCTGTTTCACTGATACCTCCCCTTCTGTGCCACTCCACACCCTAGATGCTGGGCCCTGTGGCTGCTTGAGAATGCCCAGCCTGCTCCTCCCTGTGCCCTGCCTACCTTCTTTGCTCCTTGCCCATGGGAATGTCATCTCTCTCGTGACCAATCTCTTGCTGAACCCAAATTCTTCCTAGGAAACTCTAAGCAGGGCTTGCGATGTAAGATGTGCAAAGTCAGCGTCCACCTCTGGTGCTCTGAGGAGATCTCCCACCAGCAATGCCTAGGCAAGACGGTGAGTGGGGTCCATGTGCGTTGTCCCTGGGACTGTCCTGAAGGGTGAGTGAGTGAACTCCTTAAGGCTGGTTGCTCCTGTGGAAGGGTCCCTGGGCTCAGGAAGGGCCATGTGCTCCTTGGGCTGTGACTCCCCCATGCCTTTTCTCTGCCTCCTCTTGGCACAGTCCACCTCCTTCCGGCGCAACTTCAGCTCCCCACTCCTGGTGCATGAGCCACCACCAGCTTGTGCCATGAGCAGAGAGTCCCCACCCACTGGTGAGTGTCCCTCCCATCCCATGGCCCCTGCCTCTAGTGGTGTGGTAAGAAATCCACACATCTCTCAGAAGGGCCTCTGAGTCACACTGGCACTGCCAGTTCTTAGCACTCCTACCACTTCCTTCTCGGGAAGCTCTTGTCCTGATGTAGGCTTCATTTATGTATTCATCTACCCATTCAGTCACTTTATTGAACAACTATTAAGTTCAGGCACTGTGTAAGACACTGGAACACAGTACTAGAAAAGGTAGGGTTTATGGTCTAACAAAGGAGGGGGGGGGAGAGGGAGGGATATGAAATGGATAGTCTCACAAATCATTAGTCAATTCCTATTGGGATGAGTGTCTCAAACAAGAAGGACAGGAGGGGCTGGGGTTGTGGCTCAGTGGTAGAGTGCTCACCTAGCACTCACCTAGCTCACCTAGCATGCATGAGGCACTGGGTTCGATCCTCAGAACCACATAAATTGTGTCCACCTAAAACTAAAAAATAAATATTAAATTAAAAAAAAGGACAGGAGCCAGTGCAGTGGTACACGCCTGTAATCCCAGCAACTTGGGAGGCTGATGCAGGAGGATCACAAATGCAAGGCCAATCTTGGCAAATTAACGAGACCCTATCTCAAAAGAAAAAGAGCTGGGGATGTATGTTAGTGGTAGAATACTTTCCATGAGATCCTGGATTTTGATGCAGAGCACTATTAAAAAAACAAAACCCAAAACAAGGCAAGGTAGCTGGGGCCAGGAGTGGGAGTAGGAGACTGGACTGTAAAGAGACTATGGGTTCCAGGCCCCGAAGTCCAATTTAGAATAGTCTTTTGGATTTTCTTCGAAGAGAAATAATTATATTTTTTCAAGAGCTTTCTGGCTGCTGTGTGGTTGGAGGGCTGGAATGGAAGCAGGAGGCCAAGAGAGTGCCAGGAGTTTAGTCGTCTGAACCAGGCTGAAGAGATGGAGAGAAATGGGCAGGTTCTAGGGATTCCGTCCAGGAGGTAGCATGAGGTGTTGGAGTGACTGCAGGGCTGTGAGGTCCTAGAACAATCAAGGAAGGTCCAGATCTCTGCATGGACACCATGGGAGGACACCATGGGAAAACCATGGTTGCTGCCACTGTGATGGGGAAGACCCAGAAGGGGCAGGTGAGGGGAAGAAGGGGGCTCAGCCTGGAGCCTGCTGAGCAGCCAGACCAGACCAGGCAGCCAGGGCTGGAGACACAGGCTGCAGGACAGAGCCAGGCCATCAGCTGGATGCCAGGCCTTGAGGGTGGATGCTCAGCAGGGACCAGTGGGAAGGTGGACCCGGTGTACGAGACCCTGCGCTATGGCACCTCCCTGGCACTGATGAACCGTTCCAGCTTCAGCAGCACGTCTGAGTCCCCCACACGGAGCTTGGTAATGCTGGGTGCCCAAGGGGAGCCTCAGGGAGAGGGGCATCTGAGTGTGACAGTGGGCCCAGGGACTGAGCCCATCCCTCTCCCTGTCCCTAGAGTGAGAGGGATGAGCTGGCTGAAGATGGGGAAGGCAGCATCCGCAGCTCAGAGGAGGGGCCTGGTGACAGTGGTGAGAGAGGGTGGGAAGGAATCAGGGCAGGAATGGGTGCAGTGGGGGGCTGCTCCAGCCGCCTCACACCCTGGCCCCACCCTGGCGTCTCCAGTATTCACAGCCCCAGCCGAGAACGAAGGGTCAGTACCAGAGGAGAAGAGCCCTGGACAGCAGGTGAGCTCATGCTGGCATGGAACCCTCTTGGCATTGATCCATAGGTGGGTGGGAACAGAGCCAGTGGGGAACTCACTACTCCCTCCCTTGTCCTCAGTCCCCAGGGACAGGCAGTGTCAGGATGAGAGGCACAAGAGGCAGGGGGACTTCTCCCACCGTTGGCCTATAGCCTACTGCACCTGCTCTTGCTCCCCAAGGCCAGGCAGTTCCAGAGTGAAGCAGACAGAGGATATCTCCCCTCCCTGGGCCCCGCAGGGGTGGGTGAGCCGAGCAGGCAGGGGGGTCTCCCCCTGTCACTGACCTAGGGATTCCCATACCAGAGCCCCCGGGAGCAAGTGGGGAGTGGGGGAAGTGAGGGTGTTGCCCACCCATCACTGACCCAGAGCTCTTCCCACAGGCCCCTAAAGTCCCCCTGAGGAAGGACGTGGGGGCCATGTATTCCTACGTTGCACTCTACAAGTTTCTGCCCCAGGAGAACAACGACCTGGCTCTACAGTAAGTCTTCTCTGTGGTCCAGCCCTGCTGGGCAGATGCAGGGCTCCAGTCTCAGGGCTGCTCCCCACATCACTGAGCTTGGAACACAAGGATGAGGGGAACCTTCAGGAACCTTCTCCTTGCATACTTGAGGCTGCTGAGCCCAGACAGGAACTTGAAGCTACCCAGGGTTCAAGAGTGATTGGCGAAATGTCCTGTCTCCTGCCCCTGTTCTGGGATACCCTGAAGAGAACCTGCTGTACCAGGTTACTGTGTCCTCTGAGGGCCTGAAGAAGCTGCTCTAAAGCTGGGCATGGTGGCTCACACCCATAATCCCAGTGGCTGGGGAGGTTGAGATAGGAGGATCAGCCCAAAAGCAACTTAGTGAGACCCTGTCTCTAAATGAAATATTTAAAAAACAAAACAGGGTGGGGGTGTGGCACCCCTGGGTTCAATCCCTGGTACAGAAAAAAAAAAAAAAGAAGAAGAAGCTTCTCTCACTGGAGATGGCTGTGCAGGGTGTCCAGGGACCCCATGTGCTGCCCCAGTCTCTCCTCCTCAGGCCTGGAGATCGCATCATGCTGGTGGATGACTCTAATGAGGACTGGTGGAAGGTGACTTGGCAGGGTGGGGCATGGAGGGAGCCCCATCCTCACTGGGAAGAAGACCTCCCTTCCTCCAATCACTGACCCAAGCCAAGCCCAGGGCCCTACCATTAGTTTGACCCTCCCCACCTCAGCTTTGTCCCTCTGCCTGCCTTGTGCTCTTCCAGATCCAGAAGCCATGCAGTTGGGGGTTGGAATAAAAAGAGAGCCCCAGCTCTGGAGGCTGATGGCACTAGCTTTGAGTGGGAACTGGGTCTGGAGAGATCCGTGTGAGTGGGGGCTAGTGCTGGGGCTCACTGCCAACCTCATCCACAGGGCAAGATCGGTGACCGGGTTGGCTTCTTCCCAGCCAATTTTGTGCAGCGGGTGAGGCCTGGCGAGAATGTTTGGCGCTGCTGCCAGCCCTTCTCCGGGAATAAGGAACAGGGTTACATGAGCCTCAAGGAGAACCAGGTGAGCATCTGGGGTCCTGACCTGGGCCCTGCAGGGAGCATGGGAGAGAGGTGGCAGGACAGGGGTGAGTGCCCTGGAAGAGGATGCTTGCAGCCTGGCAGCAAGAGGGAAAGCAGGTTAGATATGAAGGGGTAGCAAGGTCTTCCCATCATCCCATGTTGTGGAATTTGGGTGGTGGCCAACAGAGTCAGGGGCCTGAATAACATTAGAGGCAGTTGGGATAGGGAAGGAGCACTGGCTTAGGAGTCCAGAGGCTCAGGTTTGAATGCTGACTGCCTCTGGTTTGCTATGTAACCTTGGGTCGTTTCCCTGTTATCTCCTCTGTGAAATGGTGGTGGGATGGGGCACTGGGCCAGCTGATCTCCATGGTGGGTCTAGAAGTGCTGCCTGGAGTCCTCTGGGTCCTGGTCCTGCAGCTGAGCCTGCATACTCATGGGATCTGCTCTCATAAGCTCAGCTCAGGCTTCAGCCACATCTGACACTGGTCCCATCATCCCCTGGGTGGGTCCCTGGGAACATCAGCAGGACTGGGGACCAGGCTGCAGGTGGTGCCAGGCCTCCGCTCTGTGTCTCCCGCTCAGATCTGTGTGGGTGTGGCCAGAAGCAAGGATGCTGATGGCTTCCTCCGCGTCAGCAGCGGCAAGAAGCGGGGCCTGGTGCCTGCTGATGCCTTGACCGAGATCTGACAGGAGCCAAGAGAACCCAGATGCCACCCCTGGCCCTTGCTTCTGGCTGGGGAGGGAGCAGGTGCCCTGGCCACACCCTTTCTCCCTCTGTCCCTCTCCTAGGCTCCACCCACCACAGCTTAGGAGCCTTCTACACTGAAGAGGGTTTTGTTTCCTGGGTGGGATGCCCTGAGTGGGTTGACTTGGGAGCGGGGAGGAGAAAGTGGGAAGAAATGAGGAAGCTGCAGGTAGGTCCACCCAGTGCCCTGGTACCCCAGTCCAGTTGCCACATTGAGTCCTGCCCTGGGGAAGGTCCCTGGGGAGTTCCTTGCTGCATCTTCCAGAGAGTCTCCACCTGCCTATACCACTTTTGCATGCCAGACCCCCCCTCTGTTCACAGAGCCTTTGCTTGGGTCTATGTGTGTCTGCCCCTTTGCAAGCGGGGTGGGGCCTTGGGTGGGGGTCTTTCTGAATCCCTCAGCCCTCTTTATTGGGGTTGGGAGGGGATCCAGGGTCATGGGAGGGCCCTGAGTCCACTTCTTCGTCTCGCTATCTGTCACTCAGTCAATTCTCAGGAAAGTTCTGCAGGAATCTCTCCCATTACTTGAAACCTAGGTCAAGAGAGAGGGGGAGGGCTGAGGTCTAAGAAGAGTGTGACAAATCTGAGACTGTCCCCTCAAGTAGGACAGTCACCGCAGAGCAGCTTCAGCCTATATATGTCTACAGGAAGAGGGTGCCCAAGAGCAGCCTGGACACAGAAACTCAACTGAGAACAAGACACTGGCTCATGCTTGGTCAATACCCCACTTCACTGTCAGGACTCCAAAATCCCAGTTGCCAGGAGCAACCAGTTAGGGAAACCTGTGATTGTCAGTTCCTGTCCCTCCAGGAGCCCCACCCTCAGGGTGACCTTCCTTACCCCCTCTCCCCAGACTTTTCAGGGCACTGGTGTTTTATGAGTCCCTCTTCTACCTGTGTCTGCTCCCTTGTCCTGGACATAGAGACCTAGGAGGAAGAGAGGGTAAGAGAGAAGAAAGAATGTCTTGTTTGGCCACCAGGAAAGGAAGGGAGTAGAAACCCCTGGGGTGGGGTAGGCACATACAGAGAGGACCTCTCCTTTGCAGGCTGCTTTTTTTCTGGTGCCAGCCCCTTCCCCAAGCTCAGAGCCCCACCTCTTGTGTCTTTGGTTGCCCCAGCCAATGCCACCCCCATCCTGGGCACAGTCACACTCTCCGTGCAGTGAGAGGGACACAGATTTTCCTACCCGATGGAACCTGTCCCACTTTTCCCCCCACAGAGGGGGCTCAAGCCACACTGCCCTGTTTGCTGCCATGAGGCCCCCCCCAGCAGTACCCCAGGGGCGGGCCCGATGCCCACTGTACATGAGGCTGCATGACGGGTCTGCTGGGGCATTGCTGAGCCCCAGAGCCCTAAGTAAATGTTTCTAGTCCCAGCCTGTCTGCTCTGGGTGTCTGATTGAGACAGAGGAAGAAAAGGGGCAGGGAGTTGGGGTGGGACCTGAGGGGCTAAGAAGGGCTGGCACCACGGACCTGGCAGGGCCAGACCTCCTTGCTCCCTTGCACGAAGGCAATCCCAAAAGGGCGGGGTCTGGAGAGCCAGCCGAAGAGAAAGATAAGGAAAGCGCCCGAGGAAGGGGAGAAACTGAGGTCTGGGGACGCTGGAAGGAGAGGGTGGGGCGTGGTCACTTTGCGGTTAGCTGCGCACCTGAGTCGCGCAGGGGCCGACGCACACCTCGCCGCATCTGGACCATCAGGACCTCCAGGATCTCTCGCCCACCCAGAGATGCCCTCAAAGACCCACCTGCCCTGGCCTGAGAGGGCTCGTCAGACAAAGAGATCAGCCTTGGCCCGCAGCCGTCAAGCCCGAGACAGAGACGCTGGCGGCGGGGACAGTCACGGACATTGGGGCCCTGAGATGACTCAGCCGCGCCTTCATCATCCCGAGCCTGGCATCAGGGCCGGTGGCGGCGCGCCCCTCCCGGAGCAGCCTGCCCGCCGCCCACCCGCTCTGATGGAGCGGCCTCCTTCGCCCCTGCCCGCCAGGCAGCGTCACGGCCATGGCGAGCACGTCCAGGGCTATTTTTAGGCGGAGGCGAGCGCTAGCTAGCAAGAGGCTGGCTGCGGGGGTGCCAGGGCAGCGCCGGTGCTCCAGGCTGCCGGCGGGGTGGGGGCTACTTCTTTTGACAGACACCCTCCTCCACCGGGGCCTGGGCCCAGACCCCACCCCCTGAGCTAGAAAGACCGGTTAGAAAGACCCTGAGCTAGAAAGACCCTCCTGGAGCTTTCTTTGGGTGGTTTCACCAGGGAAGATTCTAGAGGTTGGGAGTCTGGGAAGGGAGGGCAGCCCTCTCCCTTCCTAGGGTCCCTAGCCTTGAGAGTGGAAGAAAGGGTCACCCTACTAGTTAGAAGGCTTAAAGAGACGGGAATCATTTAGGCATACGGAGGAGCCTGGCAGGAAGATCATGCTATTAAATTCTCTCAGTGACCCAGCAAGGAATGCAGTGCTGTGTCCCCTTTTGCACAGATGAGAACACTGAGGCGCAGAGATGGTAAGGGGTTTAATCCAAGGTCATACAGATTGTACAGTTCAATTCTGCCCTTTTCATGAAAGGAGAAACTGAGGCCCAGAATAGGCTAATAATTTGTCCAAGGTTACCCAGCAAATCAGTGGTCAAGACAGTCCTAGAAAACATGTGGAGATGTGGCTCAGCGACAGAGTTTTTGCCTAGCATGCGTGAGGCCCTCCCTGTACTGCAAAAAAAGAAAACTTGGCTTTCCTCCCAATTCAGCTCTTTCTTCTTCCTACTGAGCCCCTCAATGTTTTAAACCATCAAGATGGAAATAAAAATGCCCTGGGATGCTGGGCCAGGGGTTCCAGGATTGAGACCCCCACCTCACTGGAGACAGTGAGGACCACACAGTCTAGCTTTCTGCATACCCAGTGCCTGCCACCAGCAGGCAGCTGGCCTGGACCCCTCCTCCCAGCCTGTTTGCAGCACTGCTGAACACAGCAGCTTTTTCGGGTGGCTGAGTCTCTGACAGCGTGCTCACAGCCTAGGGGATGGGAACAGCTGTGTCCCTACCGTAGCCTCTACCCTCCTCTGTGCCTACTCTTGAAGGCCTGGACCAGCAACACCATTGGCCTGGGGTAGAGGATGCCCAGGAACCCACTGGCAGTGCCAGCCACCATTTGGCTTAGCAGGCTCTGACCTACACATGCCCTTCATCCCCCCCTCAGCCTGAGCTTCACCTGTGTGAGGTAATGATTACCTGGACTCAAGGGAATGGCAGTAAGGGGTGAGTGTCTTAGAGCCAGAGATGGGGAGGGCTAAAAGGGCAGAGAGGTGAATACTAGACCTAGAGGAAGACATAGGGTAAGCCCTCCATGCAACCCACCCATCTAGGTAGCCCTCTTTGTGGCCCCTACACCTTCTTCACCCCCAGCCACCCAGTGCCTGGGCCAGCTGGGAGACCTGCTGAGGAGTACAAGAAAGGCAGTGTGCACGTCCAGCCTTGGCCTTCCCGTGCTTTGCAGGTTGTTCCTACCTCAGCCTCAGAGACAGCACCAAGAAGGAGGCCAAAGCCTCCTTACCCCCCTACTGTATGCTAGCTCCTGGCCTGACAGCCTTAGCTATACTCAGTGGCTCTGCAGATCCCACTTTGAAAGACACCCTCCCACACAGGAGACTGCAGAACTGAAATCAGAGGCAGCACTAGGATTTGGGCAATGCAAAGGTTCTGGGGAGTTAATGGCTCCTTTGGGCCTCAGTTTCCTCATCAAGAAAATGAGGAGTTGAAGCCAGACACAGTGGTGCACACCTGTAATCCCAGTGACTCAAGCTGAAGCGGAAGAATCACAAGTTTGAGACCAGCTTCAGCAATTTAGCAAGACTTTGTCTCAAAAATATTAAGAATAAAAAGGACTGGGGATGTGGTTCAGTAATAGAGTCTCCCTAGGTTCAATCTCCAGGACTGAAAAAAAAAAAAAAAAGAGGTTGGGCTTGCTCAGGGAGTTTTTACCTGGGGGTAAAAGGTGTACAAAATTATATGATGAGGACAGTGGTTATGTTCTTGAGAGAAAGCATACCATCTGGGGATCAGGAAGCTTGGCATCAAACCCAGAGCCTTGCACATGCTAGGCAAACACTCTACCACTGAGCTACATTCCCAGCACTTTTTTATTTTTATTTATTTTTTTGTGGTGCTGGGGATTGAACCCAGGGCCTTGTGCACGTGAGGCAAGCACTCTACCAACTGAACTATATCCGCAGCTCACACTTTTTTATTTGTTAATTCGTGAGACAGGGTCTCACACTGAGTTGCCTAGAGTCTTGCTAAATTGCTGAGGCTAGCATCAAACCTATAATCCTTCTTCCTCAGCCTCCTGATATGCTGGGATTATAGGCATGTGCCATTGTGTTCTGCTGTTAATTTTTTTTTTTTTTTTTTTGTACCAGGTGTTGAGCCCAGGGACACTTAACCACTGAGCCACATCCCCATCCCATTAATTTTTATTTTGAGGCAGGGTCTCACTAAATTGCTTAGGGCCTTGCTAAATTGCTGAGGCTGGTTTTGAACTTGTGATCCTCCTGCCTCAGCCTTTCAAGTTGCTGCGATTATGGGCATGTGCCACCAAGCCCAGCTTAAAATTGGATTTTTCACAAGGCTCCAGGATCTAGAAGAGATGGTTATTGCAAGGGTTCTTTTCACTTGAGGTTTCCTGGGAATGGGACACTCTCAGTGAGTGTCCTGGTAATGTCCTGGTAAGGGTTTGGAAAATCATGGTAGAAAGAGGTAATATCCAGGTCTGGGGTGAGGTTCAGAAAGAAGTGAGGTGGGACTAGAGGTATAGCTCAATGGTAGAGCACTTTCCTAGCATACAGGAAAAGAAAAAAGTGACAAGACTCCAGGTTCCCCAAGAGGTAGGCTCCTCTACCCAATCAGTCCCTTCCCCCTCCACCTTCCAAAATGCCCAACCACATAATCAATCAAAAACCACAGAGAGCCCTCAGCCTACACCCACAGCCTCCTGCGAGGGAACAGCACCATCTCCTGGTGCAGGGAGGAAGGAGTTCCTGTTCTATGAGGGTCCTGAGCCTGGGTTACATCATTCTCTTCCTGGGGTCCTGTTCTCTACTATTGAAGAAGAGTTGGGTTGGGGTGGTTTCCAACACCCTTCCCCTCCAGTCCAGGCCTTGCAAGGAGATGTCCTCACACCAAGCTGGGAACTTGGCCAAGACCTTTCCCTTTCTAGGCCTCAGTGTCTCCCCTTAGAATGGCAAAGGCTTAGATCAAGTGCCCAGGGATAAAGCAAACAGGCTGCTATAGTGAACATAGGAGTCCAGAAATCAGTGCTCCAGGTTCTGATGCACATGGATTGAGGTTGGGGGCAGGTCTGGGCATTTCTGAATTCCACCTTGCCCTGAAATGAATGAGAGCACTGGAGACAGAACTAAAATACCCTGCCTTTCCCATTGGGTGTTGCTCTTTCCCATCTGTACCATACATCCCGTGAAGGGTAATCCCCCTAAGTGTTACCCCAAGACAAAAGCTCCTCAGGTGGTAGGGGGAGGTAGGTAACCAGTAATATTAAGGAGATGGCCCCCTTGCCTAACTTTCTTTCCAAGTCTGTTTCTCCAAGCAAGAGCTCTTAACTGAGCTGAATAACCCCCAGTCCCAACCCTGTATTTAACTGGCTGCCTGACTCCTTCCACTGGACATCTGCCAAAACCTCAATAAATCCAAATTCTTCTAGCCACTCTACCCACCCCAATTGGTTTATTCCTCTCATAATTCAAGGTTTGGAGGCTCATAAAGCTTGAGGCATGGGGATGAAGATTCTCTCAGCCCTCAGCATCAGTGTCTACCAGATGCCCCTTATTTCAGGTTGTATAATCTCATCATTTCACCTGTTTATTAAATAGAGATGGTGATAACCTGACTTCACAATGTTGTGAAGATTAGAGACTCAATATAAATCAATGTAAAGTGCCTAACAGTACCTGGCTCACAGATTCTTCATTGAAAAATGTATTGACGGACTGGGGTTGTGGCTCAGCGGTACAGCGCTCGCCTAGCACATGAGGCCCTGGGTTGGATCCTCTGCACCACATAAAAATAAATAAATAAAACAAAAAGTTTAAAAAGAAAAAAGAAAAATGTATTGGCAGTTATTAGGACGAGTTAAGTGGGAAAATGTAATCCTCTTCCTATTAAGAGAAGGTACAAATTCATTAAGCAGACAAATTAAGCAACTCACAAAGTTTGGCTTTTGTACTGTGCCTGTATTTCAATTCCTGCTGGGTGAGGAGTCTTTGTGCCCTATGGTGGGTATAAACCAAGACAGAAAGGCAAGAAAAGAAAAAAGTCTTAGTAATTGGGTTCCTCGTATAGGGTAGCTTCCATTACACCTCTATGTACTGCTTAGGTAGCTCCACTTGAAAAAGGGGTCTGGTAGCTTCTGGGATGGTGGCAGTTTAGCCCAGTTTTCTGAGTCCTAGGGGAGTAGATTTCAAGTGTGAATCTCACGGCACACTTAAGAAGTTTAACACACTTTTTTTAGTTGTAGAGGGACACAATACTTTTTACTTATTTTTTATGTGGTGCTAAGGATTGAACCCAGTGCCACACATGAGACTGTTCTAACTCTGAGCTACAACCCCAGTCCCACACTAATATTTTCTACTGCTTTTTTAAAAAAATGTGATCCCTCGACTAGGAACTGGGGTCTACACCTTTAGTCTCACCTACGTAAGGAGGATCACCTGAGGATTGCCTAGGTTTCTTTTGGTATCAGGTATTGAACCCAGGAGCAATTAGTACACCAAGCCCCAAGCCCCCTCCCCACCCCTTTTATTTTGATGCAGGATATCACTAAGTTGCTTACAGACTTGCTAAATCACTGAGTCTCCTGCTTTAGCCTCCCAAGTTGCTGAGACTAACAGGCATATGCCATGTTGACTAGCTAATGGGCAGTTTTAGTTTTGTTCTTTTGGTTCAGTGTATTGAACCCAAGGCTACTTAACCATATTCCCAACCCCTTTTTTGTCTTTGAGACAAGGTCTTGCTAAGTAGGGCCTCACTAAGTTGCTTCAGCCTCCTGAGTTAAAGGGTAGTTTTGAAACTTTCTTTAAACCACATCCCATTAAATAACTCTCATGGATGGAGCGGGAGTAAGTTTGACTTGAGGAAAGGCCTTAGTGGAAGGAAAGTAAGAAACAGAATAGCCCTTGGATAGGGCCTGCATCCCAGGCTCTACTGTGGACCTAAATTGTGAAGATTCACTAAGCCGATAAAAACTTCACAGAAAGCAGAGGAAACAGATAAAGCTTGTTTTTATTTCAAGGACTGTTCACCAAGGCCACTATGTACAGACACAAGAGGGGAGCTTTATTTCTTGGTCTCTTCCTCCTTGGACAGAGTCTTGATGATCTCCTCCTTCTTGGCCTGGAGGCGCTCCTCGCGGCGCTTGCGTGCCTCCTTGGTCTTAGACCTGCGGGCCTCAGCTTGGTCACTAGTAAGGGAAAAGAAAAGATGTTTCAGTGTTGGATAAGACTAGATGCTGGGGAGACAGAAGCTCTGGACCAGTCAGCCTGAGGAATGAGTTGCTGGGGGCCCCAAGAACTCTTGCTTCAATAAATCTACCATCCCCAACCATCATGGGTAGGTGGTATGGACAAGTACAGGAGCCCACACCTCTAAGGCAACAGCTGTATTCCTGACAGACTGCATGTGAGTTAAGATTCAGGCATCAGCATATTTTATCTCGGAAAAATCCTTATAATGAATGTCAAAAAAATCTATACCTACAATACTAGGGGCAATTATTCTTTTTGGTACTGAGGGTGCTTTAATACTGAGCTACATCCCCAGCCCTCTTTGTTTTTAATTTTGAGACACAGACTTGTTAAGTTGCCAAGGCTGGCCTTGAACTTGTGATCCTCTGAGTCTTTGAAATTACAGGTGTGTGCCACTATACTCAGCATAAAGTCAATTTTTTGGGGGCGGGGCGGGGGGTAACCGGGGATTGAGCCCAGGGGCACTTAACCACCGAGCCACAACCATAACCTCTTATATTTGAAACAGGGTCTCACTGAGTTGCTAAGTGCCTTGCTAATCTTCTGAGGCTAGCTTTGAACTTGTGATCCTCCTGCCTCAATCTCCCGAGTTGCTTGGATTACACGTGTATACTACTGTGCATGGCTTGGGTCAATTCTTTAAGAAACTTACGCCAGGAGCTTCTTGCGGGCCTTATCTGCCTTCAGCTTATGGATGTGTTCCATGAGGATCCGCTTGTTTTTGAACACATTCCCCTTTACCTTCAGGTAGAGGCTGTGATACCTGCAGGGTTAAGGAGCAGAGGATCTGGTCAGTATGGGTTCAGAGATTGGTCCCTATAAGCTTGTAGAATTCCTTTCCTCTTTCCTATTGCTGCAGGAACTACTTTCCCCAAACCAATATTTTTTGTGCAGTCCCTAGACAGAAGAAGCTTGTCTGGAAAATAGATCCAATCCTTGGTCTATTCTGATGGCATATGGGAGAACAAAGAAAAACACTAGGGGAAAACTTGCTATCAGACCCCCTCCTACTTTGTGAGAGCTCTGCTTTTCTTCTTCTCACTAGGATAAATTCTACTCTTTGAAACAGAACTCTGTGCAAAGAATAAACCATTGAAACGGCAAATGGGCTTTAGGCCAAACAGGGGAGCTCACATGTGGCGGTCAATCTTCTTAGATTCACGGTATCTCCTCAGTAGCCTACGCAGAATCCGCATCCTCCTCATCCAGGTCACCTTCTCTGGCATTCGAGCATTAGCTGTACCCTTTCGCTTACCTATGGGTAAGAGAAGTTAGGAATTAGACATCACTGAGGCCCATTGTAGCTCAACATGTTTCAAGGTACTTTTGAAAGCCAGCTGATGGGGACTTACCTCAATTCTCACTCAAATAAGTCATGTTACTTCCATCTTACATGTGATAATTCCAAATATTAATTTTTTTCATTAGTTTTTTTTTTTTGCCAGTACTGGTAAACTGAACCTAGGGGCTCATGCATCCTGTGCCTGCACTCTACCACTAAGCTACACCTCTAACCCCATCATGTACTTAAAAAAAAAAAAAGAAAAAAGGGAGGAATGTACTGGGGATTAATACAGGGGTTGCTTAACACTAAGTCACATCCCCAATCTCTTTTGTTTTGAGGCAGCCTTGCTAAGTTGCCAAAGCTAGCCTTGGAACTTGCAATCTTCCTGTCCCAGCTTCTTGAGTAGCTGAGGATTACAGGCATGCATCACCATGCCTGACTTATTTACTCATTTTCTTAAAAAAAAAAAAAAAGGAAATGCAAACAGGTAAATTACTCCCCAATCCATGCAGAACATGATACGAAAGGGCATGTACTGAGGTAGTATGCTATGCTTAAGTGGCTTTCCTCTCCTTAAATCATCCTGACACTAAGCTGGACACAATGGCACACACCTGTAATCCCAGAGGCTCAGAAAGCTGAGGCAGGAGGATCACAAGTTCAAAGCCAGAGGCTGGGGACATAGCTCACTTGACAGAATGCTTGCCTCACATGCACAGGGCCCTGGGTTCAATCTCCAGCATGGCAACAAAACAAAACAAAACAAAACACCAAACAAGTTCAAAGCCAGACCAGCAACTTATGGAGGCCCTAAGCAACTTAGTAAGACCCTGTCTTTAAATATTAAAAAACGGACTGGGGATGTGACTCAGTGGTCAATGGGTTCAATTCCTAGTACAAAACAAACAAATACCAAGCAATACCCAGCAAACAAATACCAAACAAACAAAACATCCTGACACTAGAAATTATTTTATGATTTTCAAATACCCGAAGAATCTTTGGCATAGACTAAGGACTCAGTCAAACGTGGTATTCTTTCTATCAAGAATACCACTAACTCCAACACTAGTGTCAACTTGAAAAGGGAAGACAGTGCTTACCTATGCCCATATGCCTGCCCTTCCGGCGAGCCAAGGTATTTTTCCGGCATCGAGCCCGGGAATGGACAGTCACTGGTTTTCGGATGATCAGCCCATCTTTGATCAGTTTCCGGATCTGCTGACCTGGGAAAGCACAAAGCACCTGGTTAGTGGGGGTGTGGGGATGGCAGTGGAGGGAGAACACTACTCAGATTGCTGGCTCAGTTGTTTCAAAATAGTGGAAATACTGGGTCATCTATTTTTTTCTTTTTTGGCAGTACTGGGGATTGAATCCAAGGTCTCATGCGTGCTAGGCTACCACTGTGCCTTACACCCCAGTTTTTAATTTTTTGGGGGGGGGGGGGTACCAGGGATTGAACCCAGAATATACAGTAAATAATTATCAGGGATTAAACTCACTTAATGACATCCCCAACATCCCCCTCAACTTTTTTAAGAGCCTGGCTAACTTGTTAGGGCTGCCCTCAAATCTGTGCTCCTCCTGCCTCAGCCTCTTAAGTCACTGGCATTACAGGTGTGTGCCACTGCACCAAGTATTTCTTACTCTTTAAAAACATTTCTACCTTTTAAATGTTCCAAAGCAAACTAAAACATCCTACCATTGAGCCACAACCCCAGCCCTGTATGTGTACTTTTTTTATCTCTCTAATCCTCAATGCCAGTATCAGAGTACTACTGCTTCCTTTTCAGAAACCTACAGGTATATAAAACAGACTATCCACTTCAATAATAGTTTATTAAAGTAACATTAGATGATTCCACTAACTTCCTTCAGGTTCAGGCAAATGGCATTAAGGGGACCCTCTGTTTTTTTTTATTTTAGTTGCAGCTGGACATAATACCTTATCAAACCCCAGTGCCTTGCACATACTAGGCGAGTGCTCTACCACTGAGCCACAACTCCAGCCCTCCACATTTTTTTAAAGAGAGAATATTAATATTTATTTTAGTTTTTTTGGCGGACACAATATCTTTGTTGGTATGTGGTGCCGAGGATGAGGATCGAACGCATGCCAGGCGAGCACGCTACCGCTTGAGCCACATCCCCAGCCCTCCACATTTGAGTCCTTCATTTTACAAGTCTCCTGGATCATGAGCTTTCCTAGGACTATAAAGGGTTAACATTCATCTGATGCAGGACAAGGGAAAGGGGTGGAAAAGGGAAAGAGATCCCAAGTACTCACGAGAGTTGGCATTGGCGATTTCATTGGTCTCATTGGGGTCCAACCAGACCTTCTTTTTGCCACAGCGGAGGACACTGGAGGCAAGCCTCTTCTGAAGCCTGAGCATACTAGAACATATAATAAACCATTATCAGGCTATGGTAGCCATTCCTAAGTAAAAATGAGAATCCCAAGACCTGCCCTCCAAGGTTTTTTTAACATCATAAAATACAACATACAAGAAAGTAGATAATACTATTAAGGGCAAACACAACTGGAACCTTCAAGACTCTGCCCCCACATATGCTCCAAATAAGATTTGGTAATGTTCTCTTTACCAAATCAAGATCTGTGTTAAAGCCCTGCGTGGTTCAAGTGGCCACCCCAGGAGAAAATTTAAGTCCAAACTAAGACTTAACCTCTCTGTGCCTCAGTTTTCCCTGCGACTGTTAACAACCAACCTGGGATGAAGTTGGAGCTTAAGCCTCTCTGGTATTTATGTGTAAAAAGTATTTGAAGTGGGCTGGGGTGATGGCTCAGTGGTAGAGCACTTGCCTAGCACGCGTGAAGCACTGGGTTCGATTCTCAGCCCCACGTTAAAAAAAAAAAATAAAATAATTTTTAAAAAGTATTTGGGGCTGGGGTTGTGGCTCAGTGGTAGAGCGCTTGCCTAGCACGTGTGAGGCACTGGATTCTCGGGACCGCATATAAACAAATGAATAAAGTAAAGATCCATCAACATCTAAAAAAAATTAAATTAAAAAAAAAGTATTTGAAGTATCTGGGGCCAAGTGGACGTGTCTGTGACGCAGACTGCGTATCTAGGAATGGTGACATACGTTTTTGCTTTCTGTGCTCATTCCCTATATTTATCAGTTAATAAGCTCATTCAGCCACCCTCAGAGGTTTCTCTTCAAGCAGCCAACTGGGCGAGAAGCACCAAGGAGCATCGCCTCACTCCGAGGAGTAGGAGGCCTAGGGCTTGCCCAAGGCTTGTCCCACGTCACGTGGTGGCAGGGATCTGCCGGTGCGCCCAGCAACGGGGGTCACTGCCTAGGTACCTCGGCTGCCCTAGCCATATCCGTGTAAGTCGCCACACACTTGGGGCCTTGCGCCGGCGGGACTGCCCTTTCCCGGTCTCTTCCCAAGACGCTCCCCAACCCCCATCCTCTAGGGACCGCGGCCTAGTGCGCTCCGATCCACCCCTAGCTCCAGGACCTGTAGCTTCAGAGCTGCCTCCATCTCCTCTTCCCCACCTGGGGCCGCAGTACCGAGCACCGGGGACCCGAGTCAAACCAAATCAGCCCAAATCCAAGACCTACGCGCCCTCACCTCATGGCTGCGGCCGCAGCAGCGAAAGGAAAGAACTCGCCCAGGCCTGGTTTATCCCATTATCTGTGCAGGGGAGAGCCCAAACCCCACTCCCTTTTTGTTCGCATTCCTGTCCAGTCACTTTATCTTATATCACCCCAAACCCACTTATATCCCTCATAAAGGCCCTGAATAATAGAAGTGTAATATCAAGAATCAGTTTTAAGCTTAAAAATATACATAATATACACCTTCCGTGGGGAAAAGTGGTACAGTCCAACTTCCTAGTAAACATGCGCAGTAAGAGTTTAGATCACGTGAGTGATAAGTGGCCGGAAGTCACGCTGGGCGTGCGGCCGGAGGGTGGGGGCATTTAAGGGGTTTTTGGCTCTGGTAATGTTCTCTTTACAGGAGTCTAGGGTTCTGTGGAAGGATATTTTAATAGAAGAGGGAAAATTAAGAAAGAAGCTAGAGATAATAGTTACGACAGACGTCAAAGACAGTTTCTTATCTTTTTTCCCCTGGAGCGCAGAATAGATGACCAAAAGACGTTAGTTTAATGTTTTTACGGCACTGCGGGTCCTTTATCTCTGGGTGCCTCAATTTCTTCCTCAGTAAGATGGACCATATCCTCATATTTCTGTTGTCCAGTTGTGAATTCACGGCAGGTCCAGTTTGCAAAGGAAGACATTAAGACAGCAAGTTCTTTAAGGGCGGGAAGGAGACTTGTTTGGTGCACACTGTATATACTGCAACAGGCACAGAGCCTCGCAAGTAGTGCACACCTGAGAAATACTGCGTTGGTTGAGTGAATGATTGCCAAATGTGTTTGAAGGTGTCCAGTGGCTCTGGACACCTTAAGCAAAAAACTGAGAAGAGTGTTCTGGCGTTCAAGAATCTTAAGTCTTCATTCTGGCTCCCAACTCTTTTGCTTGGTTCAAGTTGATCACTTTTTCGTCTGAACTTTACCTGGCTGCTAAATACAGAGAAGCTCAAAAAGAGAGATAAACCCAACATTATGCTACTGCGTCACAACACACATTTTTTTCATCATTTTATAGCCAAGGTAACAGATTTAAAACACAAGTTCTGATTGCAAAGCATCTGACATGCCAGGGTCTCTTGTCCCCAGTGGGCAGATAGAATCCTGCCTAGGGTTGGAGCTGTGCATAGAACAATAATACTACTGGTCTACATTCTCATTTACTTTTCTCCCCTTACCTGAGGTGATGTGATCAGAGAAATAACTGGCCATTCATTTGTTATTCAGGGTAAGGAAAATTCAGCATATTCCACAGCCTCCCCTCTAGCAGAATACTCAAAGCTAGTCTTATTTTAGGGACTCTTGACCTAGGCAAATACAGTCTACTTCTCAACCCTCCTCTTTGTGGAACAGGAGAAGGCGTGGAGTGGGAAGAAATGGGTCTTCCTGACATGACTGGCCCTGTTTTGCACCTTAACAGCATCTCCAGATACCCAATAATCCCAGGAGACAAAGCCCCACAGTATCAGAAACCTCATTTTATAAGAATGGAAACAGGCTCAGAGATGTGTAGTGGTTTGTTCTGGGCCACATAAGCAGAAAGAGCCTGAACCAAACTGGCACTGAAGTGTCAGAATCCCCTACTCCTCTCCACCAATGATGATGGGTGGAGTCCAGGCCTTGGATATTTATTTCCAGATCAAGGATAAAGGGAGAGCAACTCTAGGTCAAAGGTCACAAGGTCTGATTTGGGCCAGGCTCTCCTTGCTCATCTCTATTTCTTTCTCCTCTTTCCTTTCTCTTGTAGGGAACAGAGAGTTCACAAGCCTCATTTCTGGCCTTCTAGAAAAGCCTGGGAGATCCTAGGGACTGATTGGGGCAGAATATTCGTCGGTACTTGGGATTTCTTTTTGTTGTCTCTTTTTCCCTGATCCCATTCTGCTACCAACATTCCCGAGCCAGGTGGAAGAGGGAAGAGCCACTTCATTTGGTTCCAGGCGTTCTGGGCCCCATACTGGGGAGAAAGGTGTTAAAGTCAGGTCCCCAGATCACCGGGACCGGGAACTTCCGGTGGCCCAAGCAGTAGAGGCTAGGGGAGACCCGTTGGAAGAATAGTTCCATACAGAAAGGGAGGCGCTGCCAGCCATGCCAACCTGGGCTTCACTCCCATTAACGTTTGGCAAACAATGGTAACCCCTCCATCTCCGCCACATACACACCTCCCACCCTCAAGGCCTGTTCCCCCTCGCCCCCAGTGAGCGGCCCTTTAGAATGCAGAGGGCTGCCACCAGTCGAAGGACTGCGATCGACCTCGACAGTGTGGAGGGCTCGCCCCCTCCGCTGCCCTCCCATTGTCTGAGTGGAGCTAGCGGAGAGGCTCCGAGGGGCGGGGCCGGAGGGCGGAGGGAGGGAGCCATGGAGGGGGGGGGAGCAGAGGGGG